>NW_008794603.1:1402977-1455815 GCF_000699145.1 Aptenodytes forsteri | reverse complement strand
CAATATATAAAGCTGGGGGAAGAAGAAGGAATGGGGGGACATTTGGAGTGATGGCGTTTGTCTTCCCAAGTCACCGTTACACGTGATGGAGCCCTGCTTTCCTGGAGATGGCTGAACACCTGCCTGCCGATGGGAAGCAGGGAATGAATTCCTTGGTTTGCTTTGCTTGCGTGCGTGGCTTTTGCTTTACCTGTTAAACTGTCTTTATCTCAACCCACGAGTTTTCTCACTTTTACTCTTCTGATTCTCTCCCCCATCCCACCGGGGGGAGTGAGCGAGCGGCTGGGTGGGGCTCAGTTGCCGGCTGAGGTTAAACCACGACACCTGCCCACAGAGCTGAGGTTAAGAAGAGCTTGAAGCTGAGCCATCAAGACCAACCGCGCCTCTTGCGTGTGCCCTTCTGCGTGCTGAAAGCTCTCCAGGGCCGTTCGCCATCGCTGGGCTAACGTGTTTGGAGGTGGGATGCCTGTCCCACTGGGATGCCCATCAGCAAGGAGCACACCAAAGCGTAGTGGAGATGAAAGGGTGAAGTCCATCAGGTGGGACAGGGGAGGACGCGGCGGTCAGGGCAGCGCTGGCAGTGGGGAGGGAACTCAGCCCCGGGACAGCTTGCCAACACACAGCACAATTCAGCGGACGGGATGATCTCCCCGCCTAGCTCGGAGGGCTGATGAGAAGGTGGGAATTTATGGCTTTACGAGGGTCTCCTCGGCGACTGCACAAGGGCTCTTCAAGGGAGGCCCCGGCATAATCCGAACACTGTGCTATAATCCACCACGAATGTACAGAGCAATTTAAATGGGTTGAAAACACGGTTGCCTTCCTCCCCTCCCCAGGTAGCAGAATGCACACGTATTTAAATGCTGGCAAGATAAGCCCCTTTTGCTTCGTCTAACTGAGGTCTTATTTTTATCACCAGTAGCCAAAGGCATGCTCAAACCCGGACAGCCTGGGGGTGCAGAGGGAATGTCCCCCCCGTACAGTCCTGCACCTAGAGCTGAAATACTGCAGGGTTGTTTCGGTTTCTGTCTTACTATCTTTCCATCTTTTCGGCTAGAGACTGCATTTTTAGAGCCACCTTGGCATCGTACTGGTATAAAAGAAAGGGGAAAAGGACACCAGCCCTGTGCCAACCCTGGGGAAATTTTGATAGGGAAATGGATAGAGACATGTCCTCCCCAGGTGGAAGGAGGAAAAGGATGCCTCCGCTAGCGGCTTTTCCTTCCCGAAGGAATCGCTGTGGAAAGCGGTATTTGCAATGCAGGGTATCCCACTGGATGTCAGACTGCTGAAAAATGGTTCGTTAAAGATAGCCTTGCATTTCTATCTGTGCTTAGGAGCCTAAATTAAAATGGCCTACAGCAAGAACTGGTCTTTTCAATGGGAGAAGGGATGTCTTCGCACCTCAGAAACCAGCTGATGAAACGCAGGCTAGAAAGCCTAATACTGGACATCCAAGTTAAAAAATGTTGCTGACAAAATCTGCCCCCGCTGCTTGCTGAAACCTAGGAAATTGTACAGGTAGCCACAAAACTGACTCTCCAAAGTGATTTCAGAAGCTCCTCTAATACAACAGGAAATGACCTGTTATTCCTGTCCAAGATACAAGTGCTAATTAGGAAACTTCAAAACGTTCACTCATTTGACCTCTTACATAGCAGGTGCTCTTCTAGACAGAGCTTCACAATGGCTTCTGCCATCAAAAGCACCTGCATGTTTCCAAACGTCCAAATCGGGCCTTTTCTACCCAGCTGAACTGCGGGATACTGGCCAGTTCAGAGGATGACACGTCAGTATTCACCACTCCTCCAACCCGGAGAGCATCCATCCGTCCATCCGGCACCTTGACAGAAGACGGCCACACCAAATAACGCCCTGCGACAGCAGCACCACGAGGATAGCTCCAGGCTGGAACCATCCAGAAAGGATTAAGGTCCTGATTTACGTCATCCAACACACTCCTCATTATCCACTTTCAAAACAAAATCTCGTATTTACCATACTTAGACGTGCAGAGGCACGACTGCATCGCTCCACTTACATGGCATTCTGCAATGTGTGCACTCCGACAGATGGAAATAGGTATGTCTTACTGCCACTTTCCTGAGTTTTATTGTCTTTTAATTGGGTGGTTCCAAATTAGTCTATTGCATTGGAGGTCTGACACGTCAAATCGGTGAAGGAGCAGAGCAGGGAAAGTCCGTAGCGAGGGGACGGATCGCTCCAGGTTTTGCAGATGTGCTGGAGAAGTAGTCAAGCTGGTCAAAGGTAGGCTTAAATCGGATATATTTTTCCACAGCCTTTTTATTTTAATTTCTACATCCAAACTTAACCTTTTGCTCAGCACTAAATTCCTCACTCCCACAACTCAGAATATCTCAGTAGAAATTCTGTGGAAACAAAGAATAATAAAAATCAAGGCCTATTGGAGCAGTCCTGCTGAACCAAACGGACCCTTGCTTAGAAGATCCCAAAACAAAAAGCAATGGAAGTGAGGAAAAAAAAGTTCTGATCCAGGATTTGGAGTGTTAATTTTCAAATTCCTAAATGCAAAACATGACTAATTTGGAAGTGTTTTTTAACTGAACTGTTAATACATTTTAGAAAACTACACAGCAGCAATTTCATCTGGTGCTCTTTTTGAAACGGGAATTTTTAAATTTTTCTACCATGTATATCGCTATTCTAGTCGCCTTTAAATGCCTTTTGCTCATATCTCATTTAAACTGTATCGTATTTTAAATAGCCCTTAGTATGACATTTTTAGAGCTTGAACTCACCTGAATGCTTTAAAGCAACTAACTCCTAATCAGCCCAGAAAAACTCGCTGTCAAGGCAGAATATAAAAGCACAGAGTGCAATGTATTCACCGCATACGCTACGTGGTGAATAAACATTGTTAGCATTTGCATGCCTCATACTCGTAAGAAAAGGTACACAGGGTAAATTATTAGAAATGCATTTAGTTCAACAAAAATGCAATGGGAACTTGGTATTATGTGACTGCAAAAAACCAGAACTTAATAGGGGAGAACTGAATTAAAGAATGGCTAAGCCCATGTGATATATTTATGGTTTGAACTTGACTGCATCTTACATGGGTTTCGAATTCACTTTTACACCATATTAGACATTCATTTGCCAGCGTTATATTTATTTTTTCCAATTTTTTCCCTTCCTCTTGCAGAACAGAAACCAATTATGTTAAAAACAGTCAGCCAAATTTTCTGTCACGCGTCCTATTCCTTCAGCTTTAATTGGGTAGATATAATTACCAATTATAAAGGGACACAATCCTGCCTATCTCACAGAAAGTTCAATTTCCACATTTAAGAGGATCCTGTCGATGTGGTGGTTTTTCACTCACGGTACGTGTGTCTTCTGCATTTTGTTAAATCCAGTACAAGTGAAATCCACAGTGCACTTCCATCAGGTGTGGCACGCGATGTCCGTTTAGTCAGCACTACGAGTGATGATAGACACCCGCAGCTTTAACGGTGGACCTCCTCCTCCAGACTAAGGCAGCAACTCATCCTTAGAGATGAGAGAAACACAGACAGCAGAGGACAAACAGGACCTGAAGACACCGATGGCTTCTGGACACCCTGCTCTGCCCTCCAGGAATCCCGCTGCCACCCGTACGAAACACGGGCTGCAGAGGGATGGTGGTTCTCCTCGCTGGCTAGTTCGGCTCTTGTTACCAGTCCTGAAGCCAGGAACATTTTAGTCTTCTTCCATGGTTTCATCCCTCCTGCCGGAGCAAGAAACCTTTCCTCACGGGCTGTTCCCTGGAGGGAACAGGCTTACTTTTTCTTGAGGAGACCAGACGTTCCTCCATAGGTGTTCCACTCTGAGCCCTGTTGCCAGGGGACCACCAGAAGATGCACCCGAGAAGGTATTTCAAAAGGACAGAGGAAATCTGCCTGCACCTCTCTCTGAGCGGGAGGCAGAGCCCTACGAACGCTTCCCAAAAACACTCGGTGCCAACCCAAACCTCTGATTGATGGGGATCATCAGTCTGTTGACATTTCTTTCAAGATTTGTTTCATGCTTACGTCTTTTGGTTATATACCCATTTATATACATCCCCATTTAGTGTGTATATAAGGTATAGATATAGAAATGTCTTTTTTAGGCCATTAACAGGGCACTTAAGATGTGCTTAGACTTTTTTTTACGGTGCTTTAAATTTTTTGGCTTGATAAGGTTATTCCAGGACAGGCTCAGAATATTTTATGAGCACATACTGTGACAGCCACAGGACACGTGCGATAACCCATGCAGAAACCAAGAGTTTTCCGACTTCACAGCTTATGATTACATGTTGGCACCCGATGATTGACTGAGATGTCCTGAACCCCTGGAAAAATCAAAGCACCAAAACAGCTTGTGGAAACAAGCAGATTTGCAGCTGGAATGAGCTGAGGTATAATAACAGTAAATTGTGCTGCAGATGAAACGCAAAACTCATACGGATAATAATACGGTCCGGGGTTTACTTCTTGGTGATAGTGAAAATGTAAACTGATTCTGTTGCTACAGAATCTAAACTGGAAGAAAGTTTAAAGATGGAAGAATGGGAAGATTATCCCACAGCACACAATAAAATAGTAACAATAGCTTACATAGTCTATGGCTACTCTCTACCACAGACATTTTAAGTAATTATTTATAAATACTATGAAAAATAACTGGCTTTCATATGTGAGACATTGTATATTCTGGCTTTTGAACTGAAACAATTTAGTTTTTATTAACTGTGTAATTTTGAGGTATCAGTAAAACTGTTTGGAGTAAAAACCCACCCAGAACAGTTTTCCATTTTATATACAAATCTTTAAAAGAAAAATCACACTATAACCTTATTTTTTCATTTATTTCAGCCAAATCAAATTAAATAAGACTACTGTTCCTGATTCATAGAAAGAAAAGGCTTAGCTCAAAATGCCTGCTTTAAGAGGTTGGCTTTGACCAAAGGCTACTTGAAATACAGGTGCAAAACAGTCTTTACTAGAGAGCCAGCACTGATTGAAGGTACATACTCTTTCCCGGCCACTCGTTAAAGTTTTTGATTCTTCTGTTTGTTCAGGGGGGAAAAAAAAAAGTTTTGTTTAAAACTCTAAGTTTGATAAAAATGGAATTGTCTCCAAGTCTGATTTTTCAAGTGAACAGGTAAATTTTAAATGATGAAAGTAAGAACATGAAAACTGCCATGTGAGAGACTTGAGGGTAGTTATTATATTACTCTAAAGACCAAGATTTATTTAAGAGTTAGTTGCATGAAGTAAACTGATTCTTAAATAAAGAGAAAAAAAAGGTCAAACTACAATGCGATGGCACTTCATGGGCACACGTTGACTGTCTGTACAAACCAAAGCGATGGCTCTGCCCAGCCCAGGGAGCCCCGTGGGCAGGCAGCTCTTACCAAGCTGAACAGGACACGTCCTTTTCAGAGGGAGACCTCGGAGGGTGGCATGGAGACTAACGAAACCCCCACGTCCCACTCCATTTTTAATGTATGTACTCCATTACGCTCACTCATACGGAGGCCATAATTATCTTAAGATAAAAACATCCCCAGCTTTAATATAACAACGTTAGGTTATTTCATCAAAATATTCACCCATAATATAACCCTCAACAACTGCTGTAAGATCAAATAGGAATATGTATTTTATCTCCTGTAATTGTGTGTGATAGATGTGATTACACTGCACGTAATTTGTATGTGCTATGTGCACTATACTGAAATATAAACGAAAATCACCAATACAAAGGAAGAGAAATCTGTACGTTCAGAAGAGAGCGTTTCTCCTGAGGACTGATACTTGGCAGTGGTGAGACAGAAGGACGTGGTGAAGATACTTCATGGCACTGAGTCCTGTGCTCCGAAGGGCTCCTGCCCTTCTATCCAGTGACCCAGAGCGCCTCTGCTGTCCCTCCCGTTGACGCCTTCTGAAGGGACCTTCAGGGATCATTAGGATAATCTGGCCAAATTCTGCATTTCTTAGAATAAATGGGTCAAAGAGCTTTCCTACCTAGTTGCAAACGAACATTGAGAATAACATTCTAAAAAAAACCCCTTATGATCTTTGGGAGAGGAGGAGCCTTAACTAATATTTTTTACCTTGGAAACAGAATATAGAAGGTTTTGACACATGGAAAGGACATTCCCTTGAATTTTGAAAGCACTTTTGCTGTTATGTCTCAACTTTTAGCACATATACATGCATACATGTCTACACTTACCTATATGTGCCTTACATTTACACTTTCCTTTTGTCAGACAGCTTTACACATCATAATATGATCAGAAAATAATTTCTTACCCGGGGATATGATATAGAAGAAGTCCTTAAACTCATCCATCCAGACCTCTGCCAGTCTCCTGTTGTTCTTGTTGATGACGTGTCCCGTGCCACCAGGGAAGGTGTAAGGTGTTGCCTTTCGGAAAACATGGCTAACATGCGAGCAGGTGACAATCTCAAGGGAGCCGCCGCACTGCCAAATCTGGAATTAAAATATGCAGAAAACGTTGACTAAACCAAATACAAAACATGCCGAGTTTATAGCAGGAGGGACTCTGACAGACAGGTTAGCAGCTACCTCCTGATTTATTCCCCCAGGTCACAATTCAACAGGGAATTTCAAGCAAAAGTTTAAGGGAGACGGCAGGGGCACAACTCTTGATAGCAATGAAAGTGCACAGACTTTCACTGCCACGTGACAGCTTGTGTGAATGGTTCACTTGGTTCTGCGTCCTTACAACATCAAGATACACAAACCACCATCTTAGAAAGGTATATTCCTAGAATGGATTAAATGTAGGGTATGGATGTTATCTGTGTATTTGAATTTTCCAGGATTTTGTAACATTTTAAGAAACAGAGAAGAACTTTTACTTTTATATATGTATAAATATATATACATATATATTTCACAAAGCAGAATCATGTTCATGACCATCCCGAGCAAAGGCACAGCAGATCTCGGTTAATATCACAGACGGCAATAGAAAGCAGCGAGCGCAGGTACTCTGAACATCGCAGAACCACAGAAGTGAAACACAGATGCAAAACGTATGTTCTCTGATTCGTACGCTGGCGAGTACCACGATCGACTCAAACAAAAAAAAAAGTTTTAGACAAAGAAGAGACTTTGATGAACTTCTAGATGCAAACTGTCCCTTTCCACTGCTGGAGCCAGAATCTATACTCTGAGTAAGCTCATGCCTTCGATATGACCGCGTACGTATAAACAATCTTATAATCCTGGACTTTAATACTCTGTTGTTAAATGAAGTAACATGTTTTTCTGTCAGACCGCTAGAGTCTTGGTGTGATAGACATCAGTTCGTGTATTAACCACTGTTCTGCAATCTTCCGTCTTTCTAGGCTCTGAAAAGAACTAAAGAAGAAACTAAAGAAGGCTGAAGGCCCAAGTTTGCAGAACTGGAGGCGTAACAGGCAGCTGGGTGAACAAAGATTTCCATCGGATGCTTGCAGGGTTACAAAGCTTTGCTGTTCTGCCAGACAAGATCGATTCCTTGGGATTCACTCTTCACCAAGGTTCACTGGCATTTTTAGCACCAACAAAGGTATCACCAACTGGCCGGTTCCTTATTTAGCTCATCCCACCCTTTGCTTCGGTCTCCTCCTAAGCAGACAGCAGGGCTAAAATTTACAATACCTCCTGGTAATAAAACACAGAGTTTAAGAACCACTGGGTGTTTTAAACAGGAAGGCTGGTACAGTCTTGTAATTAGAGCTCCTCGACACAGACATAACAGTTACCATAGTAACTTAATGCAGATTTTATTTAATTGGGGCTAAATCCTTTTATATAATTTCATTAGCATGCTAAGTGATGTAGTCTGTTGGGACAAGCAATGACAACATCAAAATATTCTTGTGTTTAACATCTTGTGTTTTGCAGCTCAATGACAACTAGTCAGTTCAGGTGAAACTTCAAGCTGATGGATGCCAAGGAACACGCGACTCTACCGAAAAGGGAGCATGCATTACAACTGAAATACAGACTACTGATGTGTTTACAAAGCAACCTGGGAGTAACTCACCGGACAGGAATCTAATGAGCAGATGCAGTTTTAGGTGCGCTTTAACCCACGGTCTCTGCCTAAGGACCAGCATTCCCCCCCAGGTTGCTCCTGCTCTCCCCCTCCGACTACTTTCCTCGGCAGGAAATTTCTCCCACGCTACCGTTTTTTAAAATGCGTGTTCCTGTACATTTCTTAAAGCACATTTTTGGCTGTCCTTGGTACAATCTGCTATCTATTACAGTTGTCATAGAAATGCAGATGAACCTGCACCCTGTTCAGAAGAAAAGGACTTTTATCTTTTCAATATTATTTTAAAAAAACAAACCAAACAACCCTCCTGAACGTTCCCTGGTAAAATGACTGCTTTCCAAAAGTTCATATAATGGTTAAGGATTGTGGGATTCCGCAGATCTGTTCACCACACAGACAAGATACACTATGGTAATTGATCACTCTCCATCGCAACTACAGTGAATACCAGAATTGTCCCTGATACTTTGCTGTTGAAGAGCTCTTTGTAGACAACACCTCCCAGGTATTCACAACACCCGCCAACAGCTTTTTACTGACGCTGGTGACTGCCCCGTGTAACACTCCGAAACTTTTCGGGAGAAACTGCCGTTAAATTTTATTGCAGACTTTTTCATTTTAATATTAATTGTATTTTTTAATCCAGCAAAATTTCCAGGGATAGAATTTACTTGATCCTATAGCTTGGGAATCAGATATTTCCAATGAGTTGTATCTTTCCTCCAGCACGCCTAGATTTGTTTTAAACGTGGCAGCAATTTTATGGATTATTGCTTTACTACAGTCCTTCCAGTCATCTTAGTTATCTCTTCCCAGAAAAAGAAGAACAAACAGAGCCAGTGCCTCACCCCAGATTGCTACATCGAGGCTTTCCGCCCACCAAAACCTGCCCTTGGCAAACTTTACTGACCTTCCACACACCACAACAGGCAATAAGGGGCCTGACGGCAACTAAAAGCACCGAGGGACTAAAGACAGCCAGACTGCAAATATTCCGGTACAAGACTGATGTCTCTCATTTAAAAAAAATAAAATTAATTTTCACGCTGAATTATTCATAAACCAGTTATTGTCACGTCATAGTTTTTAAGGTTGAAGGTATCTTCCTTTCCTTCTCCTCTGAAGTTTAACCCTTCTTCCACCTGAATGAATTCCCCAAAATCAGATAGTCTTCCAACCATGGTACTTCAGTCATACTTCAAGTCCCTCTCTGCATCTTCCAACCCAGCACGTTCCCTGAGTTTATTCCCCACCTTTTGTGAAAAGTTATTTAATGGAAAAAAACCCAAACCCAACGTCCAGCTGCAACTTTACAGTTAAGAAACTCTAATAGTGACCTGTCCCCAGCCTGACACCTCGTCCTTCAGCACTCCCCATTTTCCCACCCACCAGTTCATATCAACCTCCATCCTCTCCTGACTCAGGAGATAACTTCCAGAGTGCCCCTTGTTGAAATGTTTTGGTGAAGAACAGATCCAGCAGATCTGCCACATTTCCTTGGTCTGGAAAATGAGCTGTCAAACCCAGCATGTTATAATTTAGCTTCTAACAAACCCATGTGAGACTAACCCTTTTTCTATTTATCTTTTCGCTTACAAATATTAATGCCTTCAAAGTTTGTGGTAAAACATTGCACGCCATGGAATTAAAACTAAGGTTTGTATTTGCCCACATAATTTATCCTTTTTTAAATACAGGCATTAATTATTTAGAACTACCTTGGATTTCACAGACATTTTAAAACCATTCCTACTATTGCATAAAATGATTGCATTAAACTCCGTCTGATCTCTGTGCAGCCCACTGTCAGGATCTTTTCTCTTCCATCACTTTTGAACACTGAGTCAATGTCAGTTCCCGCAAATCTCAGCACACATCAATCAGAAATGTTTAAGGCTCACAATAATTTGTAGGCAAATAAAAATAAAACAGCTTCGAGGCTTTACTCCTAATCTTAGAACAAGTAGAAAAAATACTCCTGTAGCTCCGCTGATGTTTGTTTGGTTTTGGGCGGCTAGAGTACGTGTTATCTACCTATAGCTAAAAGAGAAGCATCACACGCCACCTTGTCCTTTACAGCTGAATCTCTCCAGGCAACTTAAAGCAAATCCCATCATTTGCTTCCCCGTTTTGTCGGAGCTTTCCGTTCCTTGGTACGACAAGGCTGCGACTGCTCTGCGTTGGCGGCGCGGCTGAAGCCGGCGTCACCGGGTAGGAGGCTGTCATCACAGCTCCGGCGGTTTCCATGGACACCTACACCCGATGGGGATGGAACCGCGGGGCGGGTGGGGGTCCGGGTGAGCCGGGCACCGGGGGGCACACGGCCCAACGCCCAGATGTTGGCACAGCTGCTTCTGCAATTAACCTCTATAAAGGGGAGTTTTACAAACAACGCTTCCGCGTTACTGGGTACTGCCTCATTCTCAGGAGTAAAATCTCCTCACCAGTTCCTTTTATGACAAAATACGTAAAACTAGCTCCAAATGAGATATAATACTCCTTAAAGTTTAGAGTAAAATAAAACTAAAATCTCAGGTTACAGAGATATGAACACCTAAACCAAATGCTTTACATGATAATAATTCTATCTACTTCATTTTAGAAAATATTTCTTTACATAAAGGGGTTCTTTTGGTACATGTGTGTGTTTATTAATGATGGTGTTAGATTAAACATCTCTCACGTATATGCACAGATCAAAGCTATGGTAAAAAAGTCCCCAAAGGTTACTGCAGTCGGAAAGTAAGTTAACACGTAAGCACAGTCATATTAAATAAGTTAAATTTGTTGGCTGCTATGCAGTGATGCCTAAGTAATAATTAGGAAAAAAAAAATCCTGAAAACTCTAATACCAAAGATCTCTATAATGAAATCAACTGAACCGGTGTATCTTGAATATTTTCCCTACAGAAACATAAGAATCCTGACATACAGAAAAATTAGTGCAGTCCAAAGAAAGGGCAAAATGTTGTATGCTTTAAATGTAAGCATACAAACATATTTTGAATACAATTTGTGAGCAAACTGTGCTCCTAAAATTAGTTAATATAGTCAAACAGCTAAGGAATATTGAAAAGCACAGAGAGAGATTTTCAATCTGTTTGCCAGGTGATTAGGGATTTATAAACCCCAAATTCCACTCACCAACACACAAAATTAATTTCAATGTCAGTGTACTTCTGAAAATAATCTCGCATGCACGCAACCTTTCCAGCCTCACTAGGAGCACACTGTTATGCCCGTAATTATGCAGCGCTGGTCTTCCAGCCATCCAAATCAATGATCCTGCTAAAACTGTTTACTTAAACATATTTAAATGCTCTCTTACGCCTCTAATTTTACAGCTGAAAGTTGAGACCTCACATACAGTCAGGCTGAAAAATTGCTGTTAATAACTCTCTGCGCATATCTGGAAAAGCTTCATCAACAGCATCCAGCCTCATCAGTACTGACATCAAGAAAGCAGCAACCTTCAGGACGTTACTCCTGGTCCAGCAGCAGCAGCAGCCGCGGATGGGACGCAGCGAGGGGCTGCGGCTTGGCCATGCCTGTTTCCTCGCACCCAGACGGTGCCTTTTGCTGCAGCGTGTGGAGCCTGCACAATGTGGCTGCCGTTCACACATGCTGCAACACGAGTGTTCCTACAGATCGGATCCTACACTAAGCTACAGGTGAATTAAACACCCTCGCGCCCTACTCCTTTACCGTAAGACTTCCTGCAACAGTAAAAACAGAAATTTCAGAGACCGAGAACAACCTATTAATATATCACGCTACTTAGGAAACACACATGGAAACATTTGCATACCCTCTCCTGCACTTCTAACAGCTGCCAGAAAACCCGAAGTAAACAGCATCTTATTCCTGTTACAGCACGCATTTGCTTTCTCTAGCCCTGCTTTGGCCTATTTGGATTATTCTGAAGAATAATCTTTTCTCCCTGATGGACAGATTATTTTTAATACCCTTCCCAAAGCTATATGAGCTCCTTGCTGACTATCAAGTTTGCAGGGTGTTCTCTGATTGGGAAAAAACACTTACAGAATTTAACAGAAAATTAAAAATGTTTAAGGAATTCTATAAATAAAAATATGGTAAATGTTTAAGAATAAACGAGGTTTTCATTTACTGAAGTAGACTCTCACAGCTGTAAGAGATTCCTGCCAGGATTATTTTTCCTTCCCAATTGCTATTATTAAAAGACATCCTCCAAAAGGCACCGTTAAAGACCGTTCAGCAACGAGCAGCAGCAGCACAGCTAAAAGATGAAATACCGATTTACCCAGAAATAAGGAAATTGTACACAGCCGCGCACGTTACCACGCTCACGCGCAGTGTTTTAGGGGGACAGAGCGGCTGCCCCGGCAGCACAGACAGACTTTGATTACGCGTCCTCAGTCCGTGACTCGGCTCCGGCGCTGCCCGGCCAGGCAGCGGGGAGATGTGGGACCCTCCAGTGCTGCGGCCGGGGACCCCCTGCGGGTGTTTCTCCTGAGCCCTCCCCGAGGCACCGCGTCCAGCCGAGAAATGCCTGCGTGCCTCTTTGAGACCAAAAATACTGCGAAACCTTCTGATCATTACAGCGGGGACAACGCCACTGCCGTTGCCGGCTGCAGATGAGAGGGTCGCAGACATTAGCCAGGGAAGGCAAAGGCACTTAGTAACATTTTTTGAGGACGCAGGGATTATCAAGACGGGGATTTTGGGGTTTGTTTTCTGAATAGTGGACCAACACCAAAACTAACCCCCTCCCATTTGACGATAAAAACATCCAATGTAATAAGAGCTCTAGAAACGTCCTTATGGCTGACTCCTATCATAGCAATTTTCCAAACCAAGATTCAGTCTCAGTGTTTTCCTGAATCATAGAATCACAGAATAGTTTGGGTTGGAAGGGACCTTTAAGGGTCATCTAGTCCAACCCCCCTGCCATGGGCAGGGACATCTTCAACTAGAGCAGGTCGCTCAGAGCCCCGTCCAGCCTGACCTGGAATGTTTCCAGGGATGGGGCAATGAGATATTCTGGAAACCTGCTGGATAATTGCAGGTTTGTAACGCGGCTGCTGGAGGAACCTCCCCAGCCCCTTGGCACTCTTTGCTACCAATTTTCTGCAGAAGTTTTACATCAGGTAGGTTTTTAAATGCAGAGGCCTTGGTATTTTATTGATCCAGTTGTGCTTGATGCACTTGACTATTTGGTTGGTTTTCTTTACAGACGGAGGCTCTAAATACCAAGAAGCAGCATCGCGTGGCTGCCTGGCATTCCCATGGTAATCTCCCGGCGCTGGAGGCACATCATTTTATTTCTATTCTTGACACCATGCCCTCTTATTAGGCTGATGCACGTGTTCCAGGCTGGTAATGTTTCTTGAAGTTTAAATGGGAAAATCTTCCAAAGACATAAAATAATGTTCTCTAATATGATGCCCAAAGAGTTCTTCAGAAAATTCACGCGCTTCCCCTCCTCGGTCCCCCCACCTCAGCCTTAACGAGTAAAGTAAGAGTAACGGCAGAGCTGCTTCCCTGCTTTTATCACTAGGGTTTTGTGCGGAGACCATGGCTTTTGTTGGTCTTTGCCTTTCCACACATTTTGGACTGAGATTTTTAATTTAAAGCTGAAATTAAGATCTCGTAACAGTATTCTCACAAAATTTATGTAAGTTAAGCCCATTGCTGGCTTACTCACATAAGCATTGAATAGAATTCAAGTCCAATTTGAAACAGACCCTTTGGGGGGGGGGAGAAAAACAAACCCTCAAAGTATTATTTTATGTATATTATATAAATTATAGAAGTGCCCAGGAAGCAGAACCAGCGAAACCGTACCAAAGGCAGAGGTATCAGCCCAACCTGCACTACACACGACCGCGAACCCCAAATCATCCCGACCAGGAGATGGCTGGCCCGTGCCAGGAACCCCAATGAGTTTCCCACGCAGCTGCCAAGAGCCAGAGCAGAACAGCACTAGATGAAGACAAAACACCACCATTAAATTGCTAAACTTCTCAGGAAAGGTTTTCAAAATACATTAGCATTATTCTTGTCATGGGCAACATACCTATCCCCGGCAGAAAGACAGTCACTTTTCTGGAGGATGTGAAATTTCTCTGCGAGCTCGGCTCTCACACAGAATAAAAATCCCAGCCAGAACTTGCAAGTTCATGACGACATACACTTTCAAAATCTTCTGTTAAAACATATATTTGATTTTTTTTTTACACTATACAAATGTATATCTTGTTAATGTCAGTTAGCATTTGCACTAGCTCACAGAAAGCCTCGTTTCTTTTATAAAGAAAGTTATTACTGAAATATATATTATTTTGAAAGTGTAAAAATTTCCAAACAGTAATAAAATGTTTCATGCAGTAAAAAGGACCAAAATACTATAATGAGGCATCCCCAAATACCTTGAGAATTTAAATTAACCCATGACTTGCATGACAGCTAAAGCAGAAGTGCCCTGTCCGCAGCGTAGGAACCGTTACAGCACAACTGTGTTTGTTGACAGAAAATGAAGGAAAACGGCAATTACCCTAAAAGACATTTCAAGATTCTCGCCACCCCAGATATCCATTCCTGCATCGTAAGTTCCTATCTCTTCAAAGTAGTTTCTGTCAATAGAAAATAGGCCACCAGCCATAGTAGGGGTCCTAGTTGAAAACAAACAGAAAAAAAAAAAAGAGGAAAAAGAAAAGAAAAGAAAAAATACCTTTTGAAAGACACTGTGGAATTTATTAAGTGACACTACAGTACATTTCACTACCTCAGACATTTTGACTATAAATATATTCTATGTACAGTGACTTAAATATAAACTACTAACAATGATAATACGGTTTCGACTGCATACTCTGTGCGCTTGCCTTTCGGGCAGAGCTCCCCCCGACGCCGATGAGAGCGCTGCCCGAGTAAGAACTGCAGGATTGCTTCCTACCCACAAAATCACATTTCCATAGATTATTTCAGGAGCATTGTAATGGTAAAGTGGATGGAATTTTGGCCTTCTGCATCCATAACAGCAGTTCATGTCCAATCTGAAATGCTTAATGAAGAGAGTATAATGCGTCAACTTTGCCTTAGAGGGAGACTAAACGTGCATAAAATTACCAGGCATAATCTCTCTTAACAGGATTATAAATCCTTACAACAGGCAAATCCAGTCAGAGTGCAACTTCTCTTTGTGTAAAGATGTCCTATTTCCCCGTAAATATCTGCTCTATGTTTTTTCAGCATTTAAAGTCTTCATGAAATGAAAAATGCTCACCCCAGTTAGCAGGCACAGGGCTCTGAGGTACTACACCAAAGCCCACCCACCAAACCACAGCCCTCTTACAAGGTCTACGGTGCGTACACACAAACCCTAGTGCACAGCTAAAGGCGTTGCCCCAAGCACGGGGTTTAAGCCCAAACTGGTCCCTGCAGACGTTGCCGGGGGAGCTGCGCCCCGGCCCCCTGCCGCAGGCGGCCCCGGCATCCCCCCGTCAGCAGAGCTCAGGCGCGATGTGGGGCGACACCACCACCACCAGCGACAGATGGGCTTTGGTGTGAGGAGTCTGCCGAGGTCTCAGCATCCCTACACCTACGGGCTTTGCCGGTGAGGACCTCCGGGCACGCTGACGTAGCTGCGGATCAAGCCTTGCCAGTCAAGTGTCAGTCACGTTTCTGTCCTCAGCTTCAAAACCAACCGCAAACTGGGCGAGACTGGGTTTTGAAAATGCAGAACGTAACGCTAGCTCGATGCGTACACGTACAACCGCACACAAGCATGCCAGTAACTACGGCCTGCATGCAAAGGATTCAGTCACAAAAACGAACTCATTCGTTCAGTTGTTTAGTAAACTGCTTGTGAAGGCTGCTGGGAGTATCTGATACTCAGTGGTCAGATTAGGCACCTGAACCCATGCAAGCGCAACGTCTCCAGCGTCAGCACTCCTGCCCATTTGAAGCCCAGTTTCCGCAAGAGCTCCTGCGTTTGGAGACAGCCTTGTGCAAACACTGATATAAAACAAGCTCCTAGAGTTTTTCTGAAAAGCAAGTCAACGGCAGCAGAACAGTTCATGTGCAATGCAGGAAAAAGCTGGAAGAGGGGCTTCACGGGCGCTCCCACCCGTGGCAGAACCTGAATCGCTTGGGCATTACTCAGATCTTCCTTGAGAAGTTTCTGTATGTACTACATGCAACGTTAATTAGCTAATGCACCCCCCTATTTGCACACAGAATTACTGTGCTACGTTATGGGTTAGTGTGGGTGCTACACACACACAGAGTGCAGACGCTCGGACCCGCAGGGACGGTGCTGTGCTGCACAGAGCTCTCCCCGTGGTGGCACTGGACACAGCCCTGGCAGTAAGGAGTCCTCACTTACTCTCAAACTCAACAAATCCAGGTAATTTGCCCGCTGCGCAATTATTTCCTCTTCTGCAAGAGCTGACTACCATTACCCCCAGAAAAAAGCACAGTTTAGCAATGAAATAATACTGGACCTTGAGTTTACCAACACTTCATTTCTATTTTTCTCCCTGTGCTCTCAGCACTGAAAGCTCTGTTAATTAACTGTCTGTCATCTTGGACAAGGCTAAACCTTCCCAGGTTTCAAAGCCGCTTTACTGCCCTCAGCCGCGCTGGGTTTCTGCCACAAACACCACTGCTGGCCCCCTGAGCTATCCTGAGCTACGTTACCAGCAAGCGGAGCAGATGGGAACGGCCGGGTGGTGCAACCCTCCACCTGACTGCTATCATGAAGGTTAAATACCATCTAGTACGGGGAGCACAAAATAAAGCTGACTCTGCGATCTTTCTTAATTGAACTGGTTTCGTGCCAGATGATCACCAATGCAAAACTATTATATTTAAAAGAAATCTTTATTATTGGTTGTCTAGAAACCCTATAAACCTGTGCAAAACTACTTACACTGATACCAAAAGCCGTGTCAGTACTGGGTTTACCCACCTCCTGACAACTGGCCGAGTTCCCACAGGACTCACAGCGATTCACGGACGTTTTGATGAGCCTGTGCCCAGCGCTGCATGAACAAACCTCAGCACTGATCGCCCATCCGCACTAACCTTACTGAAGTGAGGAGTGCCACGGGTTTCAGACAAATAAAATCATCCCCACTCCTCTGCCTGCAACAGAAACCCTCATCCTCTGCCTCCTCTCCTTCTTCTTCCTCCTTTTATTTCTGTCCCTGGAGGAAGACAGTCTTTGCTTGAATGGTCCAAAATTTCTCATTTTTGCAAAGATTCAGTCTTAAGCAATTTTTGAATGATGCAACTGAGTTGTACACACAGAACTGGATTGTTCTGGAATGTCATCAGCAAATGTTTATGAAAAACAGTGTTTCCCTAATAACTCACGAACTGAAATTGGAAGTGCTGAGTTTCATGCTGTAAAATCTAAGTAACCATGCACCAATATACGCCACGGATTCTCAAATAACTGAAACGCAGCAGGCAGGACTATTCTCTGTTGTGTAATGTTATACAAACAGATCTGCAGAGCTCTCACTGTAAAAACAGCTGAAACAGTAATACTAGAAAGAGTAAGGGTTCCTATTTTTTTTTTCCTCAGCTTTGCACCTATTAGCTATATTTTGCCTACTTGGTGTCATACTAACAACTACAGTCGTGTGTTATGATTAACTCTAATCATCATTCAAACCCACTTTTAATTTTATTTTGGAGATAACGTCTGCTTCTCATTTCTGCAATTAGTAGCAGCCAGCAGGATTCCCATTCCTGTACCTGCACCTTTGACTTCCCGTAAGAGGAGCTGCACAACATAAAGGTATCTCCGTAACCCCGAGTTTGCGGCGTCCCACCTATCCCTCAAACCCAGCCCAGCGTGCCGTGCCGGGGCGGGAAAGCGAGGAGGGGCTGGCACGGAGCCGCTCCCGAGGGGACTCCAGCCCCTGCCGTGGCCCAGGGATGCTCAGGTCAGGTCCCCCAGGCCGGGAGCTCCCCAAAGCCACGTAACGTCACCTCACCCCGCGCCCTCCAACCTCCCTCTCCTGCGCATCTGCTCAAAGGGGTCCAACAGTCACACGGGCAACGGCACTAACGAACAAGACCACTATTTATATAGCTCGGAATAAGGTTTTTACACTAGTTTCAAATACTGCTGTCCATCACCTAGGCAGTATTAACTGTAGTCAGCTCTAAGTTTAACCAGCCATAATAAGAAGAAGATAAATACAATATGCTCCTAGTATTTGATCTTGTGTTTTTCCTCTCAATAACTAATCTATACTTGAGAAAAGATTTTCCGGAACAAAATATATATTTTTAGTATTTATAATACTAGCCTGGAATGTCTTCAGCTCAAAAAACTTAAGGGCAAGTATGGAAATATCCATAGAAATGTGCTGCGCAGAGACTGTAACTGCCCAGCACAGGAACACTTTATGTTTTTAATACTGTAGGTTTAAGAAGACAAGATGTTTGTAAACTGATCTGAGTGCAGACAAGTCTTCTGTTGCCGCAGGCAAAAATCACAGAAGCAGAAATGAGTTCACTTAAAGACAAAGGATGTTCTGCAAAGTACAAATACTGTGCAAGGATTTTTCAGCGGAAAAAGAAGAATGAAAGGTTTAGCAAGACCATTGGCTTTAGCTGGCACTACCCACGAACATTTACCACTGAACCAGGCCACACCTGAGAAGGAACTGCACTGCCCAGAGCTCTCTGCTTTCGTAATTCCCAGATCTACCCACATCCACCGGATCATCTGCAGGAAGCTTTAGCTTTAAGCTCCACCGCTGCACAGGGCAACCATCCAGAGAGCCCTCTGGGAACAGAAACAGGCTTTGCGCTTGAAATAACACATTTTGACAAGGTCTAATCATTTGCAAAGTTTGCAAAGCCGGAGGTTACCCCAGTGACAGTCAGTGGAAGTTAGATTACTAACATTTACTCTACATGGAAACAAGGTAAAATCCTGAGGTGCATCAGAACAGCAATGAATAGCCTTCGCTGTTCAAACAAAAGAAAATACATATATACCCATTGACATGAGTCCTTGGGGGTTGCTGTACCTTCAGATTAAGGAATGTACTCCTAAAGCAACACCTGGAAGCCCCTGCAAGCTCCACGGCTCAGGTAACATCTGCACTCAAAGCCACAGTTCATATTTGATTTCTGCAAATACACCCGAAAAAATGTTTCAGCTGATCCTAACGAACCTCACAGAATGAAATATTTGACTTGACTGGCTCTGTCTCCAGGAACAATCTTTTCTTCAGGGATTTCTTCTAAATGGCCCCTTCCTATTCTTACTTTATATTTTCAGTCCTAGCAAAGACACCTCATGAACTGAAAGCTCCCTGATGTTACTTTTGCTTCTGATCATTCTACGGGTAAAAAAATTGTAAGTACATTTACAAAAAAACCCAAGAAATCCGAGTATCTGAAGACCTCTGACTCCTATCCTCTCTTCCCCCAGGGTGGGGAGTACTGAGAGGGGGTCGGGGCGGAGGTGGCACGACCTGCTGCCCGGTGCCCAGGACAGGTCCCCATCGTTAGCGCTGCCCACCTTCATCTACCACCTTTAAACTGGGACCATCTGCAAACTGGAAAGGCTTTTGCTACCTTTGCAAAACCTGTCATTCTTTGGGGAAGAGTTACCATTTTAGACTATTCTGGGAAAGGTTACGCTATCATGGTGTTAGCTGACCTGAGAGAAAACTAGATAAGGGAAGAAGAAAATGAGAACAAGAGAAGGGACGTCAGACTGGGGTTTAAGAACCAGAAGAAGAAAATAAGGGGCAGAAGTGGTAGGGACTAGCGTGTGAAGAGCAGGAATAGCATCCACCTACAGATCTTGGATCAGAACCCCATCCGTCCAAGGCAAGGCATCACTCATCAGTATGAGAGGCACCTACGAATCCCCACCGTTCTGTTTGCTAAAAATATGACAAACAGTCTAACTTTTCCAATGGATGTCAGTAAGAAAGCTCTTTCGCAGCTGTACTGCATGACAATTAGCTGTGGGGTTTTAGTATCAGAGTCACTGAATTAATTAACCTTTTCCCACTAAATCTAGAGATTCCAGCAAAGGCGGATATTTGACTCAAACACCTAACTTAGGAATTTAACAGTTCCTTTAACTCCCTAGGCAAACAAGCAAGCAGCGTTTCACACCTACGAACTAGAAAGAATCAGGCACCCTCTTCTGAGAGTGCAGCACCTTCTGCCTTTAACCTCACTGGGGTTAATGGTCACAGCGCGTGCGGTGGCTGAACTCTGTTCATACCGACTAGCAAGCTCTCACCAGTACGCTATCCTGATCTTTTCCATAAAAACACGGTAATACAAATTATACATAAATAATAAATTGCATATAAAATAATTGATAGTTTGAAAATGTATGCATTATGATTTTAAATCTAAAAAGCAAAGGTAGGAATTTATCAATGTTGTTATGGAAGATAAATATTTTGAGTAAAACTTTTGTCAATTCCATGGATTTTTAATGTAACAAAAAGCAGAATTTGAGTGCAACGGTTATATTACGCATACATGCAAACAAACGTGTAATCCAATTATGTTTGTATTCTATACCTATTCTATCGATTACGAAGAAAAAATATGAATAAAGACATATTCAGTCTACATGAGGCTGAAATAATGTTACAGAATGGGGAAAGCAACATGGAATAAAAAAATGAACTCACCAATTTGTTTCTAAATTTTTGGTATGGGTTAGGCTTTTGTTTCTTTATACCCCCCCATTTTTTGAACATTCAGGTGGCGGCAGCAGCCAAAACCATTCTGAACTTAGCTGAAATATTATACTTTTTCCTCTTTGGATGCAGAATTTGTGATTGCGTTTCTGACACCTCAGGACTGATGTACTGCTGCAGTCCTTGGACTGCGTTTGATAAGCACTTGGAAATACCAGCTAGCACCGAAGGCAGCCGATGACTTATTAATGCTGTTTCCTATAGGAAGGCCGTTATACCCGGGCAGCTCCACGGCTCACTTGCTTTGCTGGTTCCCCTCCCGTCGGGCAGAAGGGAAGATGTAACGGGGAGCGCCTTCTGACAGGGAAGAGACCGAAATGCCTCCACTATGCGGTCAGAAAGGGCATCTGTATGTCTAAAAGCCGACGCTTTGGTCTGAAGCCAGCACAACCACACACCCTCAGAGCCACCTCTTCACTCTAAAGCACTTGTGTAAGTGATAATTACGGGACACGTGGCGCTTGGCGTTAACCTCTGACTCCTTCACCCACGCTCCGCTCACTAATACCCATCTTACCAGGAGAATCCCAAAAAGCCCAGGCAATCCCCAGCTAAAGGCGGGGGGGAGGGGGGAAGTTATTTTTTTGTTTTAATAATTTTAAGAGCCAATTACGTGTCTGATTCCGGATTAACTTTAAGTAGTGCTCCATTTCAAGATAAGGAAATAAGACCTGGGATTTGCGTTTCTTTGAAAACTCCCCATGTCTGTGAATTGATTGCGCACGGGAGAGACAGGATAAACAGGGCACAGCGAGTGACACGTGGGAGCGGCAGCCAGCCTGGCGTGAGGCTCTGCAGCTCGTTAGGATAATTAACTCTACCAATTTTAACACACACCTCAGCTTTAATGAAACAGCTGCTGGCAGACTTCACAGCTGAGAGATAATATTTTTGATCACGAGAAAGAGAGTTCTCTTGACTCAAGAGTAGCTTCATCCCCCCTCTGCTAACGACAGGGTCCGCTCCTGCTCCTGGGGACCCTGCTTGCTCTTCCTGAGATCGTTTCCCGAGAACAAAACCTAAAAAAATCCAGCCCTTCCCTGACTCCAGGCTTTGAAGGACATAAAGTGACAGATTTTGGCCACTTTCCGGCATAAGTGATTCTGAAAGGCTTTTCTTCGCCCATCCACTGCCTTACCTGGAAGTGTTTCCCAAAGCTGTGCTGTGCCTGCTGTCCCCTGAGTTGGCTCTCCCTTTATCTGCCTGTTGCGCACAATCGGGGGTATGCAGGACTGGAATTCTGTCCACTTCATCATGTCTCTCAGACAGGTTTGAAACCATTGCCTCCACTTGTGAAAGCTTTTTTTTTTTTTTAAAAAAACTTTTCATGAAGACCACAGAAGCTATTAGAGCTGAGCAAATAACCCATTGCAAGTAATTTATTCAATTTGTTCTGTTTCAGCTTCATTTAATTTTTTTCTAGAGGTTTTGTTACAGTCCGTGGTTTGAGCAATTAAATGAAAGAGGTCGGGAATGATCACGGGAATTCAGGACATACTCTTAGATCATTTTTGACTCAGTGTGCACAGTCATCAATTTTATTTTCCAGGCAATAAAAGCGTGCATTGTAAGTGCAAATCATCGTAACCGAACACTTGGGTTCGATGTTCAAAAATGTGTATTTCAGAAATATGTTCTAATATTTGCCTTAAATTATGAAAAAACAGCAACATCTGGAAACACAAGGTCAACAGGCTATTTGCAGAAAACAAACATAGAGGGAACTTAAAAAGCAGGCAATATTTTGAATTACTGAATGTTGAAAAGAAGATACAAATGAGTTTTCTCAGCTCTGATAACTACATTGCAGCATTAAGGATAGGTCCGATTTTGGTCTTCTCTACCCTGAACAGTGTGCCACAACTATCTGACGTGTGCTCCCTGATACTGCAGCAAAATCTTATGTATTAAGCATTATTATCTACATAAACGAGTACACAGCAGAGACAAATAACACGGTACTTTTGATTCACTCTCCTCACCTCACAGGCAAGGTCCTGTCTCCTTTCCTCCTGTCCATCTCTCGCTGGGGAACCGGATACCAGCGGAAGTTTAGTTTCCAGTTAAACCCTCCGTAAGTCATGTCTGATCCAGCCATGTATTCAAATGTGTCGTCGCTGATCACATCAATGATTGGGCAGACAACAGTCTTCCTGCAAGAAAAAAATTGGCTTTTTTTAAACAGAGTATTTTTGCATGTTAGTATGCTGAACGTTGCACTTATCTTGAGGCTTCTCCGCATAAATCCCCATTTACCACCGCCCTGCGCAGGTCTTCTCTTCCAGCAACGAGGCCGTGCAAAATTCCCCTTTTCTGCTGTCGGCGGCTTTTTGGACGCGCTGGCTCCTCGCTGCGCTCCCAAAAGCTGGAAGCTGCCGAGACCCAACCCTGCCCGGGGCTCCTGCTCCCCTGCCAAATCCTCTCCCAATGGCAGGAGCGACTGCCGCACGCTTCACCCCAGCAGCACTAACCACATCGTACTGGTAAGTTCCTGACATGACATACAGTGTTCCTGCACACCTTTCTACGACTGGCAGCGTCAGGACAGACACAACAGAGGCCATTTCTGCTTGTGGCGGCAGGACTCGAGTGGTGGGGGTGGTTTTTTATCACGTGTGCATGCACGTCTCGTGAAGCACCTGCAACGCGTTTCACGAATGAGAACGAATCCCATCTCCCATGTGTGCACCTCGGCAGGCTGGTGCTGCCCGGGCACGCGTGGCTGCTCCTGCACCACGCAGGGCAAGGACCTCGGCTGCTGCAACACTGCCAGGGAGGACAGCACGGTTTTCGGATCTCACTCGAGGGGCCTTTATGCACTTATGCACAAAAAGGGGGAAAATTGCATCGTCTACTGCCAAAAAGAGGAAAAAAAAAAAAAAAGGGGGGGGGGGAAAGGAAAAAAGGGGGAAAAAAAGAAAAGAACAAAAAAAGAGTGCAAATTTCACAGAGTATCAGAGGTCACACGGACAAAAAGTCATGCCTGGTAAAAAGAAGGGAGAAAGATGGCCATCAGGGTGGGAGACACCTGGACCTTGTGAAAGTGAATGGCACAAGTTGCTGTCGTTACTGGGATTGTTATTCTTACTGTCAACAACAAAAAGCCTGCTGTAAGAATCAAAAGCTTATCGTATATTTATTTAGAAATTAGATTTTGATACAAATATTAAGAGAATACTCTATCTTCCTGATAAATTAAAAAAAAAAAATCTTCACTTTCGGATCAACGATCTGTTTTCATTTCTACTTTTTAGCAGCACAGTGAAACCAAGGAATGGCCTGGAGGCAGGAGGCAGGTGCCCTGCACCCGGACGCAGGAGAGCCACCCTCACCTGTCCTCCTTTATCCTGGCCAGCAGCGGCTCGAGCCAGCCCAGGGTGCACTCGCAGTGCGCGTCCAGGAACGTTATCACCTGCCCTGTAGAGGCTGCTGCCCCTCGGAGCCGCGCGCGGATCAGTCCTGACCTCTGCTCCATCCGAATGATTTTTATTGAGACTTCCAGATTTTTCACGTAATTCTCTAATGAGGCTTTCAAAAACTCTGCCAAAGATAATTGGGAAAAAACAGAAGAAAATCATTATTTTTAGTTCAGCAACTACCAAGGGCTCCAAATATAACCGCAGAGTTTGTGTGTCATGCTCGGCCCTCCAAGGACTGCCATGCACGATCACTGCCATAACACGGGAAACGCAGCTTGACATATTTAGAGTTTTTCTGAAGACTGAGAGCTGAGCTATGGAGGTTCACACTGGCACTCGGTTCAGTGCAGCCGCACACATACACACACGTCTGCCAGAGCATCTCATCAAAACGCCACAGAAATTTTAAATACGTCACGATCGGTTTCCTTGAAATAAACCAGCAATCAATAGTGAGTGCAAAATGACTACACTTTTGCTAATTTGCCTATGGTTAAATACAACTATTTTTGATGAATTTCACCATTTGAGCCCTTTAGGAATCCAAGACTTTGCTTTTAGGAAAAATTGTAGTTACTTGGGCTAAAGTCTTCCCCCACCTTCTGGCACGGAGAAACATTAAGCCCACTTGTTTTCTGAAGCAGGGAAATCCAGGAGAGTAATTAGAGTTAAGTTAATGCTACATGGGGCAGAAATAAAGGACGGCTGAGCTTGCACCCTCTGTCTCTTGAACAGCTGCAGCTATATGTTGTATTTGCCATTATATACATTTGGCTACTCCAGGAAAATTTATCATTCCATTGATTCCATTTATAGAATGTAATGTGGTTGCTTTTCCAGGTGATACCAGTTTCACATGCAGACAGTTTTCTTTCTAAACCCTGGGGGTTTTTAAAAAAAAAAAAAAGAGAGAGAGAGAGAGAGAGAAGAAAAAAGCCAAGAACGAAAGAAATGAACCACAAATAAGAGAAATACAAGGAAATTGGCTCAGTCTGGACATTCAGGAAAACCTGAAACACAGAACAGGGGGGTTTTGAAAGACGGCAAGAGAGAGACAGAGAGAGATGTGAAAAACGGTTGTCTTTTACAGTAATATGAAATGATAAACCACAGTGCAAAAAGCGCTAATGAAATTCTGGACAGGAGCACCGCAGAGACAACTTACAACCTGATAACCAACCTTTGGCTCTGTTACTATCGGAAAGTGGACTTTAACTCTGCCCATACCTGCTAGAGTCCATTTGCTGCTGGCCCCAGCAGCGATCGGGGATGCTTGGCGAGAGGCGCAGGTCCGGTTCAGCGCTGGCGGGAGGGAGCCACGCTTCACAACCCTTTCTGCAGCATCCCCAAACGCGGCACTGAAACAACACGCGGAACGGGACTCCTCCCTCCCAAAACCTACCTCTCTCGCTGGCATCGTCCACCAGGATGATTTCAGAAAGCAGGCGGTGCGGCGAGCGATTTATAACGCTGTACACGGTCCGAAGCAGAGTGCTCCAGGCTTCGTTGTGGAACACAATAACTACGCTTGTGTTGGGGAGTTCGTCGGGGTAGACTTTTGTCTTGCACCTGCCAAAAAATACAGAAAAAACACAGAAGGAAAGGAGGGGTTAATCTTTAAGAAAATCCTAAAGAGCTCTACCAACGGGACAGTCTGGAAAAGGGGCTTCAAGCCTGTTGAGCAGGAAACATCTTCAAGCTCCTAAGCCAGAAGCCCAAAGGCAGAGGGAATTTCAAATCCTGTTTTCTTGCTAAGAAAACACAGCAGAGTATCCAGAGGAACGTCCGCCGCTGCGTTCACAGCTCCCTCGGACTCCCGGTCTCCTCGCTCCCGTTTGGTACGCCGAGAAATCAGCATCCGGCAGCCCCAGCGTCAACGTGTCCTGACATGGCAAACGGAAAACTCTCAGCTGCACACAGGACGTGGGGCAATTAATATAAAGCCTATCGGGCGGTTACAGTCAGGCCAAATAAGTCTTCTATTGTGAAAAATCCCAAATTCTATGGTTTGAAGTACACAGGCCTCCGAGACCTTCCCATCTTTGGCGGTTTCTCAAAAAGAAGAAAAAAATTACCATTTTCTAGAACACTCTATACGCCCATTCAATGGAAGAACAAGAGGTCAATAATTTCACCTATTTTTGGAAAATGTAGAAATTAAGGCAAAGCGAGCAACAGATACCAAACGTTGCTGATTTTGTGGAAGCAAATTAAAGCTATTTGCTTATTACAAAAGACAACCCAAAATTCTCCGTATTTGTTCCAGCCCTTGGACACGTTTCACAAATACAAACATGCCTACATCAACCCGTCAACACAGGTCAAGTCACGTCCCTTAAACGCACTTAATATGGATTTTTAACCGTTGTGACTTAAAATAATCCACTTTTTTTTTTTTTTTTTTTGCTATTTCGCTATTGTGTGATTTTCTGGCTCTACCGTCACCACTGTGACCCCAGTTCAGGAAAGTCCTTCCGCAAGGGACAGCTGAGCGTGCACCTACTTTCTTCAGCAGCAGCACACACACTCTAGTGAATTAAACTGCATGTAAAGTGAGAAGAAACGATGTACAGCTTTTTAGTGCATCTTCTTTGTAATACCACTTTTGTCTGTGTCATTTGAAAAATCAACCAGTCCCAATGCAGTTACTTGTTCAGGAGTGGCCTCCTCCTTACAGAAAACTTCTCCATCAAGGGCCAAGAGAACGAATGAATAAGGTCCCTGAAGAAAAGTCAGCTTGTCCATACAGTTTCTTTCTTAAACATCATCTACCATAAGAAAACTCTCTTCAACCTTTTCTTCTGCCCCACTGACATTTAAAGAAAAACAGATAAAACAACATCGTGACCACAGCTTTCAAAGTACAAGGTGAGGAGAGAATACAGAAGAGTACAGAGTATCACTGATTTCTATGGTACAGGTAAAAGGTCCATGGTATGTGTGTATGTGTGTATATATATCCACACACAGAGACAATGACATATATATATATATATAGGACATTGGTCACTAGATCTGACAATGGAAAGTCCGGTGCTTATATATATATATATATATATATAAAAAAAAATTAAAAAAAATATACACACACACACACACTCCCCCAGTCTTGACATCATTCTGATGTTTGCTGGTAGCCATCCCACCTTCACCATTTCAGCAATCTAATTAACGATACAACTATCCATCAATTATGATTTAGATTCAGAGCTCAGACAAACAAATAAACGTCCTTTACTAATTATCGTCCACGATGAGACCCTCTGTTTACCCAGAGGTGTCTGAAGGAGGGTTAGCCCAGCAGGAAAGTATGTCCAAAAAAGGACATTTTGAATTTATTTGTTTCCAAGGCACAGTGAAAGTCTTCCTCGCACACATAATTGTCCTTGGAAGGCGTCTCGTGTCAACCCTGGCATCTGAAAGTCAGACATCAAAGAGTGAAAAAACAGAAAGGCTGTAGTACGAAGCTCAGTGCTGTTTATGTTCAGTTGTCTTCCAGAGCTTAACATCATACTTCAAAGTATAGACAAAGCTGGAATAAATTCTGCTTGTCCCGTGTTTCACAACAGTCATTTTAATTACATTTAAAACAGATAAAATATTGGAAATTGGAAAAAAAGTACTACACAAGATGATGTTTTAAAATATTCAGAAATGCACGTCAGTAGTGAAATGAGACAAGAAGAAAAGGGTACTTCCTTGTTTGCAGTTTAACGCTAATTTTTTAGTGCGAATGGAATATTGAGGAACAGAATGTTTATCATCACATAGTATTTGCCAGGATCGTCAGCATTTTCACTATCACTCTTATTATTCTCCAAGGTATCTTACAGTACCCAGAGAAGCTAAGGGCTAGATGAGCTGAGGACACTCACGAAGAGGTCGCGTGGCCTATGTTTTGCAGCAGACAGACCCATCTAAATGATCATAAATCTGGTCATAAAAACCCAGGAACAGCATCTTTACTACATGTCCTTCTTCAAAATTTTCACAATGACCCTACATCAGATACTGCACCGTAAAGTGAGGAATCCTCTTTTTATTGCATTTGCCTCTATCCAGACCAAAAGACTCTGCTGCACGTCCCTCCTTAGTTTCACCGACAATTACATGGTGGGATTGCCCTCTGCGGAGGAGGATTATTCAATTCCAAATCAGTTCATTCTGTAGGTCTGCTACCTGTAGTTCCCCAGGTACACCAAGCGATGTACGGGGATTTGTCGATATCGCATCTGCTCATCAGAGACTAAATTAAATCTATTCACTTTGTTTAATTTGGGTCGTTTGATTTCAGCAGAAAATGTAAATGTTGGTAGTTTGTCTATATTATAGCATTAAATCATCGCGTACCCATAGTGTATTAGACGTTATTGCAGCACTTAGCCCACCAAGGGGAATGTTTAGTCCAGTCTGGATGGCAAGCTGTGCCCTGTGCTGACCTCCACAACACGCCGAAAAGCAGAGAGTCAGAAAAACAGACAGGCACTCCAAGAGGAGCAGCTCCACAACAAATTTAACTTTCTTCTGCTTTCTGGGAGTTTCTGGAAACCCACTTGCACTAGTGGAGAGTTGGTTTTGCAAAACAGAGGCCAAGGGCAAGATGTTAACTAGGCATCGGCATTGTGAACAACGGGCACCCGCAATCCCAGCTCTGACGCCAGGAATGAGATCTGCTGAGATTTTTAGATATATTTTTGGGTTGTTTATATTTGTGTTTTAGCTATCATACAGGTACAAGTTTTTGGGCTCCCTCTAAAGCCATGAGCACAACATAGATTATGACAACCTAAGTTATTTGGGCAATATGCTGATTCTGGCCACTTTGGCTGCAAGAGAAACACAAAGTGTCACGGGACAGCAATGCGTTAACCTCACCTTAAAGAGCAGTAACATTCCAGGGCAGAAGCTCAAGGCACATTTCATGTTGCGTTATGTTTTATTTCTTACAGAGTATTCCTTCCTCCCTCCCTTAGAAAGTTTTCACCACAGGAAGACGGTGACTTAAGGACCAAATTTTAAAAAAGCAACTGCTCTGGAGTTGGCAAACTGTGCACAGACAAGAAGTCATTAGAGCTTGTTAATCGATGAGCGTGTGCGTAACACAGCCCACTCCTGCACTGGTCATTGGGATGACTCGAGCCCAGAACCATCAGTCCCATGGTGAAAACATTATTGCTTGAATTAAACAAAAAACGTCCTTAGCTTGTTGACGCAACTGTTACACACCTAACACCAGAGAGCTGCCACTTTATTTCCCAGCGATGAGGCACAGTGCTCCATTTACACACTTAGACGTGCACTGTTGTTCCGCGTCCTATTTCAGCATTTCCTAGCAAACGGCAACGGCACCGCTCCATGGGGAACCTGCCACGTCCAGCTCAGTAGTTAAAGATGACGGAGGTGAAGTAGGGAGGCAAGCAGGAGACACAGAGACTGCAATACCGACTGGCGTGAGGCTGAGACTGCTCTGGATGGGAAGGTTATGCTTTTACCAGCATGCCTTTGCTCTCTGGTGAAAGCGAGACGTTGATTAATTTTCACTAAACTCACTCAAAGCAATTTTCATGAGCATTTGATTAACTTTAAAAGTTAAACAACTAAGATTAGTAATAATACAACCATACACTGGGTGTATAATCACTATTCTTGCTATCAGAGTAATTCCCATTGCCATTTACAAGATGTGCAATGGAAAACAATCACAACCCGTACAAATGTGACTAATTTGTACCCTGCCCCCCCACCTCGCTCCTGGCTGCGTATGGCCACACTCCGAACCCCATGCCCATTACACCTCTTTGCAGGCTGATTCACCTCTTCTAAGATGCCCCCAAGCCCACCTCTTGGCCGCTTCTTCTGCACGGTCAGCGAACGAATGCAGCGTGCAGACGGCCAGGGGGGTGCTAGAGACGGTACAAGACCCGCAGGAGAAGGGCACGGTCGGGAGAGACCCGGCGTACCGAAACCTCCCCTTCCCAGCCACAGTGAGCTGCTGTTGTGTGCCAACGGCCGCTCACGCTCCTCTGCTTTCCCTCAACGACTGCAGCAACACGTTCATGGCTTTCTGCTGTAGATCACATCTTGCATCCCCACCGTATCCAAGAGTACCCACCCAGGGACCATCTTCTGGACCGAGTATCTTGGTGGAGTGCATCCTGCGAGAGGGGTAACGTCTCGGGGATTTGGGCTCTGTAGTGCCCCGTGTCCTTCCCCAGGGAAGGCTCAGTCACCACCGATTTCCATTCTGCCCTTGCAGCACACCTCTAATGGTGTTTCAACCCCAAACAGATACCCGCCTAACACTCCGCTCACTTGAAAGTGTTTGTAAATGCACGAAAGATAAAAACCTTTCACGTCCCTTTACTGAAATCATGACAGTGACTCACGCTGCTATTTTTCTAATTCAAAAATACACCACGCGCTGAAGAAATGATAAATAAGTCATCTGCTACTCACACGCTATCAAAGACAAGGACTCCCTCTCCGCCGCCCCTGCATTATTTACAATGCATACTGATTGTTCAACACACACTGACACTGGAAACACTTTCCCAGAAACATTGGTTTTTGTCATGCAGTCATCAGATGTTACTTTATGAATACACATGAAGTAAATACAGCTGTTTAAATGTGAGAAAAAACACATTTTCCAAGATCAATAACATGGAAACAGAGTGAGACTCTACCTATTTACAATCCTTCCCATCGGCTGCGTGCAAATTATGTGAACTTGAAGGGTTGCACTACGATTTAATCCCTCCCAGAATTGTGTTGAAGCTCTCACGGAAGCAACTCAAGGCAAAAGATCATGCATGAAAGCAAAGTATTTGGAGCGAAAAAATGAGAATATAACTATTATATACAATTTATTACGTAGTATTTTTTATATGATGCATTCGGGAATAATAGAACTGTGTTCAATATTTGTAGTTTATATGACTTGAGGGATTTTCATGATTATTTAGTCATTACCTTTTATTGCTTTGCTTTAGTGATTAACACCTGTAAAGAAAAGGCTGGAAATGCAGATCACTGGTGCGGTTCCTCTGTGAGACCAGACTTACTGTGCACGCCAGTGCCAACAGGGCACTGGAAACCAGTCTGTTGCAGGACGGGTACTTTTGCTGTGGAGCAGTCACCGACGTGTGCGCAAAGGCAAGCAGCCTCTGCGGCTGCAAGGCAGAACGATGCGCCTTCGGGGCTTTACTCCCGCACGCAGCGAGGCAAGGCAGGTGTGTTGCAGGGGAGGTTCAGAGCCAAGTCAGAATAAGAGAAACGTGAAACAGCCTGGAAATCAAGCGAAATGGAGGAGCTGTTGGTCTGAATACCGAGAGGGGATCCCGAATTCCAGGTGTAGACAGACTGAGAAACTGGTAACAGCGCACGCTGCAGTCTTCAGTAACTGGAGACAGTGACGGACTGAGGTGGGAAGCGAAGAGGGGTGAATGCACCATTAAAGCATGCAGCCCTAAATTAATAAACTCTTGACTTGCCACACACTGCCTCTCTGTCTCTGCTTTTAATTCACATTTATGGTCTGATTAATATTACATGTGCAACAGTGGCAGTGTATTTATTCAGGTATCTAACATATATAGGTTTATATATACTTATACTAGCATGTATGTACATAGTTTTATTTCTCTATACATACATAAAAATCTACATATATGCACATACGAAACCTTAACTCATCCCTGTGGGTTAGCAAGGTCTCTCTCCTCACAGAAAGGTATTTACTATTTATGATGAACAATATTCTTGAATGCACTGATGCAATACCACATTCCGCTGGAATCATGATTTCCAGCATTATAAAGTATCTATGATTGTGCAAAACCACTAGTATGTGCAGTAAGTAGATAACATCTGAAAGGAACGTAAGCAAGCTCCTCACTTCTTCTTTGCCTTAGTGACATGTAATTTCTCTTTTTGCATTTGTTTCCATTTGGCTTCTTAGTTCCTGTCCCTTTCCCTGTGAATTCTTGCATTTTTAAATTAGTCCAGTTTAAAACCCTGCTCTGTCGTATCACAACCTGCTGCTGTATTTCCTTCCAGCTAATATCATTGTCTTGAATATTATCTACTACCTCATTAATGCTCAGCTGTGAACTGAATGCTACGCCGGGAGGCGATTCGGGAAAGCAGACTGGACACCGCAGAAGTTTTCCGTCGGCCCCAAAGGCAGTACTGCTGGGGAGCGGGGCACACACCTCCTGCTTCCTATTTGCAGTTCACCGCAGCAATGATCTTAGTGCATCACGTTTCTTGAGCACTGGTGACTAACGTCAGCTAATGCAACCACAAACCATCCGTTGGTCCAAGGCAGCCACTCATATCCACACCCCGCCTCCACCGTTACCGACACGGTACAAGGTCATAGCTCAAAAACTGAAAGCAGTATCAAGACATGAGGAAAAACTCACTCCTAATTTCACAGTAATGCAAATAAAGACCCGTACCAAAGAGTGGCGTAAGCAGAAGCGATGAATTTATCACTGTGCAGCAGGGCCCCCTGCAAAACTGCCTGTTAAAAATGACAACGCTGCAGTTAAGCAAACCGCCAAAACATCAGAAGTTATAAAGTGAATTAAATCAGTAATTTCATCTTTTTATAGGTGTGGTTACTTTCCAGTGAACTTTCTACCTTGCGGCTGTTTTACTGTCTTTATCTAGCGTCACGTTCACACATGTTATTTTTGAAGAACGATCACGAATAATTTTACACAAAATGGAAGAGTTCACCTTTAAACAGCTTATCACACGTACTAAAACAACTCCACGTATGTAGATGTGTTCTTATTTGGAATAGTATCTCACATGCCAGTTCTTAGGAAAACCTTTACCAGTTCTCAAATGAGCCCAGGGAAACTCAAGTATTTATAGGACAACTTAAACGCTAATACTGTTAACGCAGGGCTCTCGGTCACCGGAGGCCGAGGCTGGGGAGGGCAGCAGCTGCAGGCAGGGTGGTGCAGGAGCGCCTGTGCCAACAGCAGGAACCGAAAGCAACCTCAGCTGGAGCGAGCAAGTGGTGGATGTTGGACAACCTTAACTACGCCTCGATGCCTCTGAATTCAGGGATTTCGTTCTGAAAGCTGTCCCTGGGACAAAGCACTCCAGCTCAGCTATACAATACTGCCAAGAGCCTTCCCAAAGTTCGTGATCTTATATCGACTAGTGCCGCAGAAGTCTTCTCTGAAAAGCAAGCGGAGGGATGACCTGAAAGGATTGACAGTTGCAACAGACAGAGAACGGACAAGGGTAGTCCCTGCCACAGCATCGGTAATTGCCTGTCACCATCCTTCATTCTTCTCCCCACTCCCAGCACCTTCCTAATGGAAACAGATGGCAAGATACACCCTGAAAAAGCTTATGAAACTGCGTATCATGACAGACCACTTCCAGGTTATTTTGGTGTTTAAATCTCGCAGCTGATGGCTGGTGTGGATTAACTGCTTTGTAATGGTGCATTTTCTGTAGCATTATTGCTCCCGCTGCAATGAGGCGTTTAAAAGACTCTAGATTGCCAGTTCAAGAAAAGCACCCTTCCCTCTCAGAAGGCCCCGCAGTATCCCACAGCAACGCTGGTTATGCCGTGTGAAGAACCGCAGCCCAAGGCTCAGGGAGAAGCCGTCCCTGGGACCTTGCAGCGCGCTGCCCCCGCGCAGCCGCATGCCCTCCCGCCTCGGGAAGCGTTTCTTCAGCGGTCTGATAGTTCCCGAGCCGCTGGATGCCCTCAGGCAACACTCAGTAACAGCCTGAGATGTTCCCATCGGCACCAATCACCAACGCTGGCATCTCGGGCATCTACCCCCGTGTTCACTCACAGCACTTCTCCAACATCACTCCATAGCTTTGTGGCGCAAGAGCTGAAATTCCGGCATACCTCTTGTCATTATGAAATGCAGAAAGCCTGAAATCTGCCCTTTCTCATTACCCCCCATGCCAGTGCCCTCTGAGGGCAAGTCAGCACGCACGGTCTCGATGCTCAGGTATTACTCGCCGTTGGGGAGATGAATCATAGAATCATAGAATCATTGAGGTTGGAAAAGACCTCTAAGATCATCGAGTCCAACCGTCAACCCAACACCACCATGCCCACTAAACCATGTCCCTAAGCGCCTCATCTACACGTCTTTTAAATACCTCCAGGGATGGGGACTCCACCACTTCCCTGGGCAGCCTCTTCCAATGTTTCACCACTCTTTCAGTAAAGAAGTTTTTCCTCACGTCCAATCTAAACCTCCCCTGGCACAACTTGAGGCCGTTTCCTCTCGTCCTATCGCTTGTTACTTGGGAGAAGAGACCGACCCCCACCTCGCTACAACCTCCTTTCAGGGAGTTGTAGAGAGCGATGAGGGCTCCCCTCAGCCTCCTTTTCTCCAGGCTAAACAACCCCAGTTCCCTCAGCCGCTCCTCAGAAGACTTGTTCTCCAGACCCCTCACCAGCCTCGTTGCCCTTCTCCGGACACGCTCCAGCACCTCAACGTCCTTCTTGTAGTGAGGGGCCCAAAACTGAACCCAGTATTCGAGGTGCGGCCTCACCAGTGCCGAGTACAGGGGCACGATCACTTCCCTACTCCTGCTGGCCACACCATTTCTGATACAGGCCAGGATGCCATTGGCCTTCTTGGCCGCCTGGGCACACTGCCAGCTCATGTTCAGCCGGCTGTCGACCAACACCCCCAGGTCCTTTTCCGACAGGCAGCTTTCCAGCCACTCTTCCCCAAGCCTGTAGCGCTGCATGGGGTTGTTGTGGCCAAAGTGCAGGACCCGGCACTTGGCCTTGTTGAACCTCATCCAGTTGGCCTGGGCCCATTGATCCAGCCTGTCCAGGTCCCTCTGCAGAGCCTTCCTACCCATCACAGAATGCATCACTGCCTAGCGAAGCTGGCAGCCAGTCATGTTTCTTTTATCTCCCCCCAGACCTGAAACACGCCACCATCGCGTTCAGATACCTCAGAAGATGCCAGATCATATCAACGCGCACTGATTACATGCCAAGGCACATTATGATGCTTTATTCTATGCTAATAGCACGTAACGAATGTTGTTTGTGCTCTGCTCTACCCGGCTTTCAAGAGCCCACTTGTATATCGCATTATTCCAGCGGGACAGCGTTGGTATCCACAGAAATACTCAAAGTATTTCCATCTTCCTCTAATCTCGAACAGGATTTAAAAGCGTAAGGAAAAGTGCACTTAATTTAAGAAAATATTCCGGCAAAACAACAGCCTATTCGATGTTCAGCAGTAACAGAAGACCATTTCTGGTTTCCCTCCACAAAGAATGGCAACCCAAACCCCCACCTCTCTTTGCTAAAGTGGTTCTGAAACACCAAGTACCTCATGGGAAGCCAAATGCAGCACCGGCGTAACGCCAGCCATCGGACCTGCTCAAACGTCTTACAGAGCTCTCCAAAGGCAGGCCTTTGGCCAGCGCTTTTACGGAAAACTACGTTTAGAGAATACTTCTGTATCACAGACTTTCCCTTCGAAACTGTTAACTGTGCCATGCGCAGATCACCAGCGCTCCTTTCTGGGTTTTGGTTTTGCTTTCTAAAAATCACACGTTGGAGTATAAGTTAACGACCCCCAGTAAGCAATAATTTATTTCTAGAGTAAGTGATAACTCCTGCACTACGAGAACCCTATTGCCTGAAATAGTCTCCTCCTATCTAGTTTAAATAAAAATCTGTAAGTTACTTAGGGAAATTGGAAGCGTGAAAATGAAATATATGGTACGGTATTACGAACAGAAGACAAGACTGTTTGAGTGTTTGAATTCCCTGCCAGAAGAGCATGAATTTAAGCTTGATCCGTTGTGTCTCCCCTTTGCACCAACCACACGCAACCCTCAGCTCCGCGGGAGCTGCAGAAGAGCCGCCCTCTGACAGCTCTATGGAGAACTGTCACTCCCGACCCAGAGAAATAATGTGTTATCCTGTAATAGATTCTGCTGCGGCATTTCATTGCGCACAGCTTTAAACTCTACTTTAATAAATCTGCTTAAACTGTACCAGTGCATATTTTAAACTGAAATTTATGCAAGTGAAGGGTAAATAGAAAATAATTGAACGGGAATTTATTTCACTTAGAGGAAAGTAGAACTGTTCCGGAACTGCATCGACATTGTCTTGCTGAATTTTATGGTATCAAAATACACCAAAGCTAACCAATTTTTATATCCAGCAGATGATGGATGTGAAAATACCCTAAGAAAATTGTTCTTTGGTGTGTCATTACAAAGTATAAAAAGGTTTGCAGCTTTTAGGAGCAAATACCCTTCACTCACACCTTCAGCTATCACTGTTCATAAAGCTTCGGGCACAGCCTTGAATATCAACTCTTCCTTGGGGATTTTTAACCCCAAACTCCATTTTAGTATTTTAGAAGTTACTTCAGCAGTCATTTACTAAACGCTCAAAGTTCTTTTTATGTTTGATGACGAACACAGTAATACAGCACCGCATTATTAAAAGCAAACAACATAGTGTAGAGGACACTTTCTTTTTCAGAGGATGATACTAGAGGTCCCTTTGTACTTTCTCCACTTTTTCCAATAAAAATCAAAGATCTGTAATGGAAATCGCAGTTCAGATCAGATCAGGCTTTCTTGGATGGTTTTTGATCATTAATTTTGTTCAATTTCCAGTGTCACTTTTCATTATATCATTACCGAATCTTCTTTGAAATTCGTCAAGCTAACCTCAGCCTTCCCCGACTTGTTAAAAAATTTTTCAAAATATTTTAACAAGTATTAACTTTGAACCCCCAAAATCTCTTATTTGTATCTGCCATAAAGGATATAAGAAACAAAGAAATCATTTTCACATGCTCCTGCTTTCACATAGCTCTGGAGCCCCCAGCTAAGGGGTGAAATTCTCCATCACGTGCAGTGAAGAGGAGAGCAACGGCACGCTTCCATGCCGCAGCTGCTTAGTTCTTCATCCAGCGTTTGCTGACAGGTCTCGGACACTTCTCCGTGCCGTGCTTGGCAAAGCAGGTAACCCATGTGCTGGATTCAGAGCTTCCTCCCAAAACTGAATTCCCGGCAAGAAACCGACTGCAACAAGTCAGCCAAAGGCTTGGCGAGCCTCCGGTCCTCCGCAGGCACCCAGGCAAATCACTGCTCCTGCGCCGTCCTCCCCCCACGCCCACCTACTGTCTGAACAAACGGCCCGTCAGCTCATTTCGTAAATTCACAAGGATTAGTACCGTACTATAAAGCAAGCCAAGAGCAGTAAGTCAGCAGACTTCTGGAAGTCTCCAAATACAGGTTTCAAAATTCAAAGTGCTTTTTCCAGCCTGCACACACTACCACATAAATTACTGGGAAATTACTTTTTTTTTTTTATCGCTTTCTTACTTGCAACAATAATGCATAAATTTTTAATGGAGTTTATGGAATACGGTAGAGAATAGCCAATTTCTCTGAGTGAATGCACATAACCAAGCTGGAAGACAGCTCCCATCAGGGAGGACATAAAACAGGAGCGTGAATTACCCGTACAGGTTTATTTCCTGACATTCTCACAACTATTTCGGATTACTCCTTTGCAACACAGTGAATTTTCTCTACGTGCCACAAGCAGTTTCAAAAAACAAGAAGAGTGGGACAGATACCCCAAACCAGAAGTTGCCCAGTGTTACATCCACCATGACCAGATACAGCAGAACAGATGCCCACCTGGGTGGTGGCCAGAGCTTCTACTGCAGGGCCAGCACTGCCTTGGACAGATGTTTTTAACCGGTCTTTATTTCTGCTTGGAGTTAACAGGAGACACCCTGCGATGCCAAAGGCCTCTACATACCTGCTGATAAAAACTGAACCAAGGATCTTTAATGCTTTGACTGCCCATGCTTACTGCTCAGCTACCTGCAGAAATGAGCTTATATTGATGCCCTGGTTGCAGAAGCACCATCTAACAGGCTGCGTGACTGAGATGGCATTTGCTTGTCTCACTGCCCATCCTCTTAAAAAAAAAAAAAAAAAAGGATAACAACATGGTTTAATCATTAAGGACTCTTGTTTTAGTAAAGAAACTGTGATTAGTTTGTTTCTTGCTGCTGAATAGAATTTTGCAGGCTCTTCTCACTTCTCAATTGAATCTAGAGACTCATTCCCACATTTCCCTTACAGACACATATAAAAGCTGAACTTTGTTCCTCACAACAACCGGTTGGGCCAACAGCAGCAATCACAGTAACCATTTGTTTCTGAGCCTGGACTTGCCAGGCGAAGGGGACAGCTCTACATGAAGGAAGCAATTTCATGCTTGAACAGCCTTGCACTATTAAATCAGAAAACTGAGTTACAGCCACTTCACGGGGTGGACTCTGCTGCCAGCGAGGGTCAGGATCAGCCTGCGGGTACACGGGGGAACTGTCCGGGGACGAGCTGCTGAAGGAAAGGCAGAACTGATACGAGATCGATCTAACAGAAATGCATCCTTTGTGCTCAAATACTACGTGCTTTCCCAAAGAGCATACCACGCGAGGACTAAATACCTACCAGTTTAACCTATCGTTGTTACATTATTTAGGGTATTTACGGGAAAACTAGGAACGTGCTTATCCTTGCAATGTGGATAACCTTGACATACTTTAAAAATGTAAAATAGCCATACATTTTAAAAGATAAGTAAGCCATTGACATCAAAATCTTCAATTAACCACCCTCTCCATCCCCGTTTTCAAAGGTCTGGGGGAAAAGCTGCGTGCCAGCTGTCCTGCAGACTCTCTGGGAGGAGATACGATGGGAAGGAGGCAAGGTCCCATCAGGGCTGGCTTCCAAGGCAGCCTGCAAATTCATTGCTAGGGAAAAAAAAAAAAGAGAACAATACCTGCCAAACAACACTGAGGTTCTCCTTTCTTTTACGTGAACTGTTTAAGCATTTACTAGTATTCAAAGTCACTTGAAGCCATAAATAAACAAAAATCTCTTATTTAGATCAATTTTTCTATAAATAAAATCGTTCTTTATACTTAGTAGAGTGATATTTTGGAGGCCTCTCTAGTAAGGCCGCTATCCCAAGCTGACAGCAGTGGTGCCAGGAACTGAAATTTGTTTTCAATTATTTTAACACTAAGTGAAGAGCTGAATTCTATTTTCAATCATATCTCCTCATTTTAACTGCCCTAATCCAAAACAGACTACAGTCCACATGAAACAGCGTGTCAAGAAGAAGTCGGTTATCTTTCTGGAAATCAAAGTCTTCGGAAGGTCTCTGAATAAAGGACTTCTTCAAAGATCCACGTGTCTGGATGTCTACATTCATGTCTACAAAAGTCTACTCATAAATGCCAGTAGTAAGTATAAAGAACTAACTAGGTCAACAGCCAAAACCACTTACACAGCCTCCAGATGCAACCCCTTCTCCCTAGCATTTCTGCTCCTTTGGTACATCTCCAGATGTAGAGAGGTTTAATCCTTTTTCAGATTAACAAGAGCAAGCCACTTCCATTTAAATGAGTTGTACAAATATACCTCTACCGAGCATTCACATTTCCTTCTCTTCCTACACATGGGTGCTTTGCTGACGGTGCTGAATCACAAACCTTCTCTTTGTACCCGTGGCTGTTCTGTCACATACAGCAGGCTCCACTTGGCACATACGCGGATACAGGTAACGTTCTTACCTATGCATTGCTCATTCCCAGTTAAGACCACAAATAACTAACTGCCAATCTGATAAAGTAATTTGAAGAACAGCATTTTTTGCTGAACAGTAACAGTGTAAAGCAAAGCAAACTGCTGGTCTGTCTTGAACGCGGCTCCTGGGAGGGATCCAAACTCCACCTGCGAAGACACGCTCCAACAGCTCTCGAGCACCAGGCAGAGACCAGAGGCTTCCTTGCATTGATTACCCTCTACCAAAGCTATGACAGCAGTAAATTTTTAATTTTAGGAGCAACCCTGTGTGTAAGAATCTCGTGGAGGTTGCTACTGCTTTGGCAGTAGGGGGAAATTGGGAGTTCAACAATTAGAAAGAAGCGAGCAAAACGGCAAGCGAGTGAAGAAAGGGCTCTAAGCGTTCCTGGAGTTACATCTGCACCTCATTGGGCTTCCAGTGCGCACGGCCACGATATAAGGAATGAATAAAAAACCTGGTAAGTGATTGTGGTACATTATAGCTGCCTTTAGAAACACCAGCTACCAAATGGTTAGAAAAGATATTCTAAGTGGAATTTCCCAAAATATACCAAGATGCTCCACAGCGAGGACACATTTTGCAAATGCCAAGTTACGTTTATCTGGACATGTGACCAAAAAGATCTCCTCTCCTTTCCTGAGCTCAGCTAAGCTAACTTGACTTGCGGCATACTCTCAAGACAGGTCCTGCCTCTGCTCCAGCCAGCAGTGTGAACAGGGACTGGCGTTACACAGTTACAGCAGCGCTGACAGCGAGAATGGAATCAAACCCCAACTTTTATGGCAGAAACAGCAGCAACGGGGAAATAGCGACAAATTTTAATTGTTCCTTTTGTTATATGAAAGTACATATGAAAGACTCGCAAAACCAGATTAGAAGCCATCTGTTGACTCATGAGCATATTTTTCTCGTTGCTGGAGAATTACTTTTCTTTTTTTAATCTTAACAGTCTTTAGCTAATTTATACATTGGGAATTGGCTTTGATCTTATACAGATTACCTGTATGCACTTTCTCTCCCTATGGCAGGCACTTTATACATTGGGAATTGGCTTTGATCTTATACAGATTACCTGTATGCACTTTCTCTCCCTACTGGCAGTCACCCTGGGTGATTTTTTTTTTCCCCCCAAACAAGGGGGAATAATTTCTAAACTGTCATTTCAAAGTAATTTCTAGCCAAAACTTAATTACCGATTTCTCCCTGAGCTTTCTTGTTCATGGGTGGTTTATAGTTTCTCTATGCATAACTGTATATACACAGTAAAATCTTAAAAAATAAATTAGCTTTTACTTACATGAAGCTGTAAGCAGATAAACCTGGCAACAAAGGAACTCTCATGTACTTTACCCACCACGACTTAGAGCTGGGAAAAGAACTAATACAACACTTTCTGGCGCAAGACAAATGGATTAGATGTGAACATCACAAAATAAAACAATTTACCCTCCCTTATCAGGGCTAAACTGCATGAAGAACAAATAGTGGTCTCGCCAAAAAAAAATCTAATCAAAGCTTCCTGCCCTGTAACACGGAGTTGGAGGCACTAAAGGATTTTCGCAGATGTTTCACAAAGAAAAGTTTCACAGGCAGTGATTGCCACTTCCACACTACTTCTTCCAGAGCCTGTCAAGGTTTTTGCTTTGAAGAAGCCAACACAAAGCTATGGCGCTGAGTTTAAGCCACGATTACTATTTAGAAAATCGTAATGCGAGTTTGTTTCTGATCTCATAAGCACATACGCACACACACAAACACAACAGCTAACTTTAACCTAAATTTCAGTAAGAAAATCCAATTATAATGGTTTAGCAATTTGTAGAATAGCACTTGCAACCTGACTCATCCAGAAAAGACTGAAGATGGATTTCTTCCCTTGCTGGAGAAAATAATTAGAAATAAAATTAAACATTTCTATGTTGAATTAAATTGGGTTTAAGGTTTAATCAATAGCTACTTCAAATTAGACCTGACGCTGATTAAAATCTTCAAGTTGGCCATTACCAACAGAACTCAGGCAATCGAGGGACGCTCTTTGGTAGACAACACTAGATGTAACGGGAAGCAAGTAAAACCGTTAGTGTGACAGTCGCATTCACTGGCTGGAATTACGCGATAAACACAGGAGCAGAGATAGGACGGGGCTCAGCCACACTGTTTCGTTACAGCAGACGGGAGGTGGATTTGGTGGTCTCCTGATGAGAGAACTCGTTCCTGCAGAAGTCAGAGCAAACTCTCACTGACCTCATGGCGGTCAGGACATCACACCAGGTCTATTCACAAACATCCCTGTTTGGGAGAAGGACGAGACAAGAGCCAGACACCTTATTTCACACAACTGTAAAGGGTATTTCTCATTAGCCAGCAACCAACCCAGCCTTCCTTGTCTTCCTGCCACTCGTAAAAATGAAACTTTTTTTTAGAAATCTAGTATTTTTCCTTAGGAAGAAAATCTCCCTCATCTTACAAACACAAGTACAGTGGTTGCAGTGTAAATCCAGAATTAGCTCACAGTCATCAAATATTTAATCAGAAACAGAGAGTCAGAAAAGGTTTCAGGAGCCCTTTTGTGTGCTAACATCAAAAAACCTAAGATTCTCTCTGATTTTTTCCCCCCTTAAATATGTGTTTCTTATTTAGGCTCTGACGCCATTTACACATACGCCCTCCATTCGCCACAGCACTACTTTGATCATCTGGAGGTACAACAGCAGCAAGGATCCCAAACAGCAAGAGCCCTGGTACTATCTGCCGCTGCGGGAGATGAGTACCAAGCTGTGGAGGAGAGTGAAAAGGACTGACGAGCATCTCTGATCCTTACTCCAAGTTTGTACACTGTAGATTGACTACCAGAAGTACACACAAAGGGCTACGTAGACAGCAGCAGCCTTGGCAAAGCAAGAGAAACCTGTACACCCACGTCAAGAGGACAGGATAAAATTGCACACATGCATAAAAAGTGCAGCGAGGATCTAAGAGAGAAAAGGAATGAGGAAGGGCAGAACAGGAACAGAATGGGAACGGATTAATTTTATATATATAAAAAGATATTTTCACTTATAAATATAAAAGATATATATTATATATACACACTCCATAACAATGAAAAAGCTACCGTGTCAGTGTACTACTTCCCTTTCACTGCCCTCTTCCCAATGACTTTGCCAATAAATGTACTGCAGCGTAACTGAAGAATGAATTTCTAGAATGAGACATTACAAGACTCTTCTTTTTCTTGGGCTGTTTGTTTCTTATCAGAATTCTTACATCTATTTACAGACATTCATTTGCTACATGGACATAATATTATAATGCACAAATCTAAATAATTCTCGCAGAGATATAAAGGCAGTGGGCAATCTCACCAGGAGATGACACTTTGCATTTAGGGTTAAACCGCAGTTAGAAATCATAAAACCTTCTAAACACAGGACTAATGGGTAAGCTGAGGTTTTATTTTCATCGAAGACAGGGTGCGGGAAGTCGGACACATCATTTTCTGCTTTAAGCCTATACTTGACACCACCGGGAGCAGGAAGAGGACATCACTGAGAAAAAAGGCATTCAGCCGCTTTTCCAACATCTCAATCTTAAACCAGCCCAAGACTGAAAGTCGCTGCAACTCTCAGGCACATCTCGTGCAAGACAGAGAAGAGGAGCAGTGCTCAGGAGCGCTGCCAGTAGCTGTGACTGCCCTTCGCCCCCAGAGACACCCGCACAACCCCAACGGCACATGAATCCTTTTAATTGCTTGCGCAGGCAGCCAGAACGGAGCCTGTGACTTAATGGCATGGCATGCGTTCAGAGAAACGCGAAAACGCCACTTACACGCAGCGAAATGTTGACATGTGATAGATACAATAAAAAGGTCAAGTCATGCCAAGAGTTAATTAGTCCTGTATAAATGCCCTTCACTCCTTTAGTCCCCCGGCATCGTTACAGAAATGGAGAACAGCTTGGCCGCTTCCCAGCGCGCAATCTGCAAATAACTCAGTGGCGATGCGGAGCTCCACGGGGCGGATCCCGTCCCCGAGCGCTGCGCCAGCCGCTTCCCCGCTGCAGACGCAGCCTGCCCTCGTCCTGCTCCCCTTCTGCTACTGCCCTACAATTAGTCAGTCTTATCCCGACCATCTTCCAGCAGAGTTTCGTCTCTCTGGCCTCGAGTTTTCTGCTGCATTTAGTGCAATACACTGATTTAATACATTTACACCTTGATAACATTGACCTTTTCGTCAGCTCATGATTACTCGTAACACAGCAGTATCCACAGCTACACAGGTTATTATGAACTTCCACTAGACAGCATGTCCAGCAAGAACATTTTTTATTTTCTTCTCTTCTATTCATCTAATTTTGCCACAGAAAACTTCCTGGCCTCCGAAAGAAAAGCTTGCACCTATAATGTGAAAGGTACAGTGAGTTAGACACCCAGTGCAAATCAGATGCCTCTGTCCCCCATGTCAACAAAAATACGTCTTTCTGTCATGCACTAAATATATTAACCATAAAATCATATTCTTCCTTAATAGCAAAGCATTATAAATTGGCTTTCAGAACAATTTAATACTCCCTAAAGACAGAACATGTACAGAAAGCATCTGTCTGAAGAGGAAAATGGGAAAAGAATTTTTTTTTTTCTAAATCCCGTAATACTTTCTGTCTTTTCAACAAAGAATATGAAACTTCTTTTCACCAGGAAAATGCATTTAGACAGATTTCTCTCAGTATTAAATAGCTCATCTCCCTTAGACTGAGCAGAACTGTTCATTAAGTTGAACGTTTCACCCGTTTTTCCAATATGCACTTTCTTTTCAACGCTCCCAGGGAAAGGACAAAGCTTTCCAAAACAGATCAAGAGGCTTTGCAAGTGCCCCCCTCGTTCTGGTGCGTGCAACTCTCGGGTCTTGTTTCTCTGTGGGCTGCAAAGGCTACATGAGCGAGGAGCACGTAACACTGAATTGACTCGGGCAGTTTAAATGTAAGCCGGGCCAGCTGCCGAGAGCATCACGGTGCAAGAAAACAATTAGGCAGCAGCAAGGGAAAACCCAGCCCAGCAGCGCATGGCGTCCTCCTCGCTTCCCAGAAAGCCTGCAAGGTGCCTGCTGGAATCATTTCAACACTGGAGCCAGCTCCACCAGCTGACCGTGACTCCCCTCGGCACTCCTGAAAAGGGCAAGCAGTAAAGAACAAACAAGCAATAAGCGATAAAGCTTTTCCAGTGCTTCCGTTCTGTGAAAGGCGCCTTTGCTGGCAACGGTCTGAGGCGTTGTTTTGCGGAAACTTGGCATCACCAAATCACAAATGATCATGCCGTGGGGAAGCATCACCTATGTTGTTTGTGAACAAGCTCTATTGTTCAAGTAGTGCTTCTACTTCTATTATTTGCAGGCATTTACAAACAAAATCCAGGGAACAAAGTCTTTATTTTATTTTAAATTTCATGGGAACCTGAAGAACTTAATTTCCAACAAAGTATAATAAGCAGGATTTCAGCTAAGTGACAATTCAGTTTAAAAAGCAAAAGTAATGGGAGACTTTAGAAGACCTGACCACTTGTATATATTTAGCCACGCTTACATTCCTCTAAATTTCTATTTGTTATAAGAATCAGACCGTTTACGTAGCTGAAGGAGAACAGGGAAAAAAAACTGAATTGGAAAAAGATAAAATTCAATCAACGCTCAGTTTCTATAAAAATTAAGCGGGGGGAAAAAAAAAATCTCTCTAAAAATTTACTTCCAAAAGCATGTAAGTTTGGATAATCCTCCACGCATGCAATTTCAGTTAAAGATTCTTAGGAGAATGCCCCTTCATGCAAAAGGTTCAAGTTAAATAAAATGGGCTTGATAGCCTACTCCACGGGCTAGCTTTAACACTGCTACTGGGAGACAGGGGGAAATTCCCTGACCACGGAAAACAATGAACACCACAGACCTAGACTTTTTTTTTTTTTCAAGTACCATAACTTGCTACAGAATCTTTGGATAGCAATTGGAATCCCTATTTAAATGGAGATAAACACGCACATTTGTACTTCCACATCAAACACGTGTAAACAGAAGCCCATGGTTGTGACTGGAAAAATTAATCTGTAAATTCCATTAAAAATAATTCAATGGGCTCGGTGAAACACTCCCCCAAGCTATTGCACAGTCTCAAAGTCACCACACAAACTTCAGGCTTCGCTCAATAATGATTATAAGTCACTAGACTTAAAAACAAAACAAAACCCCCAACCACAAAATTCCCTTCAGTTTTTATATTGTTGCAAAACATTTTGAAAGATGTTCTATAAAATTCTAATTATTCTGGAAATGTCTGTGGATAAAACTGATAGAAAACTATAACCTGCAGGTAGTGTTTGGTATTGGCAGTATTTTCTCTTTATCAGCACTAAAATGTCAATTTTTAAATGCCGACAACATAATTATGAAAATTATAGAGTAGACATTGATATTTTTATCATTTTAAAACCTCAGAAATAAAGTTTTCCCTGAAGAAAAAGTATTTAAATTATTCCAGGTGATAAGACACACCGGAGGGCATTTTGTTATGTGCTGCAAAGTAAACTGACTGCTCTAAGTTGACAATTTTCAGCTCTTCACAAAACAAATTGCACAGGATGATAACGTCCGTGATGCAGTAACTCTCTCCCTAAGAAAGTTTGCGTTCGAAGCCAAATCTAGAACCGGTAAAGCCCGGCGTTTTCAAATAGCTTCCTTAGGCAATCACTGCTAATAACGCCCGTTAATTAACCGTGAGACAGCGCTGTATCTCGCGCCTGGAAAGGGGGCCGGAGGCGGGTGCAGCCCGTGCGGCGGCTCTGCAGGTGGCACCGAGACACGCGGTACCGCGGGGCCTCACCCGTCTAATCTCACATCGGGCAAACTTCGGTTCAGGGCAATCAAGTCACTGGCCATAAGGTTGAACTGGTTGATTTTGAACAGCTCTTTCATCTTCTCCTGGTCATCCTTCGGAATGAGCACAGCCTTTCCCATCTCTCCGGGTCCTTCTTGGTTTCGAGAAATAACAGCTGTAACACAAGAGAGCAAAAGGCCAACTTTTAGTTTGTGGGCGGCAGTCTTATTCCTCACCAACAGGGCTCCGCAATTTCCGGCGTTCAGCGAGGATTGTTAAAAAAAGTAATAGCACATCACAATTTTCTCTACGCTCCACTGTGAGGTTTTATCTCTATCTGGATCTGAATTTATGTCTAGATCCTTTCCAAGATGATTAAAAAACCCAGATTTGTCTACTTGCAGCTCTTGGTTGTAATCACAGTGACAGTAAATGACTATTCTCAAGAGATTTACACCAGAATTACAAAGCGTAGCTCCAGATTCTCCGTGAGATTCTGCAAACAGAAAAGGTTTGGAAAACACTTTTATAGCTGTTGAAAATATTTGAAGAACGTGTATATTAAACTAATTCTAACCAACTTCTTTTATTTTTTATTTAGTTTTAACTACCGGGCATGTGATAGCATAATCCCATCCCTGTAAGTAAATAGATAAATCAATCTTCAGTGACAAAAAAAAAAAAAAATCCATCCTGAAAAATACAGTATCCCAACCCTGACAGAGTATCTTACACATATTATTAAAGACTAGTTTTGAGAAATATTTGTAAGGTCAATTTTTAATTTTAAGGAAAATTATAGTATCATCTCATACAAGCACACAAAAATAAACAAGGAATTAGTCTGGCTTTTTAGGAAACAGTATATGAAAAGAAAGGAAGCATCCCACGTATACAAATAATTATAATCATTATTCTAAAGCAAAAGCCCACCAAAAGATGACAGAACCACCATCAGTTTCCTTCTCCAACCGCAGTGCGCAGCTGAGCAGAAGAGAACAGTTCCCCTCCCAGCTACTTCTGACTTAGATGTTGTATCAACCAACAGAACAAGAAACACCTGAATTTTTAATGAATTTTACGTTCGCACTGTAAATGAGCCCCTTGACTGAGGCTGACTAATTAATACTGATTAGTTTGTCTTTAGCAGTAACCGTTACTCGCTCCTCTCGCGACCTAGCAGAACCCGACCCTGCCGTGCCTCCAGTCCTGCCGGAGGCGGCTCACACACGCAGTCCTGCCGGCACCGTCCGGACCGCAGCGGGCAGGAACTGATGCTCACGGTGCCTTTCAAGCTGTGTACGTCTATGCCATGTTCCGACGTTACCGTTTTGTCTTAACGAAGGGATCTCGGTTTTATTTTGCTGCCATCACATTCATTTTTCATCTTTAGTAACAAAATTACTTTGAAACATTTGATGTTTAGTATCTTGAAAGACTGTCACTTATGAAGGCTTCTCCGCTAGCTGAGGAGTAATTAAATCATTTTATTTTTGCAACCAAAAAAATAAAATGCTAGAAGAATAAACCCTTTTCCACAAAATGCACAGGACGTAGACTAAGTGACTTCTTAAGGAAAAAAACTATGATTTTTCCAAGGAGATCGGACATCAGGGCTTGCTAGAACCACCTAGCAGAAATTTACATAAAAGGCTTTTTTAACAGAAACGTTACAGACTCTGGGCACAGAAATTTTGTTTCTGCAGTTCTAGTTTATGCTTCAGTTGAGCGAAGAACACTTTGCAGTATTATCTGATAGATTTTTTTATCCTTCCCTTTGATCAGAAGTAGCACCTGCTGCAACAGGAAGAAATTATTAGCTTTCGCTGTGATTATATGCGAAGATGAAATTGCCGTCAGATGGATGCTTAAATCTTAAACGTGGCGACTCTGAAGCCCTCTGCGTCCGACACGATCTCCTAAGGATGACGGGCTCAGCGGTTAACGTGCATTGCGGTCGGCAGCATCCTCCCGGGACCTAAACAGGCTGTGGCACCAGCACTACAGGCATGCTTGAGATGCTGTTAGATACCTTTTTTCATGTCTGAGCAGAGCTGCTGCTTCCTCTCACCTGGCTTTGGGAAAGGAATTGATGACTACACTGCTATAGATGTTCCCTAATAGGCAGAATTTTATCTGAGAGAATACATCTCTCAGTCAAAAGCATTTAGAAGTACCACCGGAAAGAAATAAAGTGTGAGAAGAGCGTAGCCGTGCTGTGCTTTTAGCTGCCTCTTAGCGCAATGCTGCACCTCTCCGCAGCTACGCTTCACCCACAGAATTGCTTGGAAACCTGCATTGCACACATTATAAAATGCTATTAAATTCCTCTCGGAACATTTCATAAGGTATATTTATGTAACGCATAATACGAACACAAAATATTTGGGATTAATGGCTGGTAATTAAACTCTGCTATATCATCACTTTCTGGAGAAACGATGAGACTCCTCAGAGACTGCAATTTGAAGAGCTAGTCCCTCAAGCTGCAAACGTTGTTTATGGAAATAAATTCTGCCTCCTTTTTGCTGGAAGAAGCAGAGGGCATGAATTTATCTAAATAGCAGCAGGGAGCAGGCAAAGAGAGTCAGCATGACTGCTGAAACCATGGAAAAACAGGTAAGAAGCACAGAAAGGAGCTTGGCCAATGTCCTTCTCCCTGAGAAATACAACATAAATGGAAAGGAAGGAATTCCTCAAAAAAGGGATGAACGTCTCTGAGGAGGAAAAGGAGTGATGAGAAGGTGAAGGAAGTTCGTCCTTGCTCCATCCTTCAGTCTGATCACCTTCCGGAAGCAAAGAGGAATTCTTTGGGTTTTTTCTGCCTCCAAAGCTGTATTTAAGGGTCCGTACTAGCTCCAAGGACTTTACAGACACTATCCAGAAGACCAGGACCACCCCTCCGTAATACAGCATCAGCACATGCATCATCTCCCTGCCCGGGCAGGGAGCCATACAGTTCACGTTCAGATTGACTCACGGCAGCCCCGGCGTGGGCAGGGAGAGGGGACTCCCGGAGAGGGGACTCCCGGAGGGGGGACTCCCGGAGAAGGGACTCCGGGAATCTCGTGCCATGACCTGCCACTGGCACGAAAACCAGGACCACCCCTCCGTAATACAGCATCAGCACATGCATCATCTCCCTGCCCGGGCAGGGAGCCATACAGTTCACGTTCAGATTGACTCACGGCAGCCCCGGCGTGGGCAGGGAGAGGGGACTCCGGGAGAGGGGACTCCGGGAGAGGGGACTCCGGGAGAGGGGACTCCGGGAGAGGGGACTCCGGGAGAGGGGACTCCGGGAGAGGGGACTCCGGGAATCTCGTGCCATGACCTGCCACGTGGCACGAAAGCTGGAGGAGCACCAAGAGGCAGAGCACAACGAGGCACCCAAACTAAACGTCTCTGAAATAGTAAGGCAGCAAACCAAAATGGTTTTATTTTCTGCTAAAATTGGCTAAAAATATCTTAGTGACAATTTTCTCCTGTAGAAATCGGTAACTTTTCATTAAAACAAATTATTTAGGGGGAAAAAAAAAAACAAAAGAATTTAGCAACCCATTACTAGCACAGTCATTATTACAACTGTAAATTTTCTACCTCCCCTTGTAGCAAGCCAAATATCAAAATTGTATCTCCCCAAAGTGCGTGGAATACCAACAGTGAAGGGTTTCATATTCTAAGCCCAAATAATAGGAAGACAGCTGTAGAGGAGTATGCTGCAGTGTAAACTCACTGTAAACTCATTAGAAATCCCAGCTCGTTTGCAGTGTACCGTCACAGGGACTCGGATTAAACTCAGCCCGAAAACTTTTGTTTATTCTGCTTGAAAGCATGAGTTACATATTCCTTCATCTGCAAAACTAATTTTCATTACAAGATTCTGTGTTCTTCTATTGTTTACTAAGCTTCATCAAGATAGAACTTCGAAGAGATTTTCCTGTCCTGAAGTTTATTATAAAACTAACCAGAAATTTGCTAAACAGCCTTTCCACTCTCACGGTTTTATTCAAAGCAAAGTATTATCAGATTACATTTCAATCATAGCTTACACATATCTGTGATGGAGAAACTATTTAATTCTGCTATGGTTAAAATGCAGCAACCTCAACTTATTAAATCTTTAGAGAAGATGCGCACGGTTTATGAATTAACAACCACATATACACTAACATTGTATAGGTGTAACTTGAATCCACACCCAGGATCATCTCTTCTTGCATTTTCTCTCCCATATTTGAATAAACAAGTTTTGAGCCCAGAGACTCTGTAAGAAACAGTCCTCAACCGTCTCAAACCCAGCGGATGCAAAGCACGCAACAACCCAACCATATTCAAGTTAGGAAAAATAACACTTTCCGTTTTCCAAACAATATGTAAAATATAAAATTAAGAACCAAGTAAACATCACAATACCAGAGATGACAGGAATATTTAGCAAATTAAGATCTTTTGCAAATACTCAATTTGACCAAACTTTTCATAGATTTTCATAGAAAATAGAATTTTTAGTAGCACTAAATAGAGAATCTAAAGATGGTGTCAAAAGTTTTCTAACACCAGGTATGTCACCAAAGTTGGCTTTCTAAATGCACAAAGCTGCTATAAATATTTCTACTGAACGATCTGTTATTTATCCAAAGCAAACAAAACAATTTTATTGTTTTTCCAAATATTGATGTTGTCATTTCACCAAATTTTTATGTTCTGCTTTACCCTCTTTCTAGGAAGTACAGCATACTTCAAATCAAACTGTTCAGAATATTTTATGGAGTACCAAATTTGTATTCAAGTTTCCATACCAAAATCTTTATGTAAAACATACATACACACACACGCTCTTCAATCAGAGAACATAAACCTAACACAGAATCCCTTCATCTAGAGGATAAAAAAATAAAAATAAAAATCTGTTTCTTAAGTATTCAGAATGCATGAATGGTAAAAGAGGCAACAATCAGTGAATGCACGCTGCTGATTATGAATTACTCCACCTGTACCGGTGTTCATAAGCTAAAATGAGCATAGCAAGCAACTTCCTTACAGAGTGCATCTTCAAAAATATCCCTTAGAATTTACTGTCCAAAACACCTTTTCTACATAGCTTTTATACTTCTTTTCAATAGCATTGTGAAGATCATTGACTTCAAATGACTCAGCAGTGAATAACAACTCCATCCCTGTGCAGCGGTAATGGAAAGACCGATCTTCACAAGCAGGGGCTGCCCAAATGTTGCAAAAAATTACGCAAATCCTCCAACTAGGAGAGGTCTAAGACCTTCCAATCCCTGCTGACTCCAGGTTTTTCCCCCAATGGAAAGAGCCGATTGACCCCACAGAAGGCTGCGTGTCCCCATCAGGAGCAGCCCTTCCCAGCCGAAACCCGCAGGTAGAAGACGGTGCTGTCACATTTCAAAGTACTTGAACTCACCTCCAGGCTCGTATTTCAAATAACTTGCAATCGTAATGGGGATCTGAGGGGGGACTCAGGGATAGCCACGGTCCTTGAAGCCAGTGTGGAATAAGCCAAGAGATGTATTTAACTTTTCTGTATAAACATTACCTGTCTGCCTATCGATAAGCATGTCTGATCCATAAATACTTTGGGAGTGCTTCTGCTGCTGCTAAGTCAAAAGTTTTAGCGAATACTAAAAACAAACAGGAGACAAAAAAACTTTGACTCATCTGTTATTTGCTTTTTCCTTTGTGTTGAAAAATCCACCTCACTCCTTGTCAGGCTTTCCTCTTGCTGGTACCCTTGTATAATACTTCAATGTCACGCTTCACTGTCCTTTGCTATTTCTGCCTCATTCTGTGATCTGGCCTTGCTGATGGATCTCCATGGGCTTGTGTTGATCTTTCACACCACTCCTCGGTAATTTGATCAAGTTCTTATTTACTGTACAATACCTTCAGGGACATAGGTGCCGGCAATTTTGTCTCATGCTGTACTGGAGCATGTCCAGAGAAGGGCAACGAGGCTGGTGAGGGGTCTGGAGAACAAGTCTTCTGAGGAGCAGCTGAGGGAACTGGGGTTGTTCAGCCTGGAGAAAAGGAGGCTGAGGGGAGACCTC
>NW_008794603.1:1372799-1402860 GCF_000699145.1 Aptenodytes forsteri | reverse complement strand
TCTTTACTGAAAGAGTGGTGAAACATTGGAAGAGGCTGCCCAGGGAAGTGGTGGAGTCCCCATCCCTGGAGGTATTTAAAAGACGTGTAGATGAGGCGCTTAGGGACATGGTTTAGTGGGGATGGGGGTGGGGGGTGTTTGGTTGGACTCGATGATCTCAGAGGTCTTTTCCAACCTTAATGATTCTATGATTCATGTTGTTTCTAAGCACTGGGACGGGTTGTGTTTTTGACCATATATACAGCAATAGCCTCCTGAACTCGTTTGCATTTGACTTGCTTTGCATGAAATCTTACCCAAAAAGCCATTCAAGGCTTTCATTCACCAGCGTATCTCGGTGTATCAGCGAACCCTCTGGCAGCATGGGAGGACTGGCAAACTGAAAGCCCGGTTATCCTGCTGGCAAAGGGCATCAGGGAGCCTCTCCTGCTGGTTAAGTTTGCTGTATATTTTGGCACTAACAGGCTGTATCACATAAGTAAGATTCATTCAAGTTTAGAAATCTTGAAATCAGGAAATCTGCCCATTTCCAGAAGAAAGAGGGGGCCCTCTGTGTGTCCATGATGGGGGGATGATGGAGATGAGAAATCAGGAAATCTGCCCATTTCCAGAAGGAAGAGGGGGCCCTCTGTGATGGGGGGATGATGGAGATGAGGGTATCAAACAGACAGCAGCATGGACGGCACGAGGATTTGGGGAGCTGGAAAGCATCCCCACCCGCAGCATGGGCACCTGGAAACCAACGTCCAACACAAGGTTCAAACCTAGCCCCCAGAGAGAGAGAGGACGTATGAAAAACCAGTGAGTATTTATAGGCTGAAGTAACTGGGAAAATTATTTTTGTATATCAGATTAATTCACTTTTATGAGAACTTAATTAGAATACAGTATTTTGATTCATACTCAAGATTTCTAACTTACCTTGACCATATTCCCCTTCACAGAGTGAAATGAGCCTCAGTCCGCCGTTAACAGTTTTTTGCCAGCTCTATAAACATGAATGTTTCATAAGGTATCTCTGACACAGTCCTAAATATATTTTAGTGAATTTACAAATAATGTCTTAATCCTCAGCAACCATCAAAGCTCATTAAGTGTCTTTCCCGTATACTAGTTACATGAGGCAATGCTAAGTCGAAACAATTATTTTTTAGATATCTGAAATACTTAAGGGAATACTCCACTACCAGGGAAAGCTGAAGGAACTGAAATGTTTCAAAACTGCAAAGGTTATGTTTTTCACGGTTCTGTCCTTACCCAGAGATACCTCAGCTGAGGAGGAATGAGCAGAACCGATACCTGGAGGAGCCACTGAGATTAGATGCTATCTACACGGCATCTCCTTGGTGTAGCCTTGAAAAAGTACGGGATGGCTTGTGCTTTAGTAATCAGAGATCCTCTGTCACGCGTGCCTTGAAGACAGAAACTGTTTCAGTAATTTTGTCTTTTTTTAAATAAGCTCCTTATAGTCATAGCTCAAATAATTTGGGTACTAACATCAGAAAGCCTTTCTGCTTTCAGTATGGATGAGTTTTGGGCAACAGGTACTGCGGATCTGACACATGAGGACAAGCTTGAGATCCACACAACGGTCCAGTAAAAAAAGGCAGGAGAAAAAAAAAAACTTTCACACATATGTAATTACATATATACACATACATATATTTATACACATATATAGACATACACGTCTTAAACGGTAAACAAGATAAAGAGAAGGATGGCTGCATATAGCTGCTATCACATTAATCCCATCACTGCTGCCAGGTGCATGTGACAAATACACATCTCATTTCTTCTTTCCACAAAGATCATATAGCTCAATCTTCTAATATTAAGAATTCACACTGTGAAAAACCTTAACCAAATAGAGACCTAGATTCCTCTTCTCCTCTGTAAATCATATTGATCAATGAACGCGAAATTGCAGTCTACTTGGCATTGTTTAAATGTAAGGTGAAAGAAAGAAAATGAGAGAAGAATAGGGATGGAAATGGATCTCAGGTCACCTAAACTTTCCCCACACCACAGGACACAATTAACTGGAATTAAAACATCCACAGCATGTGGGTTGTTGGGTAGTTCTTTTTTAATATTTGCTTTGAAACCTCTGAAGAGAGTTTTCACTGCCTTTCAAGGAAAGCTAGATGAAATCCAAGCAACAAAGTAAGTTAGTGAATTATACTCGTACCTTGATACGCCTGAGGAAATAGAAGAATTTTCATGAGCTAAACACATGAAAATGGGAGAACTGATGGTCTTTAAGAATATTTAAGGGTTGAGCACAGGTGGACAAAGTTAGAAATACGTATGGGGAACTGAGCAAAGAGAACTCTCAGCTAAAAACCAGAGAATAAACGAGACAGAGGAGGTCAGGTGTCTACTGACCAAAACCAAAGTCTGTGCTGACGATTCAGCCCGCAAATTAAGAAATACTTGTTTGTCAAGTATTTTACAACAGAACTATGAAAAACAGAGGAATAAACAATATCAACAGCAGAACTGATTGGATGAAGCGTCTTCAAGCCTGTTCCAGTTTTTGCTATTATAATTCAGTAAACCAAAAGCAAAAACCTTTCTTTGTTTTGTGTCCATCTGGGAAAGGCTTCCATTAAATCACAAAACAACAAATCCTTTCCTAGATGAGGACAAAGGTCTATCTGGCTTAGTACACTGTCTCAGAGCAGCTGATAGATCGTGGCAGAAGAGATAAGACACAGGGTTTAAAATAATTCTTCCAGAGATTTCCCTTTGCGGAGCTGGGGGCTGTACCCAGATCCTTGTGTTCAATAGATCGCCATCAGCTTGCATAGTCCCTTCTTAAATCTATTTATCTTTTTGACAATGAACTGCATGACACTGTTGGCAAAAAAAGTGTCCTTTTTTAGTTGCTTTGGATTTGCTATCTCACATTTTCATTGGTTTTTACCTTGGGAGACACATTGAATCCCTAATCAACCTTCTCTGCCTATTTATGCCTTTACAAATCCTCGGTTTATCCTTCTTTGCTTACCACTTTTCCAAGCGGTAGAATTATTTAATTTAGTCTCTCCCCACAGAGAGGCCAAACACTACCTGAAATCATCCTCCCCTGCCTTTTCTGAACCACTGGTTTCACTCAATGAAATCGAGCTTGGTTTGAATCAAGCACCAAAAAAAAAAAAAAAAAGTTTTTGTCCTTTAAGGGCATGAATTCCTATGCTTCTAGCAAAGCAAACGAGGCTGCTGGAATTTGCAGCAGAACTCTTCTTCTCTGGTTATCTTTCAAGACCTTGAAACCAAAGTAATCTACAATTCTCTGCAGACTTGTGTCATTTCCGAAGGAGCTGTACACACTTAACACTTTTCGAAGGAGGCATCTGTATGCACCTCATGGTGCTTCAGTTAACTCTGCTTAATAGTTGCAACTAAGGAGCAGTGATTCAGCAGTTTTGCTTGTTAACTTACTGAAGTGGATTGCAAATATTTTTGAAGTGTGGTTTTTTTTTTTAAAAAAAAAAAGTCTATCAAAAATAGCTTTACCTCCAAGCACAAGAATTAACAGCTCATCTCTTCAATGACCATCTTGGTGCACACAGGGATAATGGAACTGACATGAAGCATACCCACAAAGAATAAAAGTGCTATTTTTCCAGCATTCTGCCTGCAGACATTTTTCATCATCCGTCAGTGGAGATAGGCCTCCTTTGGAAATGAACACAACCCCCTCACAAGGGCTTATTAGAAGTGCTGAGGTCTTTGGTGGAGTGGAGAACAGAAAGCACAAAATTCAAGATAAAGAAAGGGGGAAAAAAGCGAAGCCCAATAGATTTCAAAGCATTCAATTTATTTAACAATTCAGTAAAGGCACTGCACAGGGACTGTTGCACAAATAAGCATGGCAACACTCAGAAGATATAAGGACTCACCATCCATGCTTTTTTTTTGGTTGTTTTTTCAACCCAAATGTTAATCTTCCTTGCTTATACTTCGACTGCAACACCTGCACTTCGGTTTTGAGTAACAAATAACACGGCAAACACAACAATGCTGTTTTGCAGACAGACATGCAGAGACAGGGGCAGCTCGTCCATGGGGGGCAGTGGGGTCCATCCCCCCAGAGCTGGGTCACCCCCTCCATCCCACCTTCCCGGGCTGAGCTGGGATGGGAACGCCCCAAAAACCTGCTGGTCTCTTTGGTGACCCTGGACGCAGAGCACAGCCCAGCCATCAGCTCATCCCACCGAGACACGGCGAGGAGAAGGACTGCTGTCCGCAGCAATGTCCCAGCGGTACTTTCAGCCCCCTCGGTGACACTTAAGCAGCAGCGACGCTGATGAGCAGAAACCCACAGCTTTTTGGTTTAACCACCAAGCACGTTGCAAACGCTTTGAAAGGTGAGGGTGTGCTGTGGGTACCGTGTACAAACGTGATCAATAGGCACTGCAAAAAAAAAATGAAAAATACCCGTGGCATCAAAAAGCATTTTCCTGTTTCAAAACTGTCTAGTCAGTAAGTTATTCCAATCTTCTTCATCTATTACTAATCGGTTGAAATTTCTAAAAGAGGAAGTTGGAAATACCACTTTCTACTTTTCCATTAGAGATAACAAGACAAACCTCGTTTTCCCCCAACAGCAACAATCAGACTGGAGAGCTTCAAAACTACCAGCATGCCGCATGGGCTGCGAGCCACCCTCTGAAATCTGAAATCTTCCTCCGTAGGGATGTGTTAGACCCCCCTGACCACGGGGTTACGTGGTTCTCCTCTGCAGGGAAGAACCAGCCCACGTATGCACAGCCCAAGAGAGCCGATGGCACCTTCTTGAACAACAGAGCAGACAACTCTCTTTTTATTAAGGGTCTGACGTCAGCCCAAATCTCGCTTGTTCTGCAGCCACCAGGACCATAAGCAATTTGACAGGCAAAATTCCCAACTTTGTAAGAAACTGAGGAAATAATTACGTTATTGCTGTTTGGAAAGATAAAAACAACTAGATGAGGATAAAATTGATCTCAGTATAGAGACAGGGAAGAAAGAAGCTAAAGGGGTGTAAGCCACATGCAGTTACTATCTGCCTGATACACAAAGTCTTTTCGGACATCCCCATACACAGGATACGTAGAAGATAAAATGTGAATGGCTTACCGGTAAATATATCTTAGTAAATGATAAATTGTCTCTACTTATGATGAAAATTTGAAAAATGTATTTCATAAATAAACTTTTGATTGAAACAGGAATATATAAACAGGCAGTACCACAGCTGGGACCTAGACAGCAGGCAGAGCTGGCTGCTGCCTCTCCTGCTGCCCAGCTGTTGCCTCCATCAGCTCAGGCACCCGGTCCTTCCAGACGCAGGTTATGCATGAGGCAGTTCCTAATTGTCACTGATTTATATTTTACTTCAATACTAATATGAGGCATAAAATTAATCATTCTTGTCTCATTCTCAGAGGAGTCTTATGAAAACCTGTGCCCGGGTCTCTCCAATACTGCATGCTACCTTGCCTAAGCAAGCTGGCTAAATAGAGAGCTATACACGTAGGAAGATGCTCCTAGCTTTAGTGTACCCCGCTATACACGTAGGAAGATGCTCCTAGCTTTAGTGTACCCCGAGCACGGCCTCGCTCCACTGCCCCAGGCACCCATCAAGGGATGAAATGTGACTGCAAGCGTCTCCCCCTTCCAGCGAGGAGGTGCCATAGCTGTGTTACACGCAGTTTAAGACCATTCTGCAAATTCTAGGAGCTTTCTCCTCCCGCAGCCTGCTGGCCCCAGCCACTAGCCCTGCGCTTCTCGGGAAAACCAGGAGCCTGGCCGCAGACCTCAGCCATGCTGCGTTTTCACACGGATGGGGTCTGCAGTCTTAACGTGGCTACTCCCCCAAGGGCTCAGGGACGACTGTCAAACTGCAGTTTAACTGGAAAAGAAACGACGGCACGGCTGGAACTGGAGGGGTGGAGATGAGTCTGTAGTAAGGAAAGACAGCAAAAAACCCCCCACCGTACCGCCGTGCTTCTGCCTGCATCCAGACATCTAAAGGACTAAGTCAGAAGAAGACTGAAACCCCACTGTTTAAAAAACAACAGCAGTTCGTACCTCCCTATCAAATTTATCTATACATGGTATACAATCTTATTTTCTAAATAACAATTATTTGGAATTATTAGAAATTCTTTTGCTATAGTTTCACATAGAACTGCAGGTTTTCAACTGCAATCGGTAACTCATCGTGAATGTGACAGAGCATTAGATTTTGGCATTGTTTTGGTTTTTTAACAAAAAGTTGTCATACAGTATTGAGTAGTTACTCAATAGTAGGTTTTTTTCCTACTGCTAAACAATATTCAGGGGAAAAAAAGATCACATAAGCAGTTGTTCTAGGCCATGTAACACTGCCCTTTGGTTATAAAGCAGAACACGGTGAATCCTTGCTAGCAGGAGCTGCACTGGAGGTGGTCCACGCAGCAGCCATTGCACACGTGGAAAACCCCTGCACGAAATCCAGTTCTGGGATTTCATTTGAGTTTGCCATTAAATGACTTGAACAATGTTCCAATTCAAAGCATTATTTTTATTGCTTATCTTATCTTCTTTCATTTTTCCTTTCAATAAGGCAGCTGAAGGTAACAGCTCTATCTTTCCAATGGTTTTACTTGAGCAACCAGTTAATAGCTGTGCAGCCTGATCCACACAGCCCTGCCTCCCGGTGCTGCCAGCAACAGTGATGCACAGCAGCATCTACCTAAAACGCAGGAAAAGCCATCGCAACCTTCCCTCTGACTTCAGAAAGAAATGCGCACTGAAGCTAAGGAACGTTCCTGCTCCATCACCCAAAACACACGTCCAATTTCACAGTCACTGGGAGTTGTCCTGACCCGGTGTGATACATCATAACCTCCATCACTGCTGTTTTCTATTTCTGCGTGCATCACTATCTGAATCGCAGTAACCTTTTACCAGCCAGCTACGCAGAAGGCTGGGGTTTTTTGGGGGTTTGTTTGTCTGGTTTGTTTGTTTAAACCTGAATCCTGAAAAATAATTCTCTCTTGGTTGCACCTCCACAGTGGATATAAGAATCTCAATGTAATCCTGGTATTTTATCCCAAATAATTTGTTGCCATAAACTCCACACAGAATCCAATAAACTAAAGGATCAATTCACAGTCCTTTGCCATTTACATGATGTATCTCTGCTGCTCAGAACTATACACAGACTTATCTTAATCCAGAACATAAAGAATTCTAGTTTTAATTATACGGTAGCAATAAATCCTGTAAAGTTGTCATAAACATCATTAAATAGATCATTTACTTCACAGTATTTCTCAACGTGAGAGTTCCATGATTCTGAAAAAAATGAATGTTGCTTTCCAATACTAAAAGCATCAGAACTCATTGTAACTTCTGTCATAAATATACCTTTTTTTTTAGCATTTCTGCCACTGGTTGTCTAGAGACATACCAGCCTACACTGACTCTGCTACTGATAGCCTCAAGGCAGAAAGCCTGAAGAAGGACAAGGAGGTCTGGAGTGAGAGAATAAAGTCAACATCAGGTTTTTTTTTTTTTTTTTTTTTTAAAAAATCATTTAGGATGGACGTGAAGTCTACTTATAGCTACTGGCTGCCATTTCTAAGAGAGAAGATCTGAAAGGAAGCATCTTCTCAAAAAATGTATCAACTCTCATGAACATTCTTCACAAATTTGTAAGAAATCTACGCACAGTTAAATGACCACGATACAGTGTTCTGAAGTTAAAAGGTCTCCAGAGTTACTAAGCCTTGTTTTCACTGCAGTCATAGCTATTACTAGATTTTGATAAAAATTCCGAGTCTAATTAAGTATCATACTAGTTCAATGCAGTTCAGAAACACAACTGTTCTTTTTAGCAAATCAGCTGTAATACAAAGTTAAGAAACCACAGAAACTGGGCTGAACAGTCAAACTGTTTTCAAGAGGATAAAAACAATTGTCCATTCTAGTCCATCCCCTTCCAAATATCTAATCAGTTAATAAACAATATCTTTTATGAATGTGACAATGAAAGGCTTATATCTTTTTTCAAAAAAAAGATACAGCATCTCCAAGTATTGCTTGTTTTGATTTTCCACTGTAACGGACTTCAAGACAAACTAGAGAATGAAGCAGCATGAAAGCCCTGATATTACGTCGTCACTGAATCTCTGAAAAAGCCTTTCACTAGGCTGAGGAAAGGCGCTGTGAAACCTTAGTCTCTGTAAAATCTCAATGGTTATATTATCAGCCCTGAAAGAAGAAACTGTAAATATATTGGCAACATAATTGGGAGTAAATGGTTTCGTTGCAATCCTGTTTCATAAGCAATCATCCTTTTCTCCTACGCGCAGGCCATCGGAAGATGCTGCTTCGGCGGCTGCCGCCCCGCAGGAGCTCAGCCGGGCACGGCGGCAGCTCCAGCCCTGGGCTGCATCGGGGCTCGTCTCCTCCCGGGCTGCAGCGGCCAGCCACCCTCGTGGGCACCCGCGAGCACCACTCAGGTCACGTTTACAACAGCAAAGCCAAAAAGCCTCCCAAGCTCTGCCCTGCCATCACTAACTCCTGGTTGTAACTGTAAACGGGCAGCGTAGCTGTCAGAAGAAAGAGCAGGGATTAGCTTTTCTTAGGAACAGCTCAGGGAAGAAAAGTGGAAGGCACTCACCATGCAGAGAGCCAAAAAAAATCTAGTAAAGAGGGAAATTAAAAAGAAGTGAAGGGTGAGAGTGAAACAGCTGTCTGCCTGTGACTCGGGGACTCTTTCGCAAGCTCACGCCACCAGCTCTCTGCTGAAAGTACCGGGTACAAGCATCTCACGCACTCACGAGTACCATCCAACGCCAAGGCCGAGGGAAAGCCCTGAGCAGGCGTTACACAGGGCGTACGTGCATCGGGACGGGGACAGACTGTCGAGGAGTGACGGGGGTCTTCAAGGCCTCCTTCCCTGCCCACACACGCTGCCCGACAGCGTGCAGGCTCCCTGCAGCACCAGGCTTCACAGGCTGTGTTACAAACAGGCAGTGGTTATTCTATTAATCCAAAACCGCTAGATAATTTTTTCTACTTTGTAGTTTCATACACAAAGATAAAACCAAAGATGCATAAAGCAAGACAGAAAAACTGGCCATTTCCAATTGAAATACGTCTTACAGAAACTTGGAACAAGGCTTCAAGATCAGCAAAGAACAGCAGCAAGGTTCAGCCTACTCATTCGCCTCCTCCCTTGTAGGAAAAAATATCCTGGACAAAAATCCGAGAAAAGGAGAGGATTCAGATGGGAAGTGTCTGTTCCGATGGGCACTCTGGGGCAGCACATCACCCCATAAGCCTGCAGTGCTCGGACACAACAGTCGTGCACTGACAGCAGCGATGCTGCCCTCTGCCACACGCATCCCTTGTCCTGGTGGTCACCACGCTCCTGGGCACAGGGCAGCAGCTCCATGGAGGAGCGATGCTGTCTTGTCCCCAGCCAGCCGCCTGGAGCGGGGAGGGACGAGCCCTGGCCTTTGAAGGGGAGGATGGGATGCACGTGAATCGCCTGCTCATCTATCAATCACCTTTATGGCTGTGTTTTATAAATGAATCCTGGGTTTGCACGTACGATAAGATATGAGTTATCTCTCTGAAAATAATTATAAATGAGCAATAAGCCAGGCAAGATGTATTAGTGTATCAATATTAATTTAAATGTAATGGAAATACCTAACTGATGCTAAGTGCTAAGCAAGCAAAAGTCGATGGAAAGCAAACAGACTGAGGATCAGCCTGCCACGCATTTTGGGCCATGTTTTAGAAGTTCCTGCTGCTCAGCAAGAGAATCCCTTGTTTGGGGAGCGTCCTTCATGCGCTCCCCCCTTGCCCTCCTGCTCGCCACGGGCACCACACAACGGGCTTTCCTTTTAAAAATATTCATACTGCCGTAATGGCATTACCTACACACCCTGTAACTACTGCTGGTAGTTCTACCGGCCTGTAAAGATCTTTGTCGAACAAGTTTCTGTGTGTAAGTTTGTGCCATTTTTTCTTGCAGCAATAGTAGTTCTTTATTTTTGAAAAATTCACCGTTACAAATGAAGCCAAAAATACTGAAGTAAAGGTAGAGTAACAAATGTAAGATTAACGGTGACAATCAAACCAGTCTTCTGCAAAACAAAATTAAGCAGACAGTAATTGAATGGAATGAAGGTAAGAGGCATTTCATTTATTTTTCTTTTTTAAACCTTCCCTGACCCCCTTGGCTGGCATTCTAGTATTTTAAAGTGCCTTATAAAGTCAAACCACTACTGACATACAGTTTTTCCATCATCTCAGCATTTTATCTGCTTTCATTAACAGGTTTGCTTTTTCCACATTTATGAAAAAGGCAATGTTTAATAGCTGCCTGAATTTATTTACACATATCTTCAGTAAATCTTTAGTAAAAGATTCTTTGTGGTTGCGCTGCGCTTTCTCCCTATAGGGCTGAACAACTCAACGTTTTTAGTCTGCCGTGCTATACTTAAAGGCAAAAGTTTGGAAAGAAAAACATTTCTTGAATTTTCTTACTTGTTTTGTGAAAAGTTTTGCAAACAAGTCCCCCAGTCCCCTGCCCAGGCTGGGGGGCCGCCACCGTCTGCCCACTCGGCTCCACACGGGAAGCAGGAGGGCTGAAAACAGCATCCTTCCCCCTCCCTACCTCCAACCAACGGCAAATTTTGCCACCCCAAACTCAGTGTCATAAGCAGGAAGGTGCTGAGGATTCCCAAATGCGGTGTATCCCAGACATCGGAGGGTTCAGGGAAAGGGAAATAGGCAGGAGAGCCTGCGATGGCCGTGGGACATCCCCCAGTGCCACGGGGACCAGAGCAGGGCTGAGGGCGGCAGGTTTGCTCCTCCGCGTCCCCAAACCACCCTTCCTTCAGAGCCCCACCTGCGCACCCATCTGCAGCTATCAAAAGCAGCCCTAAGGCACATCTGAGGATGAGTGATTCGATGTGTACAAGTCCATTTGGTTATGAACACCAGGATTAATTGCTTTCAGGACAACCGCCACTTGAATTGACACACTGTGAGCCCGCAGCTGGGATGCACGCAGAGCATTGTACGCTACCCTAATTGGTATTTGATTCAAGGCTTGATGGCTAATTCTGTCACATCTCAGCAGCACGCATCAATCACTTGTGCGCAGAGGCTATGTACTTTGGTCTAGCCCAGAAAATGTTATTTCAGTGAAAGAAAAAAGGAAGGAGCTTCTTTCTGAATAGCTACTGCCTTGTGAACAAGCCTTAAGTTACTTGCTTAAGAAATCTCGTTTCTCCTTGAAAAATTCATACTCCTCGCTAGCAAGGGGCAAACCCATTTACAGACGGGAATGCCTATTTGCAGGATTTTCTACTATCAAAAGCCTCTGGGTGCTGCGGGGCGGCACAGAGGGATCCGTCCCCGGCCGGGCTCCCCAGGGGCCGGGCTCCCCAGGGACCACCACGGGGAAGCTGCCCGCCCGGACACGCAACCTGCCACGCTAGAGGGAAGTTAGGACAGGCAAATCCCACCTCGCAAAGAGAGTCAAAACTGAACAAACGGCAGCTTGTGAAGTTCCCATTTAAAAACACCATCTTTTATAAAGAAAAGACCGTGCACGGCCAGGTCCTTGATAATAACAGCAGCACCCGGGCAGCGAAGCCTGTCTGTAAGATCATCTCTGCAGGCACGTGGCATCTTACAACTTTGCATGTTCACACTGATTATTGCTATGTTCCACTTACGGAATGGTTTTCTACAGGAAAAAAAAAAAAGAGTTTTAACGATGTATTTCATTATTGCAAAGAGATCAGCTGAAGTTGACATGATTGTAAAAATTGATATGCCTTTTTAACAAATATTGTGCTTTATTAAGTGTAATGAAAATTAAATGTAAAAAAGAATTTTTTCTTCACCCCAAAAAAATCATAGTTCAATCTCCCTTATAAGAAAAGCTACTGAAAGTTTTACATTATCAAGAAAAACACTTCCCTGTCTAGGCCTGTTGACCTAAATCCTGGTGTCTGCTCGGTAATAAATCTTCTTTTTACGACTAGTTTAAACTTATTACAGCCTCCACAAGTTAGCAAGTCCTGTACTACCATGTCACAAGTTACTGTAACCCATGATTTACAAAAAAGAAAAAGGGGAGATTGCCAGTTCCCACAGACAGTAAATCACACCGGTCTAGTAAGGGATACCTTTTGAATTTTAGACTTAAGTTGGTCACTTCTGGACTTGCACCCCATAACTGAGAAAATAACTGTAAAATAATAAATAATTAAAAAACCCCCGTACCTGTGATTCTTCACGTTACGGTCAGTGACTGTGTTCATGTACACAGAGTAACTGACAGCTGTTTTGGTTTATTTGCAAAGTCATTCAGGAAAGGACAGTTCCTCAAGCAACCCACACTGTTAACAAGAGAGTAAATGAAGCAAGAGAGAAAAGTATCCAGCAAAAAACCCTGGGGAAAACAACTGTGTGTGCACATACTTCAGCGGCGACTGGCAGTATGCAAGTACATTTTGTTACTGCCGCTGATGAGGAGTTACGCATGCAAAAGGGGGACTCTCCCATTCCGTAATATCTCTGCTGGAAAGCGTTAGCAAGCGTTGTCACTTTCCTGACACCTTCACACTGAAAATCCACGCACTGCACCCCGCCTGCGAGGGTGAACGTCAACTCCCACCCCTCAGAGGAAACCCCATTGCCCAGCACCATCAAGAATCACTTAGCACAACTTTAGCACGCTGAGGCATCTCCCTTGCAGAGATGATTTCCTAGTGATCCCCTAAAATGGGACAAAATGGGACAAAATGACAAAAAACTCACTTTTTTTTTTGAGCACTCCAGTCTCGCTGTTTAAAGCCAAGTCTCGCATGTCGTTCCAGCCTGTTGCCCGGGATCTGACCACCTTTCTCCTGGTCAGAGGAGAGCAGCAGTGGGCACCCACCGCACCAGGAGCCCTGCAGAGGCACGCAGAGCAGCCAGCCACCAGGTTTGCATGGGGGCTCCTCTTCTCTAAGGCTGTCTCTCGTTATACATGCTGCTCAACCGGCTGGGGACCCACCGCTGTCACCCTCCAGAGCTCTGCTGCTTTTCCCTGTCGAAGCGAGACTGAACTCCAACAATAGCAGTAAGCTAAGAGGAAAGTATGAATTTCCACAGGGTCTATAGCCCCCAAGGACACGCAGTTCTCCCCTACAGCCAGGTTATGCTTTGTGCAAAATTATACATTAGTCTAATGAGTCGCTTCGGTAATGGGATCATGCACCAGGATTTGTAAGAAGGAAGGAAAATACAAAGGAGCCGGATACTGAAAACAATGTCAAAAGAAGTTCTCATTTCTAATTAAAGGCAAGGAGAAATGAAAATAGATTCATAGCCGCGTGTTACAATTGTAGTGTGGCTTATTATTCAGAAATATGGAAAATAATTTTAAAGACTCTAATATAAAAAGCGACAATTTGTAATGGCCTCCAGAAACGGCACAGGTGACTGTCAGACCCCTGGGGAGGAGCACAAGAGGGGAGCAGAGCACCATCGCCCCGCGCCGCAGCCCCGCTGCCGGGGCGCTCTGCAGACCCCTGCGCCGCTCGGGTGCCGAGCGGAACGAGAGGAGAAAACGCTTCGTTTACGGTGGTACCATCAGGACACCTCCTGAAGAATTTCCGTAGTCAAAAACATCTCCATCAATTCCTATTCACGAATTAATAATGAGGTTAAGGGCCAAGCTGATATGAAATGACACCTGATTTGGTCTTAAATGACAACAGGATGATCTGTAGTATAACAGGTGCTTTTTTAACTTGCAAGCATTAAATTCTGCAGGTTTTATGATTTGCATCAAATTTTAAACATCAGCTTTCAGGCTACACACACCCACCTCAATCCTATTAGAAAAAACTGCCTAAGGATGAAGAAAGGACCAGATTATCCTCTTCCTAGCAGTAACACAGCCCATCACGGACTGACTTAATCCATAATTTCCCATCTACGTACACCAGCCGAGTGACCAGTCCATGCAGAAAGTGACAAGTAAGGTTAAGCCAATACAGATTGCATCCTGAAGATGCACGGGGAGGGGAGGAGAGAAAGAAATATAACTGGAAAAAATAAGCAATCTGAGCTTAACCTGGAAAGTCTCCTAACAGCAAAATAACTGGAAAATTCAAACTTGTACCTGAACACCATTACGCGTTGGCTTTCCAAACCCAAAGCAACCTACTTAGAAGGGAAGCACACACGTAACGCCTGCAGCAGCCAAAGTTTTGATTTATAGACAGGAAAAGAATCAGGTTTCAAAAAAAAAAAAAAAAAAAAAAGAGTCTGTCAGTCTCTCCATCAGTCCGATTTACTGCATGCAAATCACAGTCCCCATACATTCCTCATTCAGTATAAAATCTGTATTACTTGCATCAAATCAATGAACTACAAATACACTGTTTACATGACTCCTACTTAGTTTGAAGTCTCCTAAAATACGAATTTCACATATTTACATGAGTGCTGCCTAGAAGGAATTAGCTGCACTATGCAACGAAAAAGCAGGAGAGTGCCATCCCATCGCTATGAATACAAGCAGCAGAAGCAGCGGGTTTTTTTTCCCCCTCAGTCCTTCGCTGTGAATGATCACTGAGCAACAGCCAGTATCAGGAATGAAAGGAACTACCTGACCGCAAGACTGCGGCAATTAAAACTGGACGACAATAACTGATTCTGAAGCGTTATTTTTTTAACTCATTTTCAGTCATCCCATGCAAAATACGCTAACCATAAAATCAGAGGAAAAGGCGATACTGAAGTGCCACATTAAAAATATCAGAACTGCAAATTATGGTACCACACATACGCACATTGCATACACACACACACTATGTACATATATGGGTGTATTGTGTTAAGCATATAAAGAGAAAGTTAAAACATAAGACATGCAACTTTAAGGGACAGGGACCCTAAGAACAAATCACATCATAAATACAATTTAGGACAAATCACTCTAACAGAGGTATTTGGAGGGGACAGAATTCCCTTTTTAAAAGGCATCATATATTTATGAATGTGTAACTTAGCTTTTACGAAATATATTTAGATTTACTATCACCAAATTATTTTTTTCTAATTCATTATTTTTTTCAAGATGGCATCTGCTTTAGAATTTAAACCAGAATTTTTTCGCTCTTCCAGTTAATGAGAAAACGCCCTGGATGTATGGTACCTTCCGCCCAGACTACGACGAGCCAGATGCTCTGCTTCGCTGCACTGACTGCTGATCACCAGTATGGTATCAGTTTGTGGACAGAGCCAATAATTCTTTCATCCACAAAACTAATCATTCGTCCAAGAAACTGCATCCTACATGCAAACACTGGATGGTTTAATTAAAGCACTTCATGCATTTTTAATTGCTGAAATAGATTAAGGAAAAAAAAAAAGAGACTGTTTAGATAAGACAAATTCAGTCAGGCTGATTGCATTAAAGGCTGATCAGTCAGGCTGATTCTTTAAATCAAGAGCTGTCAAAAGAAAAAAAATTGCATAAAACCATTGAAAAACTAATTTGTCATTAACAATGCACTTCTAATACAGATATATATTAAATTTTTCTATGGTTTCTATCGAAAGCTTAGTTTTCTATGGGATATAATCTTTCCCAAAAGATGTTCCTGGAGGGGAAAATAGCACAACTACAAATACATAGCTGCAAATGTACCAAGGTTTCTTGGCACCGAGAAAGAAGCTTGCTTGAGTAATGAAAGTCAGAAGAACCGCAAAGAAACAGCTCCCATGAAATCATGACAATATCATAGCTAATGTCTTCCAGCTTGCAACATATTTCAAGGGAAAACCAGAACTTTAAAATGAAAAAAAAAAAAAAAAAAATCGTGTAATTAAATTGGGCAGTATTTGTCTTGTCACTATTTCCCAGCTGAACTTATATTAAATTTTGTTGAGAACCTTTTTTTTTTTTTTAACCTGAGAAGAGTCACCTTCTCCCAACTCCTGCCAGATATTAATTGTTCTTGTGGAATCTGCACTAAATCTGCACAACAAAGTCAGGAAATTCATTACAGTAAGTAATGGCTAGGATGAATGCACTCACATTAAAAACACAGTAATTCTAAAATTAGCTTGCATTTTACCCCCTCCTCCTTTGCTGGAAGAGCAAAGTAGTATCAGGACATTACTGAGAGTCAGGAACATTGTAGTTTTTCACTCAAATTAATCCATGAGCAGTTTATCTACTGCCAGTGAGGCTGGCAGTACAGCCCCATGGCCAGCAGCAAAGGGAGCAAAAAAGAAGGAAACTTGCAGTGAGAGAGCAGGCTTATCTAATTGCTTTCGCCTTTATTCTCCTTGTTATTGCAATACGCCAACTGTCCCACTTTAAACGTGTCCATTAATTATGATCAATGCAGTAATTAAAAAAAAAGCAAAGGCAGGTGACATGCCAGATGAAGTGCACTGCGGTAATCTGCCTGGCACCCGAGCAGGCAAGGACATACCACCACATCGAGTTTCATCTACCATGGCCAGGCTGGAAATGTCTCCTCCTCTAAAAATGGGGCAGGAGACACTATTTGCATGAGTTTCAGGCAGAGGACAAAAAAAATCAACTCCTAATTCCACTCGAGTTTGCACCAAACTCATCTCTCCCCTCTCCCGGTGATCCCACGTGGACAAACTGCTCGAGTGGGACAACGTAGTGGGACACAGGGAGAAACAGTTCTCATCCTACACCCCAACAGAGAGAAACACTTAGACTTGAGAGGTCCAAACACCTGGGAGCGAGGTCTTGAACTCCCCGTAGCACTTGAACTGTACGAAAATATTAGTACAGGTAACACTGCAATCACTTATTTAGACACAGGACATAGAAGCACTTGCTGTGAACTTAGTAAGTGCCCGCTTTGTTACTTTAGCAGAACTACCCACTGTACAGAACTACCCCTTAACTCTACTTTATTTCTAAAATAAAGACGAGAAGAATTTAAAGTTTAACGTTAGCCACAAAAATGGCTGAACAGCAGCCATGGAAAATATGTCTGCTCCGGACTCTTGCCTAAGTTTAACAGATGATGAATTTTGGGAAGAGAAATATTCCTTTCTCAAGCTCTAGAACCTTCCTCATTTTGATGTTAGATGAGCATCTCTTTTAAAAAAAGTATTTTTTCTATGTTTATGACAAAACATCTTCCAGTACTCTACTGAAACAAGTTAAGCATGAAATTATGCCTTACATTTGCACACACTTTCTGTGCCCAAATGTAACCAAGATGAACATTTCAGAAGAGTAACATGGACCACTCTCTCCTGAGGCTGGGAGAAAGTACCAAACTGCCTCCTAAATTAAAAACTTGGAGATTTACACCCTCTCTCCCTTTCCCATTTCATATCCGAGCAGGGAAAGGGCGTTCCCATACCACCTGCAGGCATTGGGTTTTCAGAATACAATTCACTATTAGTTCCAGCATGCACAAAGATACAAGTTTGTCTACTGGCGAAAAAAGAAAAAAAAAATCCAAGACTCCTTATTAGGGGATCAGACAGTGATACTTAGATCTTATTAATATTAGACAGGAAAATAAAGTCGGGATGGGATTAATCTAATTTAAATTTACCCATCAAAGGTTGAGAAAGCCTTCCTCCAATCGCCGGAGAGGGAAAAGCACGTCCCAAGGGCACCTACTTCTCTCCAGCGTAAGGGTGGCCGGGCAGCCAGTTCAAATGAGTGCCTCCACTGTGTGCAGCGATGCTTCTTTGATGTATGAGAGCCCTTAAAAGGATTCAGTGCTGAGCTGCAATTTAATTTCTGTCACCTTCCAGCATACATTTGTTTGCTAGATACAACAGGAAAAAAAAGACAGGGTACTTACTGACGGTCCCGGCCAGCGGCCACCACCCGGGGAACCCTGACCCACCGCCCCCAGGGAGGATTATGAGACACAGGAGTGGCAACGATTTGTGTTTGATTACCGACTCAGGTCTGCCAATCGATTTTAAAACCTTAAAAGCAGTTCCTCATCACATATAGAAGCTTATTTAATGAGAATGAGGCGGCTGCCTAGAGATCATAGAATCATAGAATCATTGAGGTTGGAAAAGACCTCTAAGATCATCGAGTCCAACCATCAACCCAACACCCCCATGCCCACTAAACCATGTCCCTAAGCACCTCATCTACTCGTCTTTTAAAAACCTCCAGGGATGGGGACTCCACCACTTCCCTGGGCAGCCTCTTCCAATGTTTCACCACTCTTTCAGTAAAGAAATTTTTCCTCACATCCAATCTAAACCTCCCCTGGCACAACTTGAGGCCATAAAAGAGATACCCTAAAAGAGATTCTTCTCAATCGGTTTTGCTTCCAGTAAGCTTACCGTAATGGGGACTGGGGAGAGAGAGGGAAGAGTTTCCATTCGATCAGCTGATAGATGGACCCGTCTCAGGCCAGGCCTGTCTGCTGGGAAAGCTTGCCTTTTTCCTTCCAACCATATCAACCGAGTAATAAGAGATACGCTACCCTTCCTTACAGGCTTCTCTCTCACTTAAAAGCCTTTGACCATTAGGGTTACAACCACACGGGGGTTACACGAAGGCGGTTCTCTCACCTTTCCTGCAAGCAGGCTGCTGCGCCCACCGACTAGGAAGGGTCGTGGGAGCCCCAGCCACAGAGCAGGGCGTCGCGCCGAGCAACACGCAGATGCAGGGCAGTCACCTGGGTGCGCACCACCGGTGTGCTGCCCAGCCCAGGGGACAACCGCATGATTGACACTGGGTTGCCAGCAGTGCAAAAGGGGTTGCCTCTTTTTGCCAGATTTTTCACTTTTTAGTCCCTGGGATGGGCACGAGCGCCAGCTCCTGCTGCATCAAGACTTGCAATGAAGGGGCATGTACAAATTTCAAAACATACCAACAAATCAGAGGTAAAATAAAAAGATAGACCTCTAATGAGAAGCATTAAGATGGCAAAGTTAAAGTATTAACAATTCCACAGAGTATTAACCTAGTTTAGAAAAAAGTGAATATTTATATATATAAAAAGAGTAACCAAAGAAGATTTGAAAGATTACAGTGGCAAAAATTAATCTAGTAAGACGGAAGAGGGACAGGAAGCGTGCTATCAACAAAAACAAATTTGTAAAATGCAAAAATAGAAACCCAGTAGTCAAAGATGATCAGATCTCAGACAAAATTAACTCGAAAGCAAAGAAGGTTTCACAGTCAAGGAACTAGCATGAGCGTGCATGTGTGCGGGCAAGCAAGGAATGAGAAATTTCTACGCAAACCCAGTTTAATTATGTTTTAAACATGTGCTTCTAGAACTCAGTAAAATCTGTTTTCAGCACAGCATGAAGTCTGCAGGAAAACAGACAGACTGCATTTAGAGGATACATAAATATGTTTATTCTTCTGAAGAGGTTTTGTGGGGGTGTGACATCTTGTGTGTGTTTCAGCAGCTATGTATGGCTGCAACAGATGAGAAAATTGTCAATTTTGTAAAGCATTAGCTAAATTAATGGATGTGTTAGCATCATCATTACGGTAGCGCATAGTATAGGGTCTAATGATTACAAGACTTCAAACAACTTTAAACCCATCAGCTCCACAAACTACAGTAACAAGCAACTAACGCACAACAATGAGAGTAATTACTTGTGTTCCCTGAAAAGAACCCATTTAAGAACAAACATTTTCATCACAAGGGAAGAAATATTGACTAAAGCTGTGATATCCAGGGGACTTTCACATAGGCATAGTGAAATCAAGCACGAAGAGGCTTGAATTCTTCCTGCAGCGCAGAGGAGCTATGTAGACCTGTTTCAAAAGGTTTCAGAATAGCAGTAAGGAAAAGTAAAACACAAAGGTTGAAAACTAAATTAAAATTAATTTAGATAACATTCGTTTAATCAGAAGGTTAGTATTTTTCTCCTCACAAGAGCCGATAACATTTCCAAGCATTAATAAGCCTCATACTGCTCCTCTATATCTGTAAAATATTATTCTTGGCATTTAAGAGCTGGCACAAGCAAGGCATGCATGAGTTTACGCTCCATCTGCACTGTGCGCAGCAGCAGCGCCCAAGCACAGCCAAAGCGGTGCTGCACATGGCGCTCCCAGAACCAGAGAAGGGGACTTCTGACACGCCACGCAGACACGACTGCCCCTACCCCATCGCCCGCAGGAGGCTGTGACCACTGGTGCACGATGCTGCGCGGAGGCAGTGGATGGATCTTCCTTCCCTGGTGCCCCGCTGCCCTGCCTTGTGCCTTTACAGGAGGTCTAGGGCACAAGCAAACTAAACCAAACTCTCACGACTCCCCTTGCAGTGCTCGATCCAAGCCACAGGAACATCAAAATGCAGAACTGAATGGTGTTCCCTGGACCACAGTCCTTCACAACTGCAACCACACATGCAATAGACATATACTGCCTTACCTTCAGGGGAAGAAAAAAAAAAAATCCCATTTGTACATACCTGATGGCCTCTTGTGTTTACTCAATGTTCCTGAGCTGACTAGGCAGGCAGACTTTTACTTCTTTCCCCTCTCTTTACTTTGTTTCCCCTTAATAAGTTTCATGAATCTAGAACTAGTAAAGCCAATACCTGTCAACAATCATAGCTGCTCTCATAGTTGTGAATGTCTCAGCATTATAGGTAGTAAATATTGAAGACCTGCATTTCAATATCTGAAGAAGGATGACTGTGTACTCAAGAAAGCACCTTTCCATGAAATGGAGAATCTGATGCCACTTTGGGAAATAACTTCAGAATGAACCTTTCTGCATCAGTCCTGTAGCAGCTGATGTACCCATAAATAGCTCAGTGCTAATGTATAGCTAGATCTAAACACAGCATGATGAATGAGAGGAGAAAGACCCTTGGCACCCGTGTGAAGAGAGGAGAGCTCTGGACCCGAGTGCAGTGCTCCTCTCCTCGTACCAGCAAGCGCAGCTGCCCCACGCAAGCAGCCCTGCTCCTGCCCTGCAACAGCGCAGAGCAGTCAGTAACTCGCTGCACCACGCTATCCAAGAGAGCATCCTTTCCCAAGGATAATCGTGTGATACAATTTTCGTATCATTTTGCTCTGAAAACGCTCGTCACGTCTGCGCGCCTAGGAGCCTAGAGCTCTGTCTGCCTGCTGAGGAGGTGTTGCATGAGTTCATGTGAAATACGGCGTGTGTTGGCGCGGGCTCAGGAACCCGCTCAGGAACCAGCTCGGGACAAGGGGAGCTGCACAGTTACTGGGTGCGTTTCGCCCTCTCTTCCCAGCGAAGGTTTCTCCTGGGGTCCTGAGGCACAGAACACCCCGATTCAGCATCCATGCTTTGCCCCGGCCTCTCAATCTTCCTACACACTCTGCTAGAGGACAGGATGGATGGAAGGATACAAGGACTGACTCCAGAACAGCCAAGGCTTAGACTCATTAATTTGCAGTCCTCTCCTCCTCTCTTCTAAAACACATTATGGCTCTATGCATCCACCAGCTTGTTTTTATACTGGGATACAAATATCAAGTAATACACACATGTCAGATTTCTGTGACAGAAAGAAAGCTTTTCCTAACAGATTGCCTTTTTTTTTTCTCCAACCTTCTCCCCACATAACCTGGTGACTACATTAGGTTACAATAATTAATCCTGTAACAATCCAGCAAATACAAGGAGCCCCTAATTGATCAACAGAAGGTCCATGTGCTGAAGAACTCGATTATAAGCAGATCACAAGAGAGCATCTCCCAAGACTAGCGCATCCCCATCCATCTGTCCTCTCCTGCTCACTGAGCCACCTCGGCACGCAGCGGACCAGAGCCCGCTCTGCGGGGCACTCCTGCTCTCCTCCACCTGCGCCCATCGCAGATGGCCCCAGCGACAATTAAAGGAGGCGAGCAGCTAACAGCAGCCCTCGACAATGTGGAATTAATTACGAGATTATCATTGGGGAATTCCCAGAAGTATTTATGTAAATCTTACTACCAGCCTCTTCGTTTGCAGGATAAAACACAAGTTTTATGTTTACAACACAGTGTTTACAAGAGAGCAAATGCTCTGTCTGCCACAACACTTTCTGTGGCACTCCCTCCCTCGTTCCTGTGTTAGGAGGTGGAACAGGCTGGGAGAAGTGCTGCCTGTCTCATCAGCGGGCCTCACAGAATGTGCAGACAGAGAAAATAAGCTAAGAGAATGCATTTGTACCCCTCCTATTTGCTCAGTTTAAAGACAAGCAAATAAAAGCCTCATCTGCCCTACCAACCTGCACCAAATATTCACAAAAGACATCCTTAAAAGCACCCTGAAGTAACCCACTGAGAGGGCTCATTCTCCCCCACTTCAGCTTTGCACTTTGGCCTGGAATAGAAGCACAACTGCATGATAGCTGAATTTTATAAACAAATGAGAAGGTTTCCATTACAGCACAGACTTCTCATGCACACTGACAAACTATGTTTGCCTCCAATCTTCAGCCCAACAGGTATGAACTAAGTTTTAACTAGCAAAGACAAAACCCAAGAGGTGACTGGGGTGAATTGACTGAAATCCTGCCGTGAGCTCCAAAGGGAGCTAGTCCTGCTGCCGGATCTTACAACTAGTTCTGTTGCTCTACTGTTGGACTTCTTTTGTTATGTATATAGCTCTCTTCATATATTTATTTCACTCCAGCGTAAGGAAGACCAAGTACTCTGTGGACTAAGTGTATGGTCTAGAACACGACCACAGAACCACTCAATAAATGCATACCCTGATGAATCTGCAAGTGACTTTTGTAACTTGCTTACAAGCAACTCGAGTCACCTCCTGAACAGGTTCTGCCATCACTGGAGACTTTTTTCATCCCCAAGTCCAACACTTCTGAAAGCTTATTAGATAGAGTCTCCTCCTTCAAGATTTTCTTCTGCTTCTCCTTGGCAGAGGGCTTTGAAGTGTGATGCATCTGTGTGAAGAATGCTTGGACTGGTATTAAACAACAGGGATTACAGCCAGAGAAATCCTACAGTCGTACCTGGGAAGCCCGGTGACAGCGTTGCAACGCAGTAGGCCTGGGAATAGCATCAAAGGACCTAAGTGTGTCAGTGCACACCTACAGCTTTACCGACCCCCGGTAGTTTTGGACAGTTTGAAACATTAACGCTTCTTACCTTCACAAACGTTGATCAGCATGCTGTAGCTGTACTGGCAATGCCCATTGAAAGATTTCCTTTCCACCATTCCACCCACACCTTTAGCTTTGATCACAAGAGTTTAAACTTTTCCTATAAGCTAACCAAAAGAAACCTTAAATTTCATCCTCAAGTGCATACCAAAGCATTGAGCTTGCTGGTAGCAGACTGGACAGGATAGTACCACAACTACGTGCTCTGTATTGTTCTAACTGAGAATTTCTGCTGTAATGGCAAGGATTTCACATAATCCAGCCTGTGTATCAGTGCCGTCCTTAATTACGGGAAGCTCAAAGCAAAAGGCATTTTTAATAAAAATGTGCATACAGGTATTTGCGAGCTAAAATTAAGACTTACAAATGAAACTGATGGTAGCATTTATCTACTTATACTGTTTCAAGAAGTTGTTTTAACTGTACCCTGTGTGATAATTCAGGAAGGTTTTCTTCCTTCTTTTTCCACGTTTATGATACCACAATTCTGACCATAAAAGCAATAGGAATCTGAAAATACAGAGTTGGGAGCTCCAAACTGTCACCGAACGCCTGATACTTTTCTGTGTTGTAGGTCTCCTTGGTATAGTAATTCATATTTAGCAATTACACTTTCATTCTGGTAGCAGGTTTTAATTAGACCTTACAATATTACAAAAGAAATAGACTATTAACTCCTACTCCTAAAATTGCTGGCTTTTTTAAATTTTATTTTAGAAATGGCCATCTCTCCATTGTTTACAAAAAGCACCTGAAAGTCTTCAGGAAGAGAAGTCCTAAAGTTGTTGATGCTTATTATTTTCTCATCATATCATTTTTGCATTTAGTTGACCTTTAAACTGTTCTTTAATCATCATTTTTCCTCTGACGTCAGAAGAGCCGGGGAGCTGCAGAGAATTACGAACGGAAGGTAAGTCACGATGCCGCTGAGGGGAAAAAGCACACGCGTGAACGGGGCAGAGCCCGCGCAGCATGGGAAGCAATCATAGAATCATTGAGGTTGGAAAAGACCTCTAAGATCATCGAGTCCAACTGTCAACCCAACACCACCACCCACTAAACCATGTCCCTAAGCGCCTCATCTACTCGTCTTTTAAATACCTCCAGGGATGGGGACTCCACCACTTCCCTGGGCAGCCTGTTCCAATGTTTCACCACTCTTTCAGTAAAGACATTTTTCCTTACATCCAATCTAAACCTCCCCTGGCACAACTTGAGGCCGTTTCCTCTCGTCCTATCGCTTGTTACTTGGGAGAAGAGACCGACCCCCACCTCGCTACAACCTCCTTTCAGGTGGTTGTAGAGAGCGATGAGGTCTCCCCTCAGCCTCCTTTTCTCCAGGCTAAACAACCCCAGTTCCCTCAGCCGCTCCTCATCAGACTTGTTCTCCAGACCCCTCACCAGCCTCGTTGCCCTTCTCAATCTTCCCTTCTGATGCAGTGCTCCGCTCAGCGTTAGGCACCGCACTGCAAACACCTAGCACGTGGGAAGGTGCAGAAGGAGAGCAAGGAGAACTGCTAGAGGTATAAAACAATCACGCAAGACCAGAGGAATGTGGGTGTTTAGCCTAAAGTCAAGGCTTACAGTCTTCAGATCACTACAGGAGTGCTGCAGGTGGCAGAGGCGTATGGGTTACCCAGGCTCTACAAAAGAGCAACCGTGCATCTTCCTTCTGCAGCAGGAAAGACTCAGCCTAAACACCACCAAAAAAAAAAAAAACACAACCAGTTTTTTAAAAGGAGGGTAACAAGTTGCTGGAATTGGTTGCCTGAGGAGGCAGCTGGCATTGCTCATCCTGAGCTGCGGAAGGAACAGAGGCGTGGGACCTAGTCCCTACCCGTGGCTGCAGGACAAGCTCAGACAGCGCCAGCAACAGAAAGGAGCAGCCGAGCTCCCTCTCGCCAACCTCACCAGCCCGCCCAAACACCTCCCGGCCTCCCCTCAGCACCTGCGAGCCCAAAAGGCTTATTCTTGTGGGATTATAGTAGTGAACCAAACTAATGAGTTTCTCCAAAAATTCAAAAGCAGGTTACCCTCCATCTGTGGTTCTAGATGTCTGCCCAGAAACACAGAAAACAGACCTTCAAACTACAAACGAACGAGAAAGTTTTAAGTGAATCTACAGCCAAAGTTCATTTTACAAAATACCCGACATTTAAGGTTTTATAAGATTAGTTTTCTACACTACTAACTGAAAGAATATACATTCACCACGCTTCCTGAATGAGTAATTTTAGTGCATTTTAATGATTTTTTTTTTTTTTACTCCTTGTACCATGGACTAGCATTAACAAACAGTACACCAAGGCCAGTTTAGTTTAGAAGTTAAATTTGAGATGCATGATCTACTTGTGAGGAAGCAGTTCTTTTCTCTGAGACTTACTGTGTCATAACGCCATAAAATTTAACACAAGATAAACAGCATTTACTATTGCAGCATCTGCCTTGCCTAATTTGTGGTTCACAACTCTGGCTTGCCTTTTTTTTTTTTTTTTTTTAGTACACCCTCAGAACGTCAGAGCAACTTCTGTATCTACAGAAAGTCACAAACATTCCCAAAAGAACATTATTTCAAGAATAACCATTTAATTAAAGATGACATAACCAGCAGTTAAAAGACAGTTTAAGAAATCCCCATCGTAGAGATAGCATAATGCTTTCCTTTAGCACTAGCATCTTCAAAACTGCAACAAAGCAGCAAGTAACATATAAGAAAAACTATGTGCATTTTCTGTAAGAAAAGTTTTATCGACAGGTAGACTCAAGCTTCCCAGCAAGTGTCAACATACAGTGTAAAAAAAAAAATTCCAATCACTCAAATGAAAGAAAAAAAAAATATCCAAGAACCCAGCCAAACAAAACCTATCCCTCTGCTTTCTTTTTGGATGTATACAAATGCCTCCAGCACTCTTCTCCTCCGCCTCAGTGGGGTGCACACGGAAAATGAACTGTCGCAGCTCAGCACCCGTAACAGAGCAACCTAATTACTCATGCTTAAAACAAATGAACTGAGGGAATCTTGAAGTATAGCAAATATAATATATAAATATAAATGCTTTTTACACAGCATATATTTCAATTTCATTGTCTTGTCATGTCATATAATAAGGATTAAAGTACCTAACGCTCAGGACTATACAGATACCTAAATAATGAGTACCATCAGATACAGTATCCTTAAGGAAATTAAATTAAATGCTTGAATGAAACGTTTATCAGTGATACAGGTCTTTAACCTTCAAAACAGAAACAGACCTTTGAATAGTCAAAACAACAACAACAAAAAAGCCAACAAAAAGCCCCTTCCTACCCCATTTTTGCTCAATGCAGCTACTTTTACATTTCTCCTTCAAGGAGACAACCCCAGCACCTTACCCTGGCGCACCCCACGGCCAACATCAGTCCAGGGAGAGCGACATGTCCCGCTGACCCATCCCACCCGGGACACAGGCGTCCCAACGGGGAAGAACCACCCCGCTCCACCGTGATGCTGATGACAAAACAAGCCACACGCTCCACAAAAACACCCACTAGCTCTTTGCCTCAAGCAGATTAAAAAGCAATTCGAGGCTGCCGGCACGCTTGTACCAGCCTCTAGATCTGCCTGTAGCAGAGCCATGGCACGTTCGACTCAGAATTATGACTTCCACTGAGTAGCAAAATGAGGCAAATTGACATTTTATGAAGTTTAAAATAGGATAATTTAATACAGTTAAATTTTAAGACTATCAAAAGTGGAACCAGCTGCTGAACCCGCTAGCACTAAGTCCCAATACACCGTATTTAAACTTATGATTTCCACTGGAGTAGCAAATAAGAGAGATTGCGGCTATATAAAGTCTAAAACAAGAGACTTTAACATGGTTAAATTATTCCTAAACCATGAAAGACTGACAAGTTTTTATTACAAAGGGCTCTTAACACTTAATGGAGAAAGTCTTTTATGATTAAAGCTTTATTTGGTTTTCAGATATCAACATTACACAAGGAATATTGTTCTTGTAATTTAACACATTCTGGAGAGCAGAATTATCTCAGTGCAAGAGCCTATGATACTTACAGCGGAATTCACTAGAATAATGACGCAGGATGTCATATCATGGAGGTCTACATGGTTTTGGTTTGTGTTTTGGTTGGGTTTTTGGGGGTGGGGGGATGATTTGGGGGTTTTATTTACATGCTGCTTGTCACAGTCCCTATCCACTTTTATCGACTTCCCTGGAGCCAAGACCTATCCCCAAGTGTAGGACCTGACCTCCTGCCTGGCTCTGCACCACGAACTTGGACAAAACACAGTTTCATCATTTTTGCTGAGACAGCACCACCTCCGTGGAGGTCCCGTAATGTTAAGTATAAAGACCTTGAGGGCTTTGGATTAAAGGCTACATGGTCAGAAAGTGCTATTTATTAAATAAAATTCTACTATAAAATAAACACCAAATTGCCATCCCGTGGATTTCTAAAGTTAAGTGCACTGAAAGATTGCAGTTCTATAGAGACAAGCAATCACTACTGCAACCTTTAAATCACGACACAAAGAAGAGCCATCCACTGTAAATAAACTGGTTTAATTTAATTCATTACCAACTTTAAGCACTCCTTGCTCTTCATAAATATTCTCAGTATTTTGTCCTCATAAATTCTTTTATTTCCCTCATCTACCAGACAGCTCACACGTACGTATACCCGGAGTAAAACCTGACCTACTTCTAAACCACTTTAAAAGACGCTTCTCAATGAGTACCTGGCTCCTCGGGGAATGTCTGGGGGCAGTGACCCACAGCTCGCAGGTCCTGTGCAAGCTTAGTTCCTCTGCCTCAAAGCACTTACTGATGAATTGCCACGGAAGCCAGATACTCTTGCTAGAGTCCTCACGTGATGACTAGAGGCAAGCCGAAGGTAATAATGCTAGCTCTAAATTACCCTTGCAGTGTAATAGGGCCACAGCACTTCTCAACGCTGGCCGACACACTACTGTTCACGTATTTTATTTTATGCAAGGCATGACTCCGTGCACAGCACTTCTCAACGCTGGCCGACACACTGTTGTTCACGCATTTTACTTATTTTATGCAAGGCATGACTCCGTGTACTAATTAAATGAGTTGAATCAACTGAATAAAAGCATGATAAAATAAACCAGTAAAGAACACAAGCAAAGCAATCTATATATATATTTCCCCATTACAAGCTTGTGCAAATTAATGTGGTGTCCCGCACACAAGAGGATCTTTGTACCCCAGCTAATTCCACTTTGTCCTAAGTGGGACTCTGGACTTTAAAGGACCGATCCATGAAGAACTCACTGCATGATAACGGCATAATAGTCCTAAATGGTGCACCTAATAGGTTTCATAATAAGCAGTGGAATAGGCCTACAGTTGCCATTTCCTATAGGAAAATCTAAACAAGCTAGAATCACCATACAAAAGCGATTTATTTTGCCTAAAACTGGGAAAGAGGAAAAAAAGTAAAATTTTATCATTATTTTTGGTGTATTAAAAAAGATTGCAATGCAATATTAATCTGATGCAGCCTTTGTACTATTTAGTTTTTATACAAACTGTACACATGCTCATGTCTAAATGTTTTAAGTGCCCAGCTAGAACAATTAAAACACCACACTATAAGACAATCCACTTATAAGAGGACATAAAATTCCAACAAAAATGCATTGAGATCTAATCTACTTTGTTTTGCAATAGGAAAAAACAAAAAACCCAAAAACACCAGAAAAACCCACCCCAACACATTCCGCTTCTGTTCAAATGTATTCACTGAAATGAAAATACCCCAAGGCCTGTTAAGCTCAAAACACTGACCTAGCAACAGTTCTTTGAATCCATGGAATACTAACGAATCGACCTTTTAAAAGAGTTTGCAGTATGTTTCACTTCACTTGTTTAAAAATATCATACACGGGTTACAGGAGGACGGGATAACAGCCACAACGAAGTGCCTCTCCAAAATATATTTCCAATCTTATGATTTTTAAGGTAGTGAGAGGTACAATAGTGTAAATTAGAGTAACAGTTCATCACTAAACTTGATCCACCTCTTCACATGTGCCAATGCTAAGCATGGGCGCTCTCCAGGGGGTTTACAACAGGGCAAGAGCCCTGTGCTCCGGCACCCCTCGGAGAAACCACACTTCCCCACAAAACAACCCTGAACTGAAGGACTGCCTTTTCTGTCTCCGCTAGACTTACTTGCTCTATAAGCTACAGAAAAGGAATCTATAGAGCAATTATTTTACGTGTTGGTGTCTCACGTATGAAAGAAAGTCTCAGGAGACTCAATAACGTTTTATACACACTTTCTAAAAAAAAAAAATCCAATGCAGTTTAATACTGAGGGTCCAAAGAACAAAGAAGTTCTCTGCACACACCTGTCTAATTGCTTGGCAAATATTTATAAACAATTTTAATTAGTCATGAAAAAAATAAGAACTCAATGCAGGTTTTCAACCATTTAATCACTGCCTGTGGTGGGTTGACCCTGGCCGGGCACCAGGTGCCCACTAAAGCCACCCCATCACTCCCCTCCTCAGCTGGACAGGGGGAGAAAAAGTATGATGAGAGGCTCGTGGGTCGAGATAAGGACAGGGAGATCACTCAGCAATTACCGTCATGGGCAAAACAGACTTGACTGGAAATAAATTAAATTCATTTTCTCCAAGTCAAATCAGAGTAGGGTAATGAGAACTAAACCAAATCTTAAAAACACCCCCACCCCTCCCTTCTTCCCGGGCTCAACTTCACTCCTGATTTTCTCTCCCTCCCCCCCCCGAGCGGTGCAGGGGGACGGGGAACGGGGGTTGGTCAGTTCATCACACGTTGTCTCTGCTGCTGCTTCCTCCTCACACTCTTCCCCTGCTCCAGCATGCGTCCTCTCCACAGGCTCAAGCC
>NW_008794603.1:1354755-1372188 GCF_000699145.1 Aptenodytes forsteri | reverse complement strand
CACCCTGTACCCCCCCCCGCTACCACAGCCTTGCCACGCAAACCCAACAACCTGCCCGATGCCAAAATGTGTTAGAAATTCAGTCTGAATAGAAGAGATGCTAAGCATAAAGGTAACTTTACATTTCTGAAAGCAGAATGCTCCTTTACAAAATAAAATATACACCCTTTAACTACACACTAGTCTTTCATATTTTAAAACGTTCTGTAACGTATTATAGCAAATGTATTCCTTCAGCAGAGTATATCAAAATTTGTTGCTGACCATTGCTGTTTCACTACATAATTTGACAGGCTGCTGTTTAAATTAATATAAAATAACATTTTTCAGATTTTTTTTTTTGGTGTCTTACAGTGCTGTAGTCAAAGCGTACAAGTAGGCATTCTGCATATAAAAATATTCTCCAGATGATTAGATTTAAAATTATCTAAATTCAAGAACAGGCTGTGCAAACCACAGAAAAGGAAATTACTGAAACACCAAGCCAAATTTTTCCAGGAATAATTCCACCAGTTTCAGGCAGCACATGGATAGCTTTCTACAAATTCCTGCCTTTCGTGGAAGAGAGGTGTAAAACACTGCAGCATACTCCCTCTTAGATAAGAAAATGCACACAACACACTAACTCCATTAACACAGTGCTAGCTTTATGTGTAAAGAAATTGAACGCACTAGTACTGATTGACAAAACCTTACCAAAAAGGGGGAAAAGTTGTGAATTAGAGATCAGCTTTACACTTATTCCTACAAGCCTATAAACAAAGCTTTAGCTATAATCGAATTCTATTTCTTAATTTGTACATTTAAGACTACTAGGCTTACCTATCAACTTTATATTGTAATTCCTCTTAAAAGGTTTCTTCACTGGTCAAATTTTTGTAAACTTTCATGCGAATACTACCTTCTCTCGACGAAAGGAAGGCTTTACTGCAATATTTTATCTCTGTCTGTGTGGTGAGGATTAGTGAAAGTAATAAGGGAGGAACAAGGAACAGAAGACACATTAACGTGCGCAGTGCTTCTCCTCGGAGAATGACTTCTGCAAGGGTCTAAGGCATGCATTCAGTTTTCACTTACTCTGCCAAAACGCTTCCATTTCTGAAGCACTACTTCAGATTTTTTTGCACCTAGATCAGCGATGGAGTGGGTAATTAATGGCGACTGGGGGGAGGAAAGGGCTATTTCTGTCACGGCTAATACCGGGCGTCCTGACAACAGGATTCGATCCTGCCACCAAGATTCAAAGCGGCCGAGCGCAGACACGCACTCGCAGCGCCTCAAGCACAGAGGCGGAGTGGAACTGCGCTGGGTCGGATCAGAACAGAGCCTGTTGCAACAAACAAAATTCAATTTCAGGTAAAAAAATTTTTCAAAGGGAAGAGAAGGAAAGAAAATGTTGGGCAGATACACTCGGCATTGTACGGGCAGAAAACTGAGCAATTTAGGAGCTAAATGCTTTCTATTTATTTCCAACTTTAATCGAGCCCTAACAATGAAGTCATAAAATACAATGCAAAAAGATGAATTTCCACATTAAAAAAAAAATATAGGATTATATCATGCTTTAATTAAACCCAGCCAGTACTTACAGTGAAGAAAGTTGCAGGTACGTCAAGAAAGGCAGTTAGAAAAGAGACGGATATGCAAGATCTAATTAATGACAGCAGCTCCTCCGAGCATGTGTGAAATGAACTCGCCTTCAGCCTGCACTCACCGATCCCCTCAACGTGGGGGGTTAAAAAAGGGAAGAATATAAAGAATTATATAAGAATATAAATCTTCACAGTTGTAGGGTAACACTGAGAGCGGAGTGCAACGTACTGCTAATGCACTCTGCTTTTTTAAAAGGAAAAAAAATCCACACATTTAAGAGAAAACGTGCAAAAAGACTTTAAGGTATGAACTGGGGTTTTTTGAGTATTTGTATTAACAGTTCTATACTGTTATAGAAGCTATATGTATATGAATATCTATATGTATATGAATCAATGAAAAACAAAATACTTTTCTGTACATTTGTAGGTAATTTTTAAACAGATTAAATAAACTAATTAGCTGGTCTTTTATACATTTTATTTTGCTGTTTAGCCTCAGAAAAGCTTTTAGCTATTTAGAGAAAAACTCAATATGGAGGTGTCAAAAGTCACACCATTAATGCAGAAATTCTCTCTAATGCACCGTTATACCAGTGCCACAAAACTTAGCCTTGAAATGCCTCCTAGTTCCTCTCTCATTAAATGGTATGCCATTTTTAGCCAAATACTGAAGGTAAACGACACCTTTCTGCCACTAGTAGTTGGCATATCACAAAGGGCACAAAATAACAGATGGTATTATTAATCTCACTCATATGAAAACATTTTTCTGCATGGCGACTCGATGGTAAGAACCTGTTTTGTTTTAATACAGGACAGAATCCCAAGGACAAGAAGGATGACATTGGAATTAATTTCACTCTGATTCTTCAGTCTTCATTATGCAAATGAATGCTCGCTTTAGCTTGTCAGATTTGGCAATCAAGGCCCTGGAGAACGTCTGTAGCTAAAAACTTTCATTACAGCATACACGAATACTCCGCATGACATCTACTAAAAAAAGTCTCAAAGGATGGCATTCTGATATATAAACAATCATGGCTTTACAATAGATACTATGATTACTAATTATTATTCAAATTCCATACTGTGCTAATACTGACAAACACAATTTAAAAGTATTTCTTAGTGATAAAACCAATTACTATTTATCTCAAAAGTTTCCCCAAAATTCCCCATCATCCTGCTTCAGAAAAAAAAAATAACAGTCGTAAAAATGGTGGCTTACAGCTAGCATAAAAACCACTTCTCTTCCTTTGCAAAACAGAAAGGTTGCGGCATACGACAACCTAACTTGATGTATCGCTTATTCTGCACATCTTTTCAGTAATTCTGGTTTCTCCAGTGGTTTACTCTATTTCTTATAACCTACACAGAACTCAGCCAAGACGAAAAACTACTCTGCTGTGCTGAAGTTTCAAACAGTAAGGAAAAGATTCAAATATACTGTGTAATTTGTAGAACAATTTGAAGATTATTTAAAATTGGATTAAGAAGGGCTGATGGCAGTCTGAGCTTCACATTTTTAAGCTCAATTCTTGCAAACAGACAGACTTGTGTACACTGACACTATTTGCAGAGCTTTCCCGAAACCAAGGAAGCTTCATTCACGGCCTGGAAGTGTGGCGTCAGTAACAAGAAAGGAGTCATAATTTTTAGACAATATACACTATAACAGCTTCTGATGATAGAAGTACATGAGGTTTTCATGAATCCTTCTTAGTTTTCATAAAACTATTTTCTCCTGAGGTATTGATTGCCAATAAATTTTGCAAGCAAGTAGGTCTAAATGGCGACAGGTACTTTGCAAAAAGAAAAGATAGTGCCTGAGAAGAATTTCCAGTAATCTTACGATTCATCTGTTGAACATAAAAAGTAAAACGGGAAACGTAAAAACCTTCAGAACAGCTGGAAAGTGTATTCTGCCATTGTCAAAGGAAAGCAGACCTTCTAAAATTCTGGGTTTCTGTTAATCCTCGTAAGAATGACTTGAAGTTTCTCAACACAGCTAGAAGACTGGCTTCTTTCTTCTGCCTTGCAATACAAACAATTTACATATCTTGCTATCAGAATAACTGTGAGAAGAGTAGTAGTTATAATGCAAAATCAAACCACTCCTATACTGCACACATGCACGTGTACACGCCATGTAATCACAAGCATCCTCAGCCACTCGGCATTTTAAGCTGGCTGTCTCTCAAATAAAAAGTTAAGTGCAAAGTAGCTGTTTCGAGAAATGATGATACATTTTCCTGCCTATCTTGCATATTCAACTAGCAGTAAGATCATTTCCCTTTAAGTATTTTCAACTTTTTACAGGTTCCTTTTTTTGTATTTAAGATTTATATTATACCTACTTCATTAAAATCACTAATAGTTATCAATCTATCAGGGAAAGCAAATTGTCACTATTTACATGAAAACTATTTTTCTCTTGTACTATTAGACATGAAAATTTAAGCTGTTACTGGAAAAATACATACATTAAATACATGCAGCCCCAACCAGCAAGACATGTCTATGCTTACACTCCATTCGTGAGCTCCACCTCGACAAACACGGCTGGTGCCAAGATGAAGCAATGAAACAAAAACATGACAAGCTTAACTGAAAACACGGAAGAACAGTGAAATAAATTTAAAGGAGTAACAAATGGTACAACCTGATAAGCTATACCTGCTAACGAAGTCCAGATGAACTAGGGCAGTCCTCTTACACCCAGGGCACCCGCCATCTAGAAAACTCTAAACAGGCTTTATGAGGACGGCTGGAAAGTACTTGGATACCAGGGATAATATTGTCCATGTGACACAGTTTTTACACTTCAAAACCGTGTGGAATATTCAAGAGAAAAAGCAAAAATAAACAAGCCAAAAAACCCAACCGTTTATACCCTTCTCACTTAAAATCTGAAATGTTATGTAAAATTAACAATACTTTAGTCATACTTTTAGGATACAGGATAGACCCATGCAAGCTTTTCACACCACCAATTTACTTCGGAAACATCAACCAAAAAGCTAAAAAGAATCATTATAAAACCCCTAATATATCAGGGGGGGACAGGGGTGGGAGGAAATCACATTTCAACAAATAATCCAGGGACTGACAACTGCAAGTTTCTAGATAGTTTTAAAATGCAGTCCTACCACATACTACGCCAGAGGTATCCAACTTTTGGCAGCAAGGGAGAACATAATCTCAATTATGTCACTACCATGTCATTTTTCTGTCAGCTACTACAGACGGAAAGTACTTCTGACATCTTCCAATATTTCCTATGTTTACTGTCAACACGCTAAGAGTGCAGTTTTCAATATCCACTGAACAATTCCCCTAGGTATTTGTACACTGAAACTCAAGTCACAATTCAGCTCAGAAGACTGGACACAGTTAAGATACTACAGCAGAACCGGGTGATATACAAAAATGCTGAAATAAGTTTTCATACTGCAAACCTGATTTTTTTAATTGTATCTGCTTATTAGAACAAGCACAGCATGCTTCACACTTGTAAGTAAATCAAAAAGTTTTCCTCAACAGCATCTTTAAGATTTTCACGTTGGTTTCTAATACAACACTTGTTCAGACAGATAAATGCTGAAGATAAGGAAGGTATGAATGTCAGCGAAGTATAATAAAGGTAATATTGTTCATTCCTACCAACCTTTGATTGACAGATTTTCCTATTATTTGGAAAGGTATCCTAGATTTTACTTCATTTTAATCACACAACTACTAAAAATATTTCAAAACACCACATACATAAGCAATGACATTTTTTTTCCCTTGCCAAATTGTTAGTAAAGTTGCATTAAAAAATTCTTAAGTATAAAAGCAATGGAAAAAAAAATCATAAACCTTTCTGGTCATACAGAACCTCTCATTGGGTGGGAGAGAAGGAAGTATGAGTGAGAGGGCAGACTAGACTTTTGGTTTGAGCAACTTCTATCACTTAAGCATGTGCACACTGTTAAGTATATACATGTGACACCGTATAGTGTATGATACATATATACACACAGTATATCTACACTGTACAAGTTCACTCTTACATCATTATTCAGATTTTTTTCATTAAATATTTCTTCAGTTAAATACTTTCAACAATAAACCTTGAGATAAACCCCATCTATACAAAAATAATTAGGAAAGCAACACAAAAATGTGAAAATTATACTTTGTGCCATCAGACTTCCATGGGAGCTCACAGACTTGGGAGAACATCATTCCCTTCCTACTCTACTTTTATGGCAAAGTACCGTGCATAATAGCCAACAACATTTTCTGTATGTCAAGATGATCACGTACAGCAATTTAATCAAACAACCCCATGTTTTGGTTGGCAGGAGGGTGGTGGTGTTTGTTTTCTGGGTTTTGTGGTTTTGGTTTTTTAAACTGGATCCCTTGAGGACGAGTCCATGTGTTTCTCAGTGCTAGCTCCTGCCTCTGACACTGAGAAATACATGTTCCTCTTTCTTCTAATACTCCTGGCCTTTCCAGCATAACCAACCTCCAGTATCGCAACCATAACCATCTATGTGGCAGGCAGCAAGCTTGGGACTCACCTATCTCATGCCATAGCCAAGGGACCTGCAGAGCCGGGGAGCAGTCAGAAACTTCTGGTGGTGGAACTGCGGAAAAATGAGGAATTCCAGACCACGTGGCTGGTTATTTGGTTTTCAGGAGATCAGAAATTACTGAGAGATACTTGCTGGGGTTTTTTTTTACCCCCCCCACCTTCTTCTTCAAAGGAGGGAAAGGGTTATTCAGTATCTGTCAACATTTTCACTTGTTTCATGCAATCCCAACAGCCGTAGAGACAGACTATGGATGTACCATTTGGCACACAAAGAGCAGTGTAACAGAAACACCATTTCCAGGAGACACAAATCATAGTTTCAAAGATACTTATTTACCAAGACCCATTCCACAACAAACGAGTCCTTCATTCTGCCAAAATAGTTTGGCAGACATTCTTCTAATGTCTAGCATTTAAAATATCTAACAATAAAAGTTAACGGGAAGTTATGGAACAATTTCGTTACGGTAAGAAATACCTGTCAATTCACCCTCGGATGGGAGTCCAGTGTGCTAGGAAACATGGCATTTTCTGGCTGGAGCTTGTACGTTCAAACCAGTGAGCACCACATCTCTCAGTAAGACACCCTCCATTTATTTATTTAATTTATTAAGTTTGCAATCAGAAAGAGACGTCTGCTATGCTAGTTTTCCCTCAAGCTTCAGAAATGCTTTTTTCTTGAACTGTGAGATGAATCTATAAATAAACTTAATGTATTGTCACAATATCCAAATCAGCACTTTAAATTTTGTCAACAAATGTGTGACAAGACTTCAGTGCAATGTACATATTCATCCATCCATCTATTAAATCTTTATGGTATGCTATCAAAAATACTTGCTGCCATTGTTACTGCAGACAGTGCAATGCATACAGTAATCTGACAGATAATCATGTTACTATGGAAACTACCAAAATGAATGCCTTATTTTCTAAACTTGGCCATAACCCCAAACTTTTATTACAGCATCCAAATGTTTCATTCCCTTGCTTTATATGATCATAACACACAGACCTTTTCTCTTTAAAAAAAGATACATAAATACATAACAGGATTTAAAAAAAAAACCTTCCTCTGATACTGAGTTTTCTTCAAAATAGAATTTTAATAATTTCCACTGATTTCGTGACAAATCCTTTTTGTAGCACTTGAGAACATAGTTAACAACACAGAAATGAAAATCTGCATAAAAGCATTAGACACCAAAATAATAGTAAAGATTTGTCACCACTTCATGAAAATCTAAAACATACATTGACATTACAAAGCTACATTAAAAGCATTATTCACGTTGCAGAGACAAGCACTCAAAGTTACAATTTCATCTCATTACTCATATACACTCATTTTAATTAATCACACTTTCTTTACAATTACTGTTTCCAACATGGCACACGCTCCCTATTTTGTTCTTTAGAGAGCAATATTTTACTTCTCCCAAGCTCACTACATCTTTTAATCTGGACAGAAAACTGCCAACAAGTGTCTTCAAAGACAGCTTTCCAAACAGGAAACACTAAATTTAACTAACTTATTTGGATTTGAAATTAAAGATTAGAGGTTTTTCTGCAGTAAAGTCCTTTTCCATTTCAAATCCCTTAACCATGAATGAAGGAAGAACACTTAAATGCACAGAAAACCCTCCTTGACTCCAGGACGCGTTCTTCCCGACAAGATGCCTAGAGACGAATTAAGATCCTCCCTCTCTCAACTGTTGCACCAGGCACAATAAACCACCCTCCTGGCATGACGGAAGCTTGGGGGACAGTCTGATTCTCCAGGAGCATTTGAGGTTATAGATGAAAGGCCATGCATGTAGCCAAACAGATCAAGAGGGATGAGGTCTTTCCCTTTTTCAGAGTTACGTTCCTCCTCCTATCAACAGCAGCTTAACGAGAGAAGCTGCGCCTCCGACTACGACCGCTTTGCTGGCACACGCCGTCTGGTCTCTGCCCCCTGGTCGCAACCAGGCTGGTGAACTCCTAGTCGTCTCACAGCACCTAACCCAAAGGGACGATGCTCTTAATTTGGTTCATAGTGAGGAGTTGCAGCAAGGAGAAGGCTACAGTAACCGCAAAACAGAGGTCTTGTGAGCATTCAGAATTACCCTAATTAGTGGAAAATTAAAATAAGGCTTAATTGATAAGATGCCAGGCTGTCAAATTGCCTTGGCTTCAAAATGGTCTGTAGCTTTTTTAACACGGCAGCAAGACCCAGCAGGTGCAGTTTATCGGACAGTAATCCACACCCGCACGACAGCAGAGCGCAGCTGAGAAGTAGGGTCTTCTGGGACAGACAGCTCTGCCGAGAGATTCTCACCGGTCGCCAGCAGGCGCCCGCTTGTTTTTTCCAAAAAGTGCTGGCCTTGCAATGTTTAGGCCACCTTATTAGACACGTTATGACGTCCGTGATGGCAGCTGGCTTTATTATGATGTATGCAGGCAAATATCCACAGCTTCAGTAACATACACCATTTGTGGATTTGTTTCAAGATGTAAAACCCTTCTCTCAGCTTTTTAGGATTACACACCGAGTATTTGTTCAAAAGCACTTCATTTGTGCGTTCGGAGAAGATGACTTCCAGAGTTAATAAGAATGTACTTACAATCACAAAATTGCTGGAAGACAACGGAAGCAGTAAAGAAAAAGCTCAAGACATTTTTTAAATAAAAGGACTGTGGCTTCAGCTTTTACATACCATACCATACCTTCTTCACAAGATCCTTCTTAATCTCGCAGCTTGGAATTTAATAGCATTCCAGTATGGTTTAAACATCTCCTTCATTGTAAGTTCATTGTGCTGAGTAAACCAACTTCTAGTTTGTGCATAAAAAGAGACTTCTGCTTTTAACAAAAAAAAGACTGTTTCTTCAAGCAGACCTGAAAGCACCCTGTCCTGACAGTTGAGAGTACTGTATGTTTCAGAAGAACTGTCTGCTAGGAATATTAGCTTGAAAATGATCGGTTCACAACATGAGGAAGATTCCTTTGCAATCCCTTCCTTGGGCAGCTACCTTTCCGCTTATCTGTCACGTCATCCATTCACTCCCACCTACTCTAAACAAGACTAGATACATTCCCACACACACAGACCTCGAGAACCAGCTTTTCTGAAAGAAACAGACCTGTCCTTGAGAAAGATTTGAAACAGAGTTGTCATTAATACTAGTGCTGAACGTGACTGAGTTGTACAGTTCTTAGCTGGAAGCCAAACAAGAAATACATACTGCACCAACACGGAGCAGAAGAGCCCGAGACAAGTCGGAACATCTGACAAACCAAGCACTATTTTCTCCTGTGTGATGCTGAATCCACAACCGGCTCAGGTTGCAGTAAGGGTCCTTCAAGGGGCAATACAATACATCATGAATACTCTCAGACTTCAGAAACTAAGCAATGGCTGCGCTGCGCCTCCCATCAGTTTACTCAGCGCCACATTCCCGAAGTCCTCATGCACACACCCTGCAGGGTAAACATTAGGGATGCCTGGCTTTTTTTTTTTTTTGGACTTGCCAACTTGTTTCTTCCCCTCAAAGTCCTGTCTAAGCAAACTGCTGACTGGTGCACCTCGGCTCTGGACGGTTTGAAGCCGTAAGTCAGCTTTGGCTCCTGCTTTTGCGGGAAGGGCCGCACAGACAGGAAGGAAAAGAGAGGAGGACTTCTCCCCAGATTGCTCTCTGCCATCAGGAGCACTGCTAAGTGCCGCCCTGTCCCCTTTTCCACTACACAATACACATTTTATTTCCGTTTGGGGAGAAGCCAGACCCAGCTTCTACTTAATGTGATGCTCTCCATAAAACCTATACCTGTCTCATAGCTCTTCTGAAATGATTTAGGCATGGTCAGACCTACTCTAAACCTCCTGAAATTCAACGTAAAACCTGAGTTTCCAGGGAAATCTCTACGTGTCTTACAGCAAGCTGCACAAAGGCAAGGAGCCTCTGGGAACAGGAAGGGACTGCGATCCTGTTTCTATGTTACTGATGGCTCTTGAAAGAGCTCCCCAATAGTCTGTTTGATGCATGTCCTGGGAACTTACTCCTCCGCACCTCATCAAGATTTATCAGACAATGTTGCCCAAACACCACTGCGTTAGGCACCCCGAGGTATGTTCAAACACCTACACTACAACGTCAGGAGAAAGCAGCAGTGACACCCCTCCACCCTCTGGACGTGGACCCTACACGAAGGGGAAGCAGCACTGCTGACCTACTGATAGGATAGTTCCACAGTTTCTGCATCTGCCGTTGAAAAACAGAGACGGCTGAAAGGCTGTCCAATATTAATCTTCTCCCAAAGTAGGAAGTAAGTTTAAGAAGTAAGTGATGTTTCTTTCAACAGTGGCACAAAAATAGATGCAAGTAAAGATGACTTGACTGAAAGCCAGCTCGGGGTTGATTAGGATAACACTTGCAAGTTGTTAAGCAATACCACTAACCCAGCGCAGCGACAGCTCATTTTTATAATGCTCAGCTTTCATATTTGTCACTTGTACACTTAAAAGATGTACAGCAAGGCATCAGAGGGGGATTTCTGACAGCTGCGTTCCAGTCTATGGACTGTCACTGCTTACAGTTCAACATCTACTGTACAGCTGTCTTTATGAATCATTTAGAATGCAATAATTATGACTGAAAAGGCAGGGAATATTTACCTCTTTCACCTATAAACACACCATTCTACATAAGCAGAATCTCTCCTCTCTAATTAATGATGAGGGTGATGGATTAAGTGACTTCAAATACTGGATTACCATGTCTCATTTAAATGTCTATTAGAATATTGATTCTTGTTGTGCCTTTTTTAATATCCTTGTGGAAATACTGTAATTATGTTGCTTTTTATATTTACAGATAATTCTGCATTCTTAATTAGAGTGACAAATACACTATTAATAAGACAAAGGTGATGGTACCCATGCAGGTACTTTACAGCAAAAAAGCAGCACTACACCTCATTTCCCTCATAATGGCTCATGGCACTTACTGTAAAGAGGTTTCAGTAGTCTGTTGGATCAGAAGCTACAGAGGTTTAATTTCCTGTAAAGAGGTTTCAGTAGTCTGTTGGATCGGAAGCTACAGAGGTTTAAAAGACATTTCTAATTACTCCACCAGAACACACAGTTTCAGCAGGAATGAATGAAGACTTTTGCTAAATCTCCATAACAAAGCAAAAAATTACTCCGGATTTTTTTTGTTTTCAAATATGCATACTGACATGGCAATACATATGACTATCTAATATAACCAGAAATATTTAGGACATTGGAAAACCCAAGTGTCAGACAAATTAACTTTGAATTTAGTGGACTGGAATATAAGTTTCATTCCAGAGCAGATACACTTATTTGGAACAGTCTGTATAGTATTTCAAGTCTGTGGATATACTAACACAAAACCCCATGAACTACATACTAAGTTACCAAACCTTCAATTATAACTGCCAATGAGAAAAAGTGGGTTTGTTGCAGTTATTTATGCAAGGCTTTGTTTAGTGAATTAACAGTCCTCATCTACTAAACAATGTTTTCCTAAAACCGAAATCTTCTAAAATGAGAGCGTTCAGTGATTCTTGTTTACTGGAATTGTTGTCATTTAAGTCCATATGTCACCAAACAGAGAAGAGGTATCAGTCAAGGACACGTTTTTAAATTCCACAGTATTGGCGCTTTTTTTTTCCTCCTCCCTTTTAAACAACTGATCAAAAACTTAAGGATAAAGTAGATTAACTCTGCTTTTTCTTGTTTTGTTCCTTTGTGGCAGAAGCCTTCTAGAATTTCTGTAATCTCACAAAAGAGACACGCAATCAATTTCCAATAAAACTGCGCTAGTGTCCCCAAACATTACATACACTTTCATAATTCTTTTAAAATGTCTTATAATCAAATATTCTTCCAGGATCACGTAGAATATGCATAGTATAGTAACAGACACTGTATTTCTTTTACCAGGCTTTAAAGTAGAAATAGTGTTATATATTCAAGGTAACTTGTTTCTCAAAACCAAGAGCAAGAAGAGTAGTATTGCTTCTAGAACTTCTGTGCAGAAACCTCATTTCTTTATAACACGCACAGCACGTAGAATTCAATAAGTTGAATGTAAAAACAAAAGTAATTTCAAGTAGTCAAATGCAACAGAGTACTTCAAACTAAAAGTCCAGTACTGCATAGTATCATGCTGACAAAAAAGTGTCAAAAAGGTGAATTCATACTTGCAAGTTCCAAATGTTTTCATTTAAATTTGTGTGGTGGTAGCAGGGACATGTGCTTATGGGGTTTTTTTGTAGCCTAAATTGACTTAAAAGTTGTTAATGTTCAAATAAAATCTGTCATTCTAATATTTAATATTTTTCTTTACAAATCATCCAATTACATAGCAAAAAATGCAACCGATTAAAGGCATTTCACAAGATGTAATCAATTTTGAGAAAAAGACAACGCATACTTCAAAAACAATCTATGATCACTTTTCTGCAACTGACAGTATAGGTAAAATGGGTTGTTTTAGTCACGATATGCCAGATTCTTGCCTAATATTTGTTTAAAAATACAGCAATTCAATTACACAGGTTAAAAAAAAAAAAAGACCTATGACAACAAGCGATATCCTTTTTGTTTGGAAAAATATTTTTTTTTTTTTTTTTTTTAATATCATGCAGCTATTTATATGATTGGAAGGTCAAAGTGAAGTCTTCCAAATACCTTTTGAGCAAGGACTACCGTGTGACAAACCCATCACTGAACAGTATTTTCATTTTGAATTATTGCAAAGTTATCAACTCAACTGAACCATAATCCCCAAGTGCTTTTAAAAGGATGACAATGATTTATCCTGTGGACAAAAATGAGGATCAGTGGTTTAACATACATATGTATTTATGATGAGAGGAACAGCCTCAGACACAATTTTTGTCTATTGTTAACTGTAAACATGTTACAAAAGCAGCTGCGCTAGGTATAATTAATCTTGTTTCAATCCTATTAGAGATTCAAAGTATCATCCTTCTCCCATTTTCTGAACCTAAACTTCTGAAGAATAGGATGTTAATTTACAAGGAAAAACAAACACCTGTATTTCATGAATTTCTACTCCCTCTTCGTCTTGTGACTTTCCCATAGATTTATAGTCTTAACTGCATTCGGGAATCAACATTACAGTTTCTACAGGTTACTGTCAAGCTCATTGCAAGTACCAAATCACTGCTTGTGTCTTTTGGATGCACAGAAGCACACGATCTGTCCTGTGAATGCCTGCTCTGGAAATTAGCAGTTACGAACCCAAAAACTTGTAGCTTCTGTGAAGGTTCAGTTTTCATGAACTCCCCTTTAGTAAATTACATTGCTAAAAATATTTGGAGTGAGACGAGAATCTCTGCTCCGTCTGCATTTGAGACGTGATCCTAATGTTTTCATAGGGTAGAGAGAATCTGTCTCTTAAAACAATTGTTTCAGCCAGAGTTGGCAGTTTAAAAGCAAGCTTACAAGTAAGTATCTTTCACAAATGAAAAAACAATCAGAGAGCATCAATTCTCTTGTAGGTCAAATGACTTCTGATAAAAGAGGTTCTTAATATGTTTACTTCTGTTTTCTCTTCCACGTATCACAGACATTTTATATTAGTTTCGCTGAAGAAAACATACAAGACTCAGGCTTCGTTATGGCAAAGGTCAAACACTAAGATAACTGAAACTAATTCAGAAGCCACTAAAGCACTACAGAAACAAAGTACCTCAGATCCTGGCATTTTGTCTGTTTGACTTGGAAAAAGAATTTAGAAAGTACAGAGCAACATATGAGGCCAAATACTTCCAAAAGAAATCTATGACCTTCAAAGATAGCTTAGACTTGGCACTTACCCCTCAGAGCAGGCAGCAGAGACCTCTCTTTCTTGTCATCACATTTATTACATTCACTAAAGTATAGAAGTAAAAAGACGTCCACAAGCACCCACATGAGAGAAGTGGCTAGAACCACCTTGCAGTAAACAAATCTCCTCATTGCTTTACTTGGTTTCTAGCTCAAAAGCTGAGGAAAGACAGCAGTTGCTGAGATGTATCAAACTCCCACAGTTAAAATCCAACACGGAAGCAGAGACAAGCATCCCACTGCAAGCAAAGAAAAAGAATGTCTGAATTAGCTAACAAGTACACACAGTTTGAAGTGAAAAATTTATAGAAAAGTGCAGCGTGGAGATCTTTAAAGTAGCTGTTTCTTTCCATACATACAGGTACTTTCTGTTTTTTACCATCCTTCTATGAATATGAACCATTTTGACTTGCATACATCACGGACAGTCTACGTAACTTGCCTTCATTTAGAAACACACGTAATACACATATCCCTTTCGTTCAATGTAACACATTTTCATAAAGATTACACAAAAAGACAACAAAGCAGTGTCAACAGACAGTTCTGATACTCATCATTTTATTGAACATTAGACAGATATTATCACAAAGAATAAAACTGAATTTTAATTTTCCTCAAATAATGTGTTTATAATGCTATTTTAAATATGGCCTCTGAACACTAAAAGCAAATTAATTTTTATCTTGCAGAAAAATTCTGAACACCATCTCACTACCACCAAAAATGCCTTGTGAAGGAATGCTTCAGTCACCCACCTACATATTTAGGCTCTTGCCTGCAACAGTAAGTTTGGTCAAGAAAAGCTAAGTGTGAGGGCCTCCACATCTACTCTCAACGCAGATCTGTAAGTTAGATGACTGTATTTACAACCTTACGCTTACCATTATAAGCTGCGTTCCACGTCAAGACTGGGAGGTCTGCTTCGGCCATGCTTCCAAAGCACTACCTTAGCACTAAACCACTGGATAACTTTCCAGGTGCCTATAAAAGAAAACAAACAGAAGAAAGGCCTTACCACTTGAATGTCTTTTCTAGTACATAAAGAAGTTTCTTACAGTTAAAAAAAGCTCTCATAAGTTTTGCCTGTCTTTTCTAGTACATAAAGAAGTTTCTTATAGTTAAAAAAAGCTCTCATAAGTTTTGTCCGCATTTTAACCTACGTATCTTAATTAAATGTAATTTTATACATAACACTTTTCTATCTTAGTTCTGAAAAACCTTCAGCTTTTCAATCCAGCAGCACCACAACTGGTAACACTCCTGGTTTAACACACTCCTGGCCCGGCTTTCTTCACACATCGTTGCACTCTTCCCACACCACCTCACCCCGCCACATTACTTTCTGTTAAAATGGATTTCTGTCCCTCCCAGTGATCCCCCCAAGGAGCACAGCGTCACGTTGACTCCCACAGCACGCAGGGAGACGAGAACCAGACAACTGGTCCAGTTTATCTCCTTGTTCAAACAGCAGCATACCGGGTGAAACACAGTGCCGAGGGAGCTTCCCTAACAGGTCATTTTCAGTTTCGGTAGTTCCCACATATAAGAAGTTTACATTACGTTTTAATTACAGTTCATTTGAACCAATGAGATGGAAGAGATGGAATGATTTAAATACAGTTTTTCAAATTACTCTTGAAGAGCTATTTTACTATGTAATCATTAATAAAGTTTTCCATCTGTCTTAAGTATAAACACAACCAATAGGTCTGTTTTGTGCTGAAGCGATTCACAGCCAGTTGATTTAAAATTTCAAGGGCTCCGGAATCCTTGTCTCAGGTTAGCACAATCCATTTTCATGCCAGTCAACAGGAATAGTTTAATTATAGGAAGAAAATTACAAAGAAAAAACAAATTAACAGAGATTTTTATTAGAAAAAAGAGAGGAGAAAACAGCGGAAGTGTTAATTCTCCCCACGCAGTCTCTGTCACCATGGTGGCTGTAATTGGCTTTTGTAGCGTTGAGTACAATAGTTATTTGTTCAGCACCAGCTGAGATACAAAGGCACCTCCTCCCCAAACTCTTAATAATACAGAATTTTTTTCTTCATCGGTTCTTGTTTTAATATAAGCGAGTAAACCTCAGAAGTGCAGCAGTCATCAATGGGCGATTGGAAAAATCTTCCATTCCCAATGCTGTGGAGTTTTTAAACCCATAGTCTGTACAGGAACCACCGCAGTCTGCTACGATGCATTAGCCAGCTGCGCAGCTTTCGGGTGTTTGAATAAAGGCGGTGCAACAGGCTATTACAAAGCTAGCAGCAGTGACGGCAAACTCCTTTTTTACAATAGTTAACATTCAGATGCAATATTCCTCCCCTTGCTTAAAAAAATAAAACCCACTTTAACCTTTCAAAGTCCAGCTAATTCAGGGTACTTCCACGCCCAGGTATGCGCAGCATCTCTTTGCGGGGAACCGGCAGCGCAGCCTGCTGCGAAATGCCGTTGGCCTCAAGCTCTAACCATTAATCCAGTCCTGGGTTGCTTTGCTACAGATGTGAGGATTACTAGTGGCAAAGAACTAAGCCTCCTACTCTTCACGTCCTATAAATACCTTTTTTTTTTTTTTAGGAAGAAATTAAATAAAGTATTTCATTGCCCAGAGAAAAACCACCAGCAGATACTGTAACTTAGCAGCCCGTACAGTCCCAGCCAGTTACTCTGCAAATGTACACATAAATGCCTGTAGGAAACCTCACCTGTCGGTAAGTGTGAGGCAGCTGGGGAGGACTACATTTTTTTCTTGGAACGCAAGTTTCAAATTTGTGCTACAAGAGCTATCTATTTGGGGTGGGAGGGAGCTTTCAAAGACACATGGCGGAGGCTCAGTCCCACCGCTGAATCCGGTGGGTGCCTTGCTCCTTGGAGGAACCGGCTGGGAACACCACGTTTCGTTCATGTGGGATGAGGAATTAAGATCAAACGGTTGAAGAGGGACCACTTGTTTTCTGCATGGTGTTTTGGTGAAAGCCACCCTCCCTGCCGTAGGCAGGGCTGACCAGCTCAGCCCTTTCTCTGGGCATACATGAAGCCAGGTGGAAACCAGAACCGGGTACTATACCTGTAACAGTTCAGGTGCTGCTCAGTTTAAACTGCTCCCACTCATGCCCGAGAGCTCCCGGGCTCCACCTAACCTCCCCACAAATAATCCTCAAATTAGCTTCTACTTCAATTAGGGTTTATTTGAACAAATAAAATAAGTAAAAATCCATGCATATTGAATTCCAAATGGATACACATAGAATCATAGAATCATTGAGGTTGGAAAAGCCCTCTAAGATCATCGAGTCCACCCATCGACCCAACACCACCACCCACTAAACCATGTCCCTAAGCGCCTCATCTACTCGTCTTTTAAATACCTCCAGGGATGGGGACTCCACCACTT
>NW_008794603.1:1343805-1354078 GCF_000699145.1 Aptenodytes forsteri | reverse complement strand
CACTGCCGGCTCATGTTCAGCCGGCTGTCGACCAGCACCCCCAGGTCCATGCATCACCAAGATAGGCTACCTGATCTTTTTTCCTTCAATCAAGTGCTTGAGTTGAATTTGAAAAAATATAGTTTCCGACAGAATGATTTTTTTAATAAAATGAAAGTTTATAATCTGGATTTTTTTTTTTTTTCACCTAGCTCCGTTTCAAGATGGAAGTATCTCCCCTCTCCCTTTCCTTCCCTTCCCTGAACCTCACATTTGCACAAAAAATTCACAATCATTTTGACTAGCCAAGATAGCATTTTTCAGCAAGTATTAGAATTAAAAAAAAAAAAAATATATATATATATGCGCAAACCTATGGCTAGGCATATAGGAGCAAGGTTCTCCTTCTCCAATTTGAGATAACATAAAACACAGAAGAAAATAATTTCATCAAGGTCCAGACCACCTCATGGTGATCTCGAGACACTTCTGCCAAAACCTCCATGTTCTTCTCAATATACTTGTGGATTCTGAATGCTTTTCAGTCCCCATAAATGCTTTATATTACAATTCCTTAAGAGATAATTTAATTAATATGTCTTTTAAAAAAAAAAAAAATCACATGCAAAGGTTTACACCAAGAACTAGATACAATGGCTGCTAACCCAAAAAACAAAAAAAAAGCGCAGCGTGCCTTTGGCTGCTTTTCCAAGATTTCTTAGCAGTAAAGAAGAAACTTAGGCAAAGGCTTGTGGCTACAATAAGGATCATGCTAAACATGTTCTCCACTTTCCTCCCAAGTACAGCCACCACTGACCTGCTTACTCCGCACTTGGAGCGCAAGCCACTCACGTATGAGAGCACGATGTGAACGTGAACTACTCGATTCCTATCACACAAGGAAAACATCAGCGCTATGTAAGAGGACCACTGAAAGTTCAAGCACTCAAGAAAACCCAAAACAAACAAACAAACAACCCCACAACCCACAAAGAGCCAGAACTGGGGAGCGTAAGGGAATTCCCAAAGCACGTGTGCATTATGACCTTGCCACCTGCATTTTCCCCACGAGCCTTCAGCATTCAGCCACCCTCACCACCGACACACCCTGGTTTCAGCCTCCCGGCTGGGGCTCCTCTGCCACTCCGCTGCTTCTTTCCCAAAGTCCATCTCCCAGCCTTCTCTGGCCTCAGCCCTCCCGCCCCACCACTGCCGCAATGGAAAGAAAGGCAGTCTTTTCCTGTCGGGTGTCTCCTTTTCCTCCTCTCATTTCCCAAGGCCCATTACCAGTTTTTAATGTTTCCTTATTCAGCTATTTCAGACGCCCAGTCAGGGTCCTCAGCACCCTTCTCCACCCGTTTTCCCTCTCCTAATCCTACCTCCAGCCTCCTTTTCCGAGAAGCTGATTCTCTCTTTGCCTCCAAATACCCGTTTCCCTGCAAGGGCCAGTCTTCTGCTCAGCTCAGTCTCTTCCCTCCTAGCCCGGCTCTCCTCCTGCCTGCGCTCAAATAAATGGGCTCCTTCCACAGTTCTGTCCAGGCCGACCACAGCCTGGAGCAACACCCGCAAAGGACGTCCGGCAGGCACTGCTGGCATGTGGGATGCAAACAGCCAAGGCACAGTCTGGTCACCAACAGCCCCGAGCGGAAGGAACCTCTCAACATATAGAGTAACAAGGTTTTCAGGAGGAGGAGGAGGAAGGTAAATATGCCGGGGTTTTGAGCTACCACTTCTAAGAATAAAGCTAATTTAAAAACAGTATCTAGCAGCAAAGCAGCGAGGGAAATTCCTGCCCCAAAAAACTGCAGTTTGGCAGTGTTATAAGCCATAAAAACAGGGGTTTATAATAGAAAACAGGATGCAAATTCAGAAATCATCTGCATTGCCAGCTTTTCCTAAAACTACCACAATAAAATGCTGTGGTAAGAGAATGTTATGGAGGTTGCAAATCCAAGCTCTGAAAAACTGGCAGAATTAGAGATAGCTGCAAAACCTTGACTTGCCTTTCTCATGTACTAAAAAAATCCCCTCTGCAGAGCCCACTTTCACTGAGTGCACACAGCAGATCACATCTGTTAAAACGAAGCAGTTGTTCAGTATTTCTTCTTGTAACTCACCACACAGCCCCATGCCCTATTTATTTCGTACCAGCCAAGCCATGCACAGAATGAACAATATTTAATTTTCTCAGGGGCTCAAAGCCATGGCATTCATCACTATTATACCCAGTTGCCTCAAAAGTTTTTAATTTACTTTCACAACATCTCTGTGAGACAAAAAAAACTATTATCCCCTCTGTAGAAACAATGGGAACACAGACTGAGGCCAAGACTTTGGAAAGCATTCACCAGTTTTGCTCCCCTGGTGATGGTCCTGGAGTCGCACCCTTCGAAGTCTGACATGTAGCCCACGTTAGTGCATTGATTCAACAAAAGGCCCGATTCTTGAGCCAGTATTTTCCTACCAGTGCTGAAAAGGGACCAGCCCCGAGCTCTCGCCTGCCTGGATCCCTCAAAGCCATCCCTCCCCTCCCACGCTGCTCTAGCAGGATCAGCATCCACTCCGCAAGAGTCAGCTCCAGTCTGTCCCTGGGCATGCTCGTCAACATTTACACTAGAGAGAGAAAGATGAAAGCTGCCTAAGTGACAGAGTGGTCTGTTAAGTGATAAGCATAATCTTCATGTCTTGACTTAATGGACTAAAAGTCTTAAAACTGCAAATATGCTGCACGTAAAAATTTCATCTAGGGTGTTAACTGAAAGCTTCTGGCCAGAGTAACACCTTTTTGAAGCACCGAACACGGCTTTTTGTAACATGCCTGTTGATCATCTTGATCTGGGCTTCTCCAAGGAGCATCCACCTGTTTCATAGACCGATGGTTTCCTCCAACTGCTTTTTGTCTTTGCACCTTATTAGTGAAACTTGTGGCAACTTCAGGCTCTGTTGTGGACTTAAGAGACATAAATTGCAGCACCACAGGAGTGGGGGTAAGAGCAAGTCCAACACAGCGGCTCTCCAAGCGCTACAAAAAAAACCTATATTCAGGAGAAACTTAATGGAACTTTATCTCCACACATTTTCAAATGGCCAGTTTCTGTAAATCAGTATGAGCACATCCTTGAACAGCCCCTTAATCTGTTGCCACTCTTAAGACTCAATATGAATTAAGTGTCCTAATCCTTTGGCCAGACAGAAATAAGCTGTTTACAAAAGTTCCTCCAAAGAAAATGAGAATTGCCCGATTTATCACTCAGCACTTTTGCCAATTTAATACAGAAGCATCATTAGAGTCCTAGAGTCCATCTACATCCTAGAACTGTGATTACGTCTTCCCAATTAATATCAAAACTACTCTGACCTCAATCTGATCTCCCAAACCTGTGAGACTGCAACCTGTGCAAAGCAACTTCTGTTAGCCATCTATACTCCCAGGAACACCAAAACTGACCAATGACACCCAGATGCTTAGATAAGAAAGGATACAAACTGCAAATTATTATTATTATGAAAGTATTGTTTCAAAACAAAACAGTCAATTTCTTATAGAATGAAATCTAAAATAGAGCTGAACATCATTTTTCAAGTCAACATTGATCTTAATGCTAGCCATAAAAGCTTAATGAAGTGCCTACAGGAGCTAGGGCCTGATAAACATGCAGCTTCATCTACCGTGTGTCAGGAACATGCACAGGACGTGAGGAGGAATGCTACACCTCCTTCCTCTGCCAGATGTGGCCACATCTGTATGCATCTACAGCATGCTGCAGTGCAGCATCAGGCAGCAGTTGCCTAGCAACTGGGGGGGGGTGCTCCCCTGGGTACCAGGCTCTGCCAAAAGCCCCCAGAGCTGCCCAGCCGCTCCCCCCTTTCCGATCAGTCACCAGACGCAGCACGTGTAACTCACGACACCAGCCTGGCTTTCCAGACTGCAGGGAGGTTTCGGGCTTGCTCTTGGGGAGGGGAAGGGATTTGTTGCCTCTGCTGCCAGGTGGTTCCCAGCTCCTCCAGCCTCCCCCCGGAGCTGAGCCCGCCGGCGCCTGGCAGCTAGGTGGGACCGGCTGGCAGCGGAGGGGGTGCGCTGGGCAATACCTAGGTGGATAACGGAACAGCCAGGAATCCCATCGGCACCCTGAAGCCTGTCTCACAGCAGAAGGAAAAGGAGGCCTGCTTCTGCCTCCTGGTCTGTACACACTTAAGACAAGTTTTGCTATACGCAACAAGAGCTGTAACCGACAGGATGATGATAGCAGTAGAGGGACAGAAAACACAGCAAAATACGCCCCAGCGGTACCTGCACTGCCACTACAGCGGCTTGCTTTCTCAGAGGACAAGGCATAGAGCCATGTTTCCAAACCACATCACGGTTCTTACTGCAGTTAAGTAGCACTCGTTATGTGCACAACGCTTCACAGTTGAAAAGCAGAATCAAAAATGCCTATTCCTGATAATGTTATTTGTACGGGTGTTTTCTAGTATAGATTTGATTAAATATCACTGCATACAGCTGCGCATTTCCACAGAGAATATTTCCCCCATACCTCTGCATAGCACCAAACTACAAACAGAACTCCTCCTCCTCTCTTCTTTCACATCCCTCTAAACTAACAGTATTGGATATGTACCCCAAAAGGTCAACCAAGGCAGTTTTCTGGCCCCCCCCTCCTTTTTCCCCTCAATACTGTATAATGCGATGGCAGGCGCATTAGAAAGATGAGTAAGTGGATGGAGTTACATTACTGTTACGACTCCAGTGGTAATTTCCTGCCTTTTCATTATTTAACTGAGACATGCTGCATTTTCTAGTGAATGTGTTATTTGTTGTGTAGACCATTCTTTTAACGTATGCGACTTAACACCGCAGTCAGCACTGAAATTTATCTTATTTGACATCTCTATATGTTAGCAAGCATCTCCATTCACAGCCTTTCAAATGTTCCTCTCACACACTTGAAAGAATTTAGTCTAAAGGCAAAGAATTAGAAACCTTAGGATGGCCATAGATACCGTTACAATACTGACCACAAGAGTATTGTGTATGAGAATACCAGAGCATTTTATGAACTGGTTAATTCAGACATATTAAATTATTGCTGTTGACAAACCCTTGTTATAATGCAACACTTGACACCCAAGCGATGTACCTATTAATGAACACTGAGCTCGTGATAGTAGCAGAATACTTAATTTTTAAAAAACGAATGCAACTCAGTAGTAAAAGCATCCGAAAAGCCCTCCAGTAAAGCAGTGTCTCAACCTTTCAGAGCTGATCTATAGTACACATCTGCTCTGTCAGAGTCACTTGGATCAGACTTCTGCAAAAGATGGGTAGCTCAGCTGAAGAGTAATCAGAAAGAAGTTTGCTGGAAGAAATTCCTGAGCAGAAATAAGAGCAATCACAAATGTCTTTTTCACACCTAAGGCAGGCAGACCAGAGTTCAGCTCATCTGAAATCTAAAATCTCCAGCCTTCACCTCTAATAAATCAAAGAATGAATGTGACTGTTTCTCGTAGCTTTCCCGTGATTCACTGAAGCTGCGGGAGTAAAACCAGACAACAACAAAATTTAAGCGTCAGTCACAGAAAGATTTGGCATTATTATTTTTGTCAATCTCTGCTGCAGAATCAGATTCCAATGCAGGCAGTACTGCACCGAATGGCAATTAGCCAGCGTGAACTGACAAAACTCTATTAAAACACAACTGCATCCATGCATACTAGCACCAGGGTATCACGGAATATGATCTAACAAGCTAAAGTCCACTGCTTAAGCTTTGGGTAAAGTGTGCTACATTGCATTATAAATTAAATTTATCAGAGTTGCTACGAGAGCAATTATCATTAAAAAACTGAAAAGGCAAGCTTGCTTTAAGAACTATTAAGGTTTGCAACCCTATCTTTCTCAGGCATACCTTAATTTTAAAATAAACAAGTTAAAAATATATTCTGCCTACAAAAAAATCTTATGACTAGATTGATCTAACCAAACCTTAATATATACTATACTCTCCAAAAACCATGAATCATCATTTAATACCATAAGCAGTTTATTAACTCATGTACAGCTATCTGAAGAACTTATAATGCTAGGACTGTCAATCTCAGATCAATACAGGAAGCTCTTTCACATTCAGTAAGAAGAAAAAAAAAAAAAGGGGGAAAAAAAAAAATCAGGTATCTCTAGTCAGAGCTATCCAGTGTTTTGTGTTTTAAGAATTGGTTTCTCTCCCTCTCTCCTTTCCTGAAATAGGCTGCTTGACATTTAAAAATAGACTTATTCTTCATTTTAAAATGCATTTCCGTGACTCAGAAATTAAAGTGGAAAAGACTTTTTAATTCATCTAACCAAACTTGTTTGTAATAAAAGTCTACCCTTTATTTTGTGTTGCTTTGTTCAGACTAGAGTCAGGCAATGACTAGCACCAGTTTCTCTCAGAATCGATACCTCAAAGCACCACATCCCTAATATCCAGACAAGAAAAGCTTTCTGTGTTCAGAGCCATCTCACTGTATGCCACTTAGCTTGCAAATGATGTCAAATTTGTGAAGAATTTACCTGGGCTTACTCCCTTCTTTAAAGTCCATACCTTCAGATACTAACCTTGTACTAAACAGGCTGTTTCCACAAATGTGTTGGCACAAAGCACTAAAAACGTAAAGCCAACTAAAGAAAAAAAAAAAAAAAAAAGACTAAAAGAATAAATGTGTTGGCACAAAGCACTAAAAACGTAAAGCCAACTAAAAAAAAAAAAAAAAAAAAAAGACCCTAAAAGAATATGGGCATAAACTCAATACCCAAATATCAGAAGACAATCCCAGGTGCTATAATGTATTGGAAGCTCACAGAAGAAATGCAAAGTCCTCCTCTCATTTCTTTTTCCGCGTTCTTCCCCCAAAGCACAGCCCATCTAATAACAGATACAAACAAATCAGAGGACTTTGGTCACGAACCTCACAGGTTTCTCCTTGCCTTGACAGTCAGACCTGGTGTCACCCCTCTCTCCAACCTTCACTGACCGCCCCACTGGGTGATAGGCAGGTATCCCCTTGCAAGCTGCTGCACAGCCTCGTCACAGCTAATTAGCAGACCAACCTGACTATATTTATTCTGTTTTCAGATGGTGGGTGCTCGCCCACATACCAGTGAAATTAAAAAGTAACAAGTACTTGAGTGGTATTGACGACTTGACAGATACCACCCAGGACCAGTTTTCTAGCTCTTCGAACAAGAACAAAATGCTGGAGCAAGTCAGGCAGTGACACAACGACCAGGGGAAAAGCTACGGGACAAGTATCCGCAGAAGAACACAGCCCTAGCAGCTGCAGCCACGTACCAGAGGATTTCCCCACGAACCTTTGACAAACGTGCGGCTCGCCAGCACAGACGTCAGGCATCCCACGGAGACACAGGACCAGCTGCCCAGCCACTCCGGCCATGCCAACGCACTCATTATCAACATTACACTAACACTGAAAAATAACTACACGCTCACGTTGCACCAATCCCGCTGATCAAACAGACGAAGATATTTGTGTGTGAAGATAATCCCACAAACCCAAAACTTTAAACAGCTGGAACCAGAGCATCACCGAAGAAATAACCACTGCCTTCCGTAAGACAGTCTCCTCCACGAGTCCTCTTTGTAAGAGCGACTCCTGCATCGCCAAAAAGGGCAGTGACCTTCTGGATGCGCGCCCGTCTGCATGCAGGTCAAGGCCATGGCATAAGCCTGCGCTCAGCACCGTGCAGTCCTAGCGCAGAAGAGTCGGAGCACAGCGCTCGTCAGTAGTCGCCGACTCAAACCTGAAGACAGTCGAGCAAATGGCGACAGTAGGGCATTCCTGCTGACGTGAGCTGGGAGGACATACCCACCAAGGAACGCCTGTGGCTGCATCAATGGAAAACATGTATTTCACCTATTTTGTGAAGAGGAGGCCCTGTTGATTCTTTTTTCTACTTACCAAGGCCAAAGGAACTAATTTATAATGCTGGGAAATCAGAACTCCCTCACTTCTTCCAATCCAACAGAAGTGTCTTGAAAAAAGCGAAGTTTGTGAATACTAAAAAGGCCATTTTTAACAACCAGTAAGTTGTCACATCATGCTTAGTCTAACTTAAAACTGATCATCACAAAAGTAGTAGAATATGCATTGTCCAATCTTTTTTTTTTTTAAACTCACCTCAAAGGTTTTGAAAAAACAAGGTTTGTTAAAAGTACACAGATCTCACTATATTGGATTTAAAAAAAAAAAAAAAACACCAACACACAACACCCCACACACAAAACTGTATTTTCCCCTTGTTCATAGAAGTGATATACGGCCTAATGGAACTCAATTCTCCCATATTTTCAGGAAAAGTATTCTCTTGAATTCACCTGCTAATGTACAAAACCCACTAGAATTGTGTCTTACATAGAAAAATATTACAAGATTTCCTAGTTTCTTATTTCCAAGCAATTCTGCTTTTATTCTTTGGCCTTTTCTGTCATCTGACAGTGGGGTTAGGTAGTTCTCTACGGTATTTTGCCTCAACCCAAAACAACTGCACTTAACGTTACAAGGAAGGCAACGCAACCCGATTCTGCACATTCCCAAATATAAACTGGTCATAAGCTTTTGCTATGGCTGATAAGGAATGTTTTTACAACTTATTTTTCCCTAGGAATAGGGTTCTTGGGGGTACGGATGGTGGGAACAAACATGTCACCTCTCTCCTTCGTGAACGTTCAGGAAGAAGCATAGCTTTTTCTGGGGTAGGGGGGAGGCAGGTGTTAACAGACATAAATCCCAGAACCGTGAAGGCTTACGTCCTCCCGTTCTGTCTTCATTTGTGCCCGAAAGGCACAGGTGGTTACACTTGTGTTTTCTTAAAGCTCATCTGCAGTCAAACGAGACTGTGAGTCTGGCTTCCCACCCTATTTTACCAGCATCAGCATCTCCTGATAGCGCACGCTCACCTTCGGGAACTTGCAAACGCTAATCACCCGTGTATGAACACAGAGATAGGACGATACAGCACATTTTGTTTCTCAGAATACTGCTTCAGTGAAGAAATCACTTTCAAACCTCAAAAAATTAATCCCAGGGGAATCCAAATTCACGCCATATTATACACTCGCAGTTTAATGCCATCCAAACCCACTTTTTATAAACAACAACAAAAAAAAACCCTGAAGTGTTTGTAGTTACAGGCCCGTCTAAAAAAATTATCAAAAGATAAAGTACCACTTTTCAAGTTACACCAAATTTTTTAACTGGCCTCATTAGCCTTAGCACCTTTGCATGGTTTTACTGATGAACGCAGAACATCAAGATCACCGGTAATCAGATGTGCCATCGACCAAGGGCACAACAGAGGAAAACTAAAAAAGGACTACTTGAAAAACCATACAAGCTTTAAGGCCTCATTTCTCTCCTCAAAGTCCAGCAGCCAACAACCGGTTAAAATGATCTTTGCCTCTTGCTTTCCTCTGCATAATTCTAAGCATGTCTTAATCTCTCGTTAATCTTTCTTTCTCTTACTATTTCCAGTCACCCAGGAGCACCCAAATATTCAGCCCATTCTCATTTTGCAACAAAGAAGAAATAATGGCAGCTCTAGCAGTTATTTTTTTCTTTACTATTTCAGATCGCTAAAATCTCTTACCAAAAACTGTAAAATAAACTTTATTTTCTGTTAGCTCGGAAGAAGTTTTTACCCGATTCTTGGGAAAAACAGCTGGCATCCTAACTTTACAACGTTCTGCAGAAAAACCCCTGCCTTCCACACAGCTGTGCCAGATCTCCTTTACGCCGGGTTTCGCGCGAATGCGAACGGCCAAAACGAACACCAGCGGCTAGCGAAATCCCACCGGCGTTCCGCAGCGCCGGCTCGGCGCGCCCTGCTCCGCCGGGAGCGGAGGCACGGCCCCGGGAAAACCGGGAAAGGAACCAGGCTGGCGGGCTTCCCGAGCGCTGGGGAAACCTGCGGCTGAAACCGACAGCCCACAACGTTATTCCGCCTCTACCGTAAACGCGCTCCATCGGTAGTCTTCCAGAGACACTTCGATCATTTCTCGTAACCTCAAAAAGCGGAGACAATTTCCCGAGGGAGAAAACTGCATGCCAGGACTGGGACTGAATCCCAGTTTGCCGTACACCGCTGCCTGCGGCCGGCGCTTCGGGGCAGGCTGGTCCCTGCCTGAAAAGCCCTCCGCCGCGCAAAAACGTACCTGGAATCGGCAGGAGAGCCGGCGGCACTGGGATAAGGACAGCTTTACCGGCGAAGCGCTTCGCCCAGCGCGCCGCTCACCCC
>NW_008794603.1:1315814-1342875 GCF_000699145.1 Aptenodytes forsteri | reverse complement strand
CCGCCCTCCCGCGGAGGCCGTCGCCTCGCCGGTGCGTCCCCGTTAGCTTGTGCGCGTGGGTAACCTGTTAGTCACGGATGGATGGAAGCGTAGAGAAAACGGTGGAAAACCCACGAGAATTGAAACAGTCCCTCAGTTACGTTAGCGACACGAAAAGCGTTTGTGCTCCGGGTGGGTCACTGGATGTGATGCGGGGGGGCGGATGGCAGAAGGCGATGAAGCCAGGCTGATTTGCCCCGAGACCCAGCGCTGCCCCTTAACTCCGGTGAGCTCTTGGTCGGTTACGGCCAGCCGTTGAGGGGCGGCTGCCTGCGCCTTGCTGCCAGCCGAAGCCTTAAGCCAAGGTAGCCGAGTCGCCCTTTTGACAGGTTATTACAAGTGACTCTTGGTAATGCTTTCTCCAGTTTCCCACTACCAGGAGGAAGCACACGCACTCCCGTTACGCCAGGATTGCCCAGGCGTCGAGCCGCTCTTACCCGCTAGCCCCAGCCCCGGTTGCAGGAGAACCTATAGTAAGTTACAGTTACATGTCAAACGTCAAAATGTTGTATTTCTTCATTAAAAAAAAAAAAAAATCGATTGATCGTTGTTGAAACACGTGCCCCGAAGCGGATGTGTTTCACCGTTCTTCAGGTAAGATGCAGAGGAAGCTTCTGCCACCTCGCCCAAAGAGCCTTTCCACCCTAGCAGAGGAGTGCTCGCATGCGCATGCAATTAGGATGTTTTTTCATATCGTCACCCACAGATCCTAGAGGCCCTAGCGCTTGTACCAAAAGCGGCAGTACGTTTTCAGTGTTGGCTGAAATATTACTACTTTTGTGAGGGAAACCTCACTCATTAGAAAAGGAAAGCAAAACGAAAAAGCTGTCCATCCTGTTTACGTGAACAGCCAGGCAAGGACTGCATAGACCGTAACCTTTTTCTCAATGGGTAGTGGATAAAAGGTCCGGGAAGTTTTGTGTTTTGATGCAGCGGGTCAATGTCGGTGCGCTCCTTTCCCCTCTTCCTGTCGGTGTGCGGCCAGGCTTGGCAGCGCCGAAGCAAAGTGAAAAAGTCCAGACTTATAACATTTTATTGTCAGTTGAATAATATCTTTTTTGACACTGAAAACTGACTGCATAAACTAGCTGCTTTGATATAAGGATGAGAAACCTCTTGGCACTTTATATTTCTTGTTCTCCTTACAAAGTAATTAATAAAAGCATTTTTCAGTATGTTCCAAAGTAACATTTAAATAAACGATTTGATGGCCTTTGTTTCTCTTCTCAAAACGTACCGAAAGGTTGCTCAGAATTTTTTAACCTCTCTATAGGGGTATGGAGTCTGTTCAATGTGTATGATATATAGCCTTTAAAGTATTAAATGACTCCTAAGGTAGGCTCAATATAAGCAAAGCAGAGAACTTAGTCTAGTGCCAGAGCGCGAGACTGGAAATCCACCGTTACGTGCTTCGCTGAGAATGAGCAAGTCAATTTCTCTGCATTGCAGCTTTTTTATCTCTAACCTCACACGGGCGTTGTAAGCGTTAATTGCTTCCTGTAAAGTATGTTAAGATGCAGAAATGGATGTTGCCTGTATAAGTGCAAAGTATTTTTTCTCTGTTCATTTTTAACCCTAACAGTAGCACGTTTGTTCCCAGTAGGAAAAAGTGAACTCTCATAGTAGAAGAAAATGACAATCCACAGAGTTTGGCACCCTTAAAACAATACTCTCCCTCAAAGGTAATAAATACAAAAGAAACAGCAAAATTCAGTGACTGCGTTATTCATTCAGTCCTAACGCCGTGCTAGATTCTGGGCAATGCCACCTGTTTGGAAGAGCAGTTTAAAAATACTTCGGAGCAGTTTTGTCTCGTGGAAGGTCTTTTTTTGCCACCTGACTAGTAACCGTGCACTGTCATAGAGCAGAAACGTTCACTCCTCAGTATAGTTTTCCTTTTAGTTCATATAATAGACAACTGCTATCTTTATTCATGAAAATAACAAACCTCCAAATAAATGTTACTAAGATACTTGCTTTCAACAAGCTCCTGACAGTGCAACTGCACAGATCTTTCAACTAGCGTATAAAGGATATTTTCCGTGTCAAATTTTTTTGTACTTCATTTTTCCCTCGTTGTTTAGAACTAGGTCCCTCTGTAATCGCAGTTATTTCCTCTGTGCGTACCAAGACTTCTGTCTTTGGCGTTGTCTTTGTCCCAGTGCTAAAGATGTTGACCATTCACAATTCCGGGTGATTTCGGTACGAGCGGTGCACATTAAGCAACGCCGCTTCAGTCATGTCAGTGGTGCTGCAGTAACCTTTCTAGTTTGTCTGCTATTATTTTCTGGTTTTCTTATCCTTTAATATATCGTGGCTGAATGATAACATAAGGCCAAGGAAAGACTTCTTTCTCCAAACTTACATTATATGGCATTACGTCGTATTAGTGTCCTTTTTAGAATAATGTATTCCTGACAATTTAAGAATGCAAAATAAAGCCACAGAGGTACAAGAATGCATAAAACATGCAAGAGTAGGTATACAAACTTTAAATGTACGGCTTGTGTAACAGTGTGGTGTTGCACCGAAGCATCTGTTTTATAACTTACCGTGGGTGGGCCGCATGCCGGTAACCATGATGAACAGAATCCCATTTTTGGGGAAGAAAATCCGTAATACTTAATGTATGATGGTAAAGGGTACGTAAGGGAAGAATGGACATACTTGATTGAATGAAAGGCAGTGATCTGGAGTGGATGCTTGGAAAACAGTATAAGAAATAGCGAAAATATAACATAATTCTTCTCTCAGCAATCTGTGTTTCCAGCAATTAGCAGTGTGGAGTTTCCAGTGTGGGGGCTGCATTCAGACCATCGTATTTAACATCTATTTGTAGATCTTCTATGAATTTCTCTTAAGGTCTACTTTAATCTGTTTTGACTTTTGGTTTCAACAACAGCTTGAGCCATAGAGTTCCAAGATTAATTTTTGTATAAAAGTACCTCACCTTCACCACATTAGCTGTATACTGGCTGCTTGATATTCTTACTGGGTGGTCTTCCATTCCTGTTTGCTGATAAATGGTGGACAATGATTTTTAATATACTGTTTTATGACATCTGTGATTCCACGGGCTTCAGTATTCCTTCTCCCTTAGCCTTTACAGGCAGAAGAAAAATCCAGGTCACTTCAGTTTCCCCTATGCGAAAGCCACTCCCCATCTCCACTCCTCCTCATCTTACCCTTTTTTGTGGGTTTTTTTCTACTAGAACTTTTCTTTTTCCCTCCCAGAGAAAATAGGAATATAGAACATCCCTTTGCTTTCCAGATATGTAAGTGGTATCACAGTCAGACTGCTTATCAGTAGCTTGATTGTGTGACCTGCATAAGTTCATGTCTGCTAAGCTTTTACAGGCTGGAATTGAATAGCGCTTAAATAAAACCAGTGCTTTTTCTTGGCAAGTACTTTTAAATATTGTGTTGCATTATTTAAAATGTATCTATCGTTGTGCCAAAAAATGTATTCCTAGCTCTACTGGAATGTCTACCATGACCTCCTAACCAATCTGCCATGCCAGAAGGTAACCTTTTTTTTTCTGGCAGGTGAGGTTGGAGGAAAAAAATTATGTATATTTATTTCCTAGAACAGATCCTTTGACTTGTGTATGATCTTATGCAGAAAGGAAAACAAAGCTGAAGGAAGAAGCCAATTAATTTTCATCTGAATTTTACATCAGGAATTACACAAAATATAGAACTCTTTCCTACCACCTAATAGAAATAAAATGGGCTGATAGATAACAGACTGACAGTTATTGCATGTATACTGCCTTTCAGTGTAATTCATTTATTATTTTTTAGGTAATAGCAGCCTATACTGTTCTACTTACTCAATTTTATTGCTTTTGCTATATTACCTTTTCAAATGCAGAACCACAGGTAAACCAAATGTAACTGTTCATCAACCCCATGAAGTATTATTTATAACATTAAAGCAATCACAGCTAATGCATCAGTTAATCCCATACCTCCTCTGATGGAGCCTTCCTGTACGACTACACAGCCTGGTTTTACCATTTGAAAAGAAATTGGATAACCTTTGAGATAAATTTCCCTGCCCTATATGAGAAGGTTGAAATACCCTTGCATTTAAATACTTTATGCCCTGTACTGCCTTTATGTCTTGAACACAAATCTTGGAGCTTTTTTAAAGCAGGGTATGACACTTGGTCCACTCATCTGATATAGTAGGTGTGTGTAATGATAAATTACATACATTTGGCAGTAGTTCAGTTACGTCAGACTTTCGTTTCTTCAAGACTCAGACAAATGTCATCTGGGCTTTGTGATTTAATTTCCTTTTTTCTTGCACATCTTAGCAACTGCCTGTGTCTTGCCTTCCTTATTTATAAAGGGTAAACCTTGGGCTGCTTCTTGCTAGTCCCGTCTTTCTAGAATCATTTACCTCTGCTTCTGTTTTCTTAATTAAAGAATAGAATATATTGCTCTGGTAATGGAATTGAAGTAAGGGCATTAGCATTAATACTGCTCCATGTTTTGCTTCTTATTTAGATGCATCGGTCTGCTTCAAACTTAAAAAGATGAGTAAGATCAGTAAAGCTGGAAAACACATAGAACTGAGTCTAAACCTTTACGCTGAATTGGAGTCTCTTTCTACAGCTATGGACCCAGAAGGAATCTCAAATCTCAGTGAACTCTGTTTCAGGTCCAGTGAGAAGTCGCTGTTGAACACCCTGAGGACTGTATTTACTCAGTGAACCAACCTGTGTTGGAGATGGGAAAGAGCATTTCTTCTCATGGTTCCTCTGAATGCAATAGCCTGCTGTTTGACTATGTGCGTACTGGAACTGGCAGTCAAATCTCTGCTCAGTACCAGTTAGTGATGGTAAAAATAATATTCCAGAATTGTTTTCAGTTTGAGGGTGAGGATGATCACAAGAACACAGGCACTTTTGGATGCACAGCACTGTGATGCGAGAAGATATTTGGGAAAATCCTTTTTGCTCTAAATTCAAACCACTTTTATCGAGATGCATCTATATTTGGCATTACCGGAGGATTAATTTGGTCATCAACCTATTTCTTCATGTTTGATAAAATTTCATTTCAGAAATAAAGGATTTATAGCTTACTTTCCCTCAATGCACGTTATCATTTATATAACTGACAGCTTCAGTTGTTAAAAGCAGTACATGAGGTTTTTTCCAATAAAGGGCTCACATCTTTCTGACGTTTATTACAAGTTTATTACTTACTTCCTTCTCAGTGAAGCTCTTTCATTCATTGTGGGAGTGTCTGAAGTACAGATTTTTCATTATCTCTGACTTACCATTCATTTTAGGCCAGAAGTGGTTTCATTTCAACTGGTTGTTAAGAACAGGAAGGGCATGAAAATACATGAAGTCAATTAAGCTAAGAAAACTCATTTGGGATGGAAGGGGAAGGTTAAGGTATGGGGTTTTTCCCAGGTGATATGTCTGCCTTCTCAGAGTAGAGAGAAAGTGGGTTAGTCACTCTTCTGATTTACTTTAGAATAAAAATCACTGCCTAGAAGATTGAGTGAACTGGTTATGTGATACAGAACGTTTTCGCTTCTGTATCACCATCATGGTGATTATATTAAGACAACAGAGTCCTTAACTGAGTGCTTAACTGAGCAGCATCCTTTGTCCCAGGTAGGTAGTAAATCAAATTGTAAAGGACATTTCTGTATCTGCACACAGATGCTAAAATCGGATTGCATATTCACCCGTGGAGAAAGAGGCCATCCCATGCCAGCTGGTCGCAGTGCCAGAGAATGGTCCCGGACAAGTTTAATGTACTTATACAGATGAAGCCTTAAGGAGCCTTCCTCCGAGTCCTAAACGCATGGTAAAGATCCTCAAAAATCTGCACACATAACTGCTTCTGTCGGGGGACCACAGTTGCAATCCTAGCCCCTTAGATCAGGGAGCTGAGCTAGTTTAACAGTTTTTCCCTTATGCAGGACAGGATCTGGTCCTCTGTCTAGAAATGCATCAAATTTCCGTATTTGTAATACTTGCTTTTGTTTCGCGATAATGTTTTAGGTCTCTCATAAAGATCTGCCACCTTGCCAAACCTCAGTAACAATTTTGATCACGTCTACTCTAATCATTTCTCTAGCTTGTTCATAGTAAAACTTACATGATAAATGAAGACATCATTTTAGTAAAACTCAATTTTCTTTGTCAATACGATTTATCTTTCCCCTTCAAATGGTCTTTTTTAAAATTAAAACTTATGCTGCTAGCATTATCCTATCAATTGTTTTGGGTTTTTTTTCCCCTTAATCTGTGCTTCCAATCTCCATCTGCATGAAGGGCAAATTGTACTTCAAAATCTTACATAGAAACAATGCTTTATGAATATTGGAAGTCATATAGCTTTCTTATTAGAAATAAAAAGTGTCTTGAATTCACACCGTAAAACTGCCTTTGGAATTTCAGCACATGTTCTCTTGGAAACCTTGGAGGCGTTCATCAGAGAGAGTACTGTCTTTCTGGTCTCAACTCAGAGGAAAAATAATGTTTTACAAACTCAATTAGAGTTCTCGAAAATAAAACCATTAGAAATGGCAGCCTTGAGTAGAAAACATGAAATGATAACAGGAGTTTGATCTAGCTAAGTGTGGGTCCTGCTTGAAACAACTCATAAGCCACAAGAGAAATAATTCACACAGGGAAAAGGGAGGTTGGCAAACCCAGGCACATCTAAGTTACTCCCTTGACAGTGAATGAGGAAGTTTATCTTCCTTCGAGATGGCAGTGGCTAAATGTAGTTATCTGTATTGTTTTTCTCATTTTTGTTTCACGTGTGGAATTGCATATCTGTAACTCGGAAGTAAAATGAGCATTCTTTTTAAAATAAAGATCACCCTTCCTTTAACGGTCAACCAAATGATATTCTAAATGCACTTGCTGCATACCAAAAAAAAAGGTATCAATAGGCAGATAAATACCACATTATAATTGGGTGGTGTTTCGGGCTGCTGCTGCCTGGGAAGTATTATTTCGTCTGGTCTAGTAGACTTTCTGAGCATCTCTTTTCCATTGGACTTCACACAAAACTCACAGGACGTAGTTGCCTGCTGCCTGCTTTCAACCCAGCAGGGCAGTGCATAAATCATTCATCAAGGGTGTGGAAGACCTGTAAATAATTATCAACTCTGCTCAAGGAGGCCTGAATTTATGTGTTTGGTCTCCCAGGTGTGAGCTGCAGGCATACAGTCTGCCGGCGAGCAAGGTCTACGGGGCACTTCAGAGCTGAGCTTTTTCAATTATCCCTGCTTGTACAGCTCCGCACTGTAGGAATTGGTATATTCCCAGCCTCGGGAGGTGGCAAGTTAGCTATCTGCTGCAGGCAGAGGGACACAAAGGTCTAGAAACCCTGCTTTTACATGCTGCTGCTGCATGCAGAGGGTGGCGTGCCGCATTACGAATTTGGTGGGGGTGAGGGTGGCGGTCTCTGTGCTGCATCCCCCCGTGTCCCTGGACGTGCCAGCAATGGACGGTAATTTCATACCACTTCCAGTGAGCAGGCCTGGGTCCAAGTCCCTGCTTGAAAGGCTATTTAATGGGAGAAAATTAAACATTCATTGGAGGCAGGCTTAGGACCCAACTATCCACAGCATCACCCTACCTTCTTTCTAGCCCAATTAATACTTAATGATTCTGTGCGAAGTGGTATGGCTTTAATAGGGTGGACTGAGAGAAATTTCCTTCCTGCCTCATTAGCCAGCAGTCTCGCAAGCTCTCACGGGACATGGGAGCTGCAGGTTGAAGTTCTCTTAGGCGGAGGAGGAAATTAAATCCAAGTCACCACATCCTGTGTGGGCACCGCAGCCACCGCACCGGGACTACGCCAGAGGCGCCAGCGGCACCTCCTCCCCCTGCCAAAGGCACACCACCAAATACTTAATGAAACTCGCAGCAAATTCTCCACTGTATCGGGTACAAGCGCGTTAGTATGTGCTAAACATTGTATTCTTAATTTCCAGACTAATATTCATGGAGTGTGATTTGAGAAAACTACAGCAATATTTTAATCAGAATTATTCACCTGAAGTAGCTGTTAGATATTTATGGCATTAATTCAGGCTTAATGGCTTTCTGCCTAGGGAAATCTTTCATTTTAATAACACGTAGATCACATCCAAGGGTGACCTCCTTCATATTTGGAAAACACATATTCTATATACAGTCTTTTTCTGGGGGTTAGTTTTGCTTCTGTCAGTAACTGCTGCCACATTTTAAATGAGATATCACATTTTCATCTGTATAATAGCGGCCAACAATCTTTTTGGCTCAAAAATAAACCGCAAATGTTCTTTCTTACAAATAAATGAACAGTCATTACCCATTGTGGTGTAAACTCCGTGTCTCACAACACATTTGCATTTACTCCATTTAAATGCAGAGGGGTTTGGCCTTGGTACCTACAACAATAACAGAAATATTACTTGTAAAGAAATGAAGTGTACTATAAAAGGAGAAACTAGATTTCCCTTTGTAAGTACTCCTTGCAAATGTTTTCCTGAGGCATTACCCAAATGTCATTCATACTGCTTGCAGAATTTCCCGTGTTAAAAAATGCATTAATTTGGTTTAATTTTGCAAGGCTTTATAGGAATCCATCTGAAACCAGTGCAGTTCATTGAAATCTTTCTTGTGGTGGGAAGATGCCACCCACACCTTGGGAGAGCATCTGCTGTGTTGTAGTCAGCCTCCAAGTAGCGTTCAAACCTGGAAGTGCCTTAATTGCCTCCTTCAGTGCTGCTGTCAAAATTTCGCGCATGACAGAACGTACTAGGTTGCTATCAACCATTAACTTTTTCCTACCTCATTTAAGGTTTGTAACGCCACCAAAAGAAATAGTATAGCTTTCTCCTGCGTCTCTGCATACGCTGAAAAGAACAACGTGTTTGTGTGTAGGTTCGCTCATACTGAAGCAGCACGTAGCTAAGAATGAGTTAAATTTCAAGTATAGTGGTGTACTGTGGGTTAAAATAGATCCTGAGTCTGCATAACAAAAGGATTAAAAAAAGTTGAGTTCTGCGACAGTGCTAATTTGTGAACAGCTGCCCAATTCTAAGCTTATTTCTTTCAGACTTCCTAATAGAATTATGAGTGCTGTACTGCTGAAAGGGAAAAACCTTTCTAATTAAGTTCTTACAAAACAGGGTGCATTATCTACAACTAAGAATTGGTTAGTTTCAGACTTTTTCTTCCTATTCATCAATTAATTAAAGTCAGCGAACAGTTTCAACATATTGACGTCATCTGAAATTGTTCTATTCTATGTGAACATAAAGCAGCATATAAATTGTTTACAAACTTCTCCTTATTAGGAATACTTCAGAGAATTTGAAACCACAGATTTAATACTTGCAGTATCCATCAATGTACACCTCGGGTTCGTCTAGCTACTCCTCCTTCCCAATTTACATAGTTAAAATGATACAGAAACAGCATGTAGGGTAGGCGCCGGGCTGTATTCAGCTGGCACCTCTGAACACCAGCAAAAGCTACTGTAATTCTAGGGAATGCATTTGGATAGACGAGAGATGTACCAGTATGGAGTCAAGCCAAACTTTCTGGGTTTATTGGGTTTTGCGGCAAAAGAGGGCTTTGTGAAACGGTGCCACTCATCTGCTCGCTCGCATCCTCCAGTTAGGTTTTCTGCTGCTGGTATCTTTATCTAAAAAACTGAGGCCCTCTGGGGTTTTTATTCCAGTTGTTCCTTCTTTTTAAGATGAATCTTTCTATTTTTCACTGACGTTGCAGAATCTCAAGGTTTCTTTTTTCTTTCCTCTGGTATCAGCCCCATCAATATTTTCCTTCCTGCAGTCATTAGGCTCCCACTACAGCCAATTAATCCTGGCCGTGTTCTTTTTGTTGATCAGTTCTGATCTGAAAGAATGTTGTTTGCATCCGAACTCAAAATATGATTTCCTACCGCAAAGCTGTAACATTGTTCATTCATTTTTAATGCTTTTTGTCGACTTGTCTTTTTTTGGGGAGACAGCATAGACATTTATACGTGTAGAAGCAAAACAACCCAATCTGATCTCATTACTCTGTGCTTACCAAAATGAAAATGCTAGCAGAGGAAACGCTCTCAAATGTCTCTGAATATGTAAAAGATAATTTAATATTTCATTACCCATAATTTTTGCAAGCCTTTTGCATCATATGCATCCTATTGTCAAATTCCTTCCTCTCTCCCCAGCTGTTCTGTCAATTACAAGAACACTGCACATTATGACAGAAATTTATGGAGACTACTTCCACAAATACCACTCCTTATTTGATTTTTGAGATTAGCATTTCACACCATGTCCTTATAAACTTACTTTCTCTTTTTTCAGTCTTTGAAGGCTATTGACATTTTCTGTCTTTTTCTCAATACTCCTTTTTTTCATTTTGTAAAGGGAAAATATTAATATGATTTGTGGTACCTCTGATTTCCCTATTTCATATCCCTGAAAAATAATTATCACTTGGAAAATGTATTGATGTGAAAGAAAATTATTCCAGTCTTCTTTGAATTTCATTGTGGTGTTTTCTTTCACTGGCCGACTTTTAAAGATTTTGTTTTAGCTTGCACACTGAAGTAGATAAGTCGTTCAAATACACCACCTTAGTTGTACCAAACATCCAAGCTTCTCGCTTCGTCTTCTTTTGTCTTCCAGGTGTATTCTCCCTTATGTCTGCATAGTTTGACAACAGCATCTAAATTTTACTTCTACTATCCTTTTTTTATTCTATGACTGCATGATTTCAACACAAATAAATCCTAATTCGACCTCCAGTTAAACTCATCTTCTAATTGACAGAAGGTCTTCGGGTTGCATAGGTACCTGAGTAAGCTTTTAACACGCTGACTGTGTAGGGATTCTTAACCTCTACGCTCAGGAAATTTGTGATGCTATTCCTTCTTTCTTGTCGCAGGTTTCAGGCATATCACAGGAACCAGGTCAAGAAATGAACAAGATTGAATTTGTGAAGCTGTGGCATTAATCCTCCACTTCCCTCAAGACTTTAAAGATTTTTGTTGAAATTTTAGAGGTCAGCAGGTATGGAGTTAACATTATCAATTTTCTCTTGAGTTAGAAGTACAAAATAAGGTTCTAGCATTATACTCCCGTTCTCGCACAGGAGTGACACTTAGTGTGGTACCATTGCTCTAGATTATTTATATTGTTAAATTCACACATTCTGCAAAAGCTGCTTGATGCTTCATGTTGTTCTGAATAGTATATGTAGGCTATTGATCTTACAGCGATGAAACTGTCGTCAGGAGTTCACTGTAGTTGGTGGCTCTAGCCACGAAGTCTTGCAGAATCCACTTTCCTGGAGAGCTCCTGAAAATCTCTTCAGCGTGGTATCCCCCAGCAAAAACAGTCGAAGCTTGTGGATGTCTAAAATGGTGGGCTGGTGCAAGTTATTAATGAAATAAAAGCCTAATAAAGGACAAACCAGTAGATGTCTGGTAGAAATATGTATAATTTACTCTAAGGTGAAGACATAAGTAGGAACATTCCACTGAGTGAGTATCACCTGAGTAGGACTTTGAAGAGAAAAAAAAGATGCTTCAACATACTGTGTTATCCAAGGAAACCATTTTAATCTGATGTATCTGGTCCTTTACTGGACAGGAGTAAGGAGGTAAAGGAGAATTAAAAATGTGTCTTAAAATGCTAAAGCAGTAATAGTGACTGGTGCATTCTTTTTTCACATTTTATAGATGTTATCATTAAAAAAGTAACACTATTGAATAAAATTATGCAAACATTAACTACAGTGTATGTCTATCAAATGGCTCAATTTCTCCCTCATTTACTGCTTTAACTACAGCAGTACAGTTAATGGTAGTGTTCTGGACAAAGCTGAGGAAACCAGTCATTAACATGATACCCTACTGTGGATTCATAACGTTACAGCTTATCCTGCTTGAGTAATAAATTTGTAAGGCCTCTATTATACAAGAATAATTCAGTCTGCACTAGCCATATCCTTATTTCAGTATTCAAAGAAAGAACAGAGGAAATCGGCGCATCACTTCCCAAGTGACCATATTAATAGACTGCCCATGTGAAGTCTGTTCTTCTTGTAAAATTACTAAAAGCACTTCTTTTGTGGTGTGTCTGTAAGTGCACAATAGAGTGCCTTTCCATTGTGCATCTCCATGCACAAGTCCCGATGGAAATGTGACCATTTTAGCTTGTGGTACAGAGCTGTTTGGAGCTATTGATGCCAACTCAGGAATTTCTGCGTCACGCTCTTGAAAAGTAGCCTTGCAGAAGCCTAGGTTATCCTGAAATCAATAGTTTAGGCTTCTAAGTCACATCATGTTTTTATTCTTAAGTGACCCCAGTCCTACCAGCTGGCCATATGGGCCTGTTCATAAGTGTTCTGGGAAAATCGCAAAGGATAAAATAAGACATTTTCTTGCCAAGATGGAACACAACAAGACAGACAAAATATAAACAAATTCTTGGACATATGGCTGCTATCTGCTGTGCTACAGCTAATGCATGCTCACTGTCAGCAAAGGCTGGACACCTACGTCACCAAAGGTTTCACAGATGCAGAATAGATAAGTGATCAAAAAGCCAAGTGTTTCAAAAAGCCTATTGTAGCACATGGTGTAGCACATACACAACTCCTGTGTAGCCGTATGTGCAGGTTCACAAATGCCAATGGTAGCGTAATGAAGTTAATATCCGTTGGCTTGCTCCGCGGCCAACAGAGAGGGGTACTCGTAAGTCAGGGCCGCTGAGGTCCCTGCTCCAGAGCCCTCTCTGGAGGAGCCTCTCTCAGTTGACGTTACAGGGAGCTTCGGCAGATGATTTGTGAGGTTGAGGCTAACTCTCACCTTCAGAATATCCTCCTGTAGGCATTGAGAGAGCTCTGAAGATTCTTGCAATTAAATCCTCAGACTGCTAATTGCACTGTGGAAGGAGGAGTCGGTGAAACCGGCCAAAGTAATATACATGGAGACAAACAGCGGCACTTCGAGGACAGAATTAAGTAGATACATAACTACTGTTGTCAATGTACTGTATATTGACTAAATTTAAAGTGCTCTATATAGATGCATTTTCCAAGCACAGAGGTCAACGGAAGTCAAATGATGCAGATGTCTGATGAACTAAATTTGATGGTTTGAAGAAAAAAAAAAAGCTGTATTCATGTTTAGTATATCAACCAAAACAACAAAAAGAAACCCAGACATTTTTTAGTGGTTATTATATTTTCTGACCTAAGAAGGAGCTGTAATGGGAAATGTATTGCTGTGGCATAAGCATGACTATCATCATAATGTGAGAAATGTTGATGGTGGTTTTATATTATGCAGTAGGTGTTAACTTTTCACATGATTTACATGGGTTAACTTGGAAAATAATTAATGCTAGCAAGCCAAGCTTACTGCTGTTTGCAGAGGTTTTCTTTTTGAGAAATAAATTTTGCATTGGCAGTTGCTATAATATCAAAGGATATTATTTGGCATATGTTCTATACAGGTCCATGTGCGTGCCCCAGGTTTTTTCTTTGGGGGGGCTCCATGAAGGAGGGAAACATCATGGGACTAAAACAGGGTAGGCAAGAAAGATCTAATGCTCTGTTATTGTAGGTGCAAAGTGAGAATAAATGAATAAATGTAAGGACCTCTTGCTGAAACAGCTCTGCTATTTCCTTTTGATCTGGTGGTTAAACATTTAATAGTACTTAGAATTACCCACAATAAATTCTTTCCTTTCTCTAACTTTCTTTCCCATAATGTGCTTCTGAGTTTTAACTGGAGTTTTGTTTTCATTCCGCTTTCTCATATGCACACCTATTGTAAAGTAAAATTTCTTCTCACTTTTCTTGACTCAGACTGGTGAAGTCCTTTTTTCTCCTGAACTGCTTACACTTTACTTTCTTGTGCAAAAAAGAGACTCTACTCACGTGACTGAGAACAGTGTTTAGATATGAGTGGCCATATGAAGCACCTGGTAGGCAGCATACCGTATGTGTATGGGAAGATACAAGCTGAAATCTAAATGATTGAATTTCATTTACAAAAAATTATGTGTTCACCCAAATATCTGGAGAAATCTTCACTTCAGATCATCTTCACAAAAGATTTTGCTTAGCCATTTGTGAAAATTAATGTTAAAGATAAATACTACAAAAATCATATCTTCATCAGTTGTTAAAAAGGTCTACTTTCAATTTTAAATTTCCACCCAGGAATAAGATATTTTTCTTAACTGAAGACAGAAGGAGTTACAGAGACGTGCCAGCCATGGACAGTATTTTAGCAAAAGACTCGTTAAAGACAATATACCTAGTTTTAGCTATGAAATATATAATCATTTTTCCAATACTATACTAAGTTTGTAATGGATTTTCACATCTTAAGAATGTCTATTTAGCAGGAGACAAAAAAGCAACTGATTTATTTCTGGAAAGAAGCTATGATGTCTTTACTGAGTCTAATGTCATGTTTTAGTAGTACAGCAGTTAACTTGCCAGTTTTGTTTCTGAAACTTTTCCAAGTGTTTTGTGTTTATACAATAGAGCTCAATAAAAACTGTACCATCTACAAAAAACCAAAACCATACATTTTATTAAAAAAAGACAAATCATTAAGAAATACACAAAGTAGCAGGAGCGTGAAAAAATTCTTTTTTTCTTTATGCTTTAAAATAGAGAATGGAGCCGCAGAGGTTAGCGGTTATCATGCCAACAGCACAAGAGATGTGGCACAGATATTTTTTTCTAACTGTGTAAGTAATAAACTCTGGTAGTTAAAACGTAGGGTGTAACAGATGAACTAAGAGAGAACGCAAAGATCAGACAGTCAAAGATATAAAAACTTTAATTATCTCAGAAGCAGGCAAGTTGCAAGAGAGCTAGGGAATAGGCTTAGCCACAAGGGTATAAAGAAAGTAATTCTGTAGAATAAAGACTCTCTTGAAAAGCTAAAGTATTTATCTGTACAGATTTTTATTGTAGAAGAAACTGGAGAAATATCTTTTCGTTGAATGTAACAAAGGTAGACTATCACAGTCAGAGAAACGTCAAAAGTAAAAAAGCAGAGGCCAGATAAAACTGGCTAAATTAAAGTGCTACGTAACTTCATGGCCAAATAATACTCCTCTAAGAGATCTGCAAGAACCTAGGGAATTGCAGATAAAAAACTGGTAATATAGCCTGAAATAGAAATTTAAAATAATGTTGTAAAACAACTAAGCTTTATACTTGAAAGCCACTGGCCAAATCATCTTGTTTACATCAAATACTACTCTTCAAATTAAAACTTTTATAGAACATCAGCAAAACAGATGATGGTAAAGAATATCCAAATTAGCTTGGGTTTTTCAATAGATGACAAAATTCTTCAAAAGTATGCAAGAGACTAACCACAGAGGTAAGACTGCCTCAGAGAGAAAGAGTAGGAAGTCTTCGGGTATTTAAGCAAGCAAAGCAATTTAGGAGAATGGCAGACCAAATTCAGTTGATAAATACAACATGTTCTGAAAAGTATAGCCTGAACACTGATGAAACCGTAAGTAGCATTCTCAGAAAAAAGACCTGGATGCCATTGTGGACAGATCCCCAAAATACTCCGTGCTAATACTCAGTATTACCGTGACACACAATATTAGATCTTTAAAAATCCAACAGATGTGGCAGAATGGTCAGGGATAGGCAGCACAAGTAGAAAGAAAAATGGCATGTGCAGACACGATGAGCTATTTAGCCTAGAGCTCATGTCACCTCTAAGGAGGCATGTTCAAAATGCGTATCTAACAAAGTAGAGACAGGCAGGTACCTTCCCTTGGTACCTGTGCTGTTTTCATCTCTTAAACAAAGACCAACGACGTGTTGAAAGAAAGAACAGCCTGTGAAAGCTGTTCTGCAAAACTGCCCAAAGTGAATGTGAATGAATGAACATGTGTTTAACCACTTTTCACCAATACTCGTTTAAAACGCCACATTTTGAAGTGTTCAGATAATACAAATCAAAAGTAAGTGTTGTCCAAATCTTGGATCGTGCTTCAAAAACTGGTGTTACTAAGGACTGATTAGTAATTAGCTAGGCTTGTCTCCAGCTATAAACAAACTCTTCAGATTTGTGCCTTTGCTTGACATAAATATCAACTCAGTAGAAACTCTAGCATACCCAAAACTCAGTTAAGATCATCATCTACGGTCCAAACAAGAGAATTTGTTTCCTTCATCTGCATACCGAGGGTAATATTATTCTGTTCTATATAACAATTAAAATAAAGCTTACAAGAATACGATTATCAAGCGTGGTAACCATATTTCATAAGAGATTATCTTCAGTTGTAGAGAATGTGGAGAAAGCCTAAGAAGAAAATTTACAGAAAGGATGCTGGGTGAACACTGAGTTTACCTACTTGGTTTACCCTTCATCTCGCAGAAGGGTTGATAGCTCCCAAACTGGTTGGCATTCAAGTGATGGACTTAATGGCCATCTGTTTAGGGACCCTCTATTCACTTATCTCAGCTATCCATACAGCATATGCCAGAAACAAAAGGGTCTGAGATTAACTTATAAGAGAAGCAGAGGGTTTTGTAGCTGTACAGTTTTAAATTTTAAGATCTTTCCAATAACCTTTTCTGAGACAAACATGGGATGAAGTGGAGTGAATAGACCCATGATTACAGACACTGATACTCAGAAGCACGTCAAAATGACTACGTAGAAAAAATTTAACAAACATGACACTCAAGACAAAGCAAAAATAATTCACTGATGGCTGGGAAAATCAACTAAAGAGAATAAAATAAAGCAAGTCAATCTCTTCAACAATGATGTGGCATAAATGTTTTAGGTTAAAATGTATCTTTGGACAACTATGATGCATATTACAATCCCTGATTGTAATATGCCTGATTATATGATGCATATTACAATCCCTGATTGTAATATGCCTCCAAATCACCATTAATACTAATCCCTGAGTTGCATACTAAAACTTCACACTGAACATTTACACAGAGAATCACCAATGTATATTTGCAATTAAATGAAACGTAAAAGCTAAGTATTCAGATTTTCGGAACTGCTCAAGTGATACCACTGTACATGCAGCTTCTTGGAGGTTTTTTCAATCCTTAGTCTGTAATTTGCCTTCAGGGCTGGGGGAAGTTACACAGACTGCAATTACCTTTCTCATGAAACAAAGCCCGAACACAGAACTAATGATTTGAACACAAGTAACAACCCCGTACACCCCCATGTACACCGGGTACTATACAGCTAGTCAGGATCTGACTCTTGGCCAGGAATTCATTTGAAAGTGTAGTACCAAAGGGGCATCTAGACCCTGCGTTGATCTTTGACCGCAGCCCCATCTCTTCCCTTCGGCCAGCACCTCCCGGATCTCTTTGACTCTCGTTATGGTTCACCTTGGCTACAGCACTTCAAACTGAAGCCTTCATTCAAATGCAGCTCAGACCTAATCGGTCAGCTTGACTCCTCATGCCCTGGTCCTAACAGCCCTATAGACCACGCAAGTTAAAGACAAGGTACAAAGCAGAGGAGGATAGCGTAAGCTTTTGTGTTTTCTGACCACTGATGTCCGAGTTATCCAACTTCTTTTTTGCTAAAAGTAAGTTTCCTCCAAACAGAACTCAGCCAAAAGTAAGGTTTCTATTTTCAATGCCTGTATTTAGAAAGTGAAATATGGAAAAGAAGAGCTAAAAAAAAATACTACCAGCAATGACAAAGTGACAACTAAAATAATGATAGTCAGGGACACACTACTATATTTAAATTCTGTGAAATGGTTATTGCTGATCATTTTGACTGGTGCCTGCTTTCTGTGCCTTGCTGGAGAACATGAATGCTTACAAATTGCTTCCTTTATGCATATGGAGTGTTTCTTGCTTGTTTGCTCAGCCTGTTATGTTTGTCTAAAGTACTTGTGCTCCAGCATATTCTAGCGTCATGACTGCAGTGCCATGGTTATGGTTGAGAAGGCATTTAATTCTAATTCCGTGTTTTCAGGAGCTTAACATCGTCTAAACAAATTACATTTTGGATGCAAATTTCTGTGCCTGTTCTGAACCCCGAATGAGCTACCTGTTATGTCCAAACTCTGCTACAACTGGGGTGGCTAAGAAATTTTTATTCCCCACATTTTGAAAATAGTTATGGAAATATTTTTGCCTGTCGGAATGCATCCTTTTTAATCATTTGAACTTAAAGCGTGACAATTCTTTAATTTTCTGTTGCTACCTGTGTACATGAAAACATATCTGACTGCAAAGCACAGGGGATTTTGCAGAAGTCGAAAAAGAGAGTGGCGCGTGTGCCGCTCTGCAGTTCCAGATTTTTGCAGAAGTCGAAAAAGAGAGTGGCGCATGTGCCGCTCTGCAGTTCCAGACGCTGCAATGAGCATGCAGAGGTGTACGTGTCCATAACTTCGCGTTATCACGAATTGCTGGTGGCATGGTTCAGCTCAACTGCTTCAACCCAACTCTTCTTCCTTCCCTTAGCAAAACAAGTGCGCTGAGGAAAGGTAGAGCAAAAGTCAGGGGGCTGTGCAGGGGCCTCGCTGCAGTTCCTCACGTTTCCATAGATTTCACATGCAACCCTGGCAAGCCATTTGGCAGCAGGTGGAAGGGTGGCCCACAAAGCTCGGTTTAGGAAACGGAGGGAGAAGAGCTCTAGCAAAACATATTTCAGAGCACTTCCCATTGTCTACAGAAAAAGTCTAGGAACATTAGTCCCTGCGGGCCACGGCTGACCTTTGGGAATACTCCCCTCAAGTACTTTTCCCTTATCTGTAAAACAGAGACTTTCTTACTTTCTTACCCCACAGATGCAAGAGTAAATACAAAAAAAAGATTTTAAGTGGTCATTACGCATTTTTACATATATATATGCTTTTCAGACATTGCCAGGACCTACTGCCCACCAACTTGTCCACAAGTTCACAGTCAGATAATATGTCAAAGGTGTAAGAATGTAATTTAGTCCCCACGCCATGCCTATTCAGACATTGGATTCATTTCCGACTCTGACTACAGATGAGGTTTGATTTCGCATAGGGTAGGATTAAAAAAAAAATCTGCTGCATTATGAAAGAAAAAGAGCCATAGACATACAGAGGGTCTGTTCAATTAAAACAGTTCTGTATATGGAAACTTCTTAGGTAGCTAATAATGAGGTTAAACTATAAAGCAATGTAAGCAGAGAATCTGAGCGACAGGCATATTGGCTAATGTATGGACTATGTGTTATAGAGAATATTAGTGGGCTAGTAGCATAAAATGGGAGAATGCAAAGTGTCCTTTATTGCCGTGTATTTTGATAACGTGACAATGGAGAGTGGGACAGCTTAGCAAAACCGTTACCGGCTCTGATAGTGCCTTGCTGAATCATTCATCACTTCAAAAGAATATAGAATTTTCTTGCAAAATGAATATATTACATCCCCCTCACGTTTACCTAGATGGAACTGAAGGTGAATAGTGAACAAAACGTAAACACTTCTTAATCTGTTCTGTGGCTACTGGGTCTGACTGAAAAAAAAGCTAAAAATCTTATAATATGCTGCAAGAACATGTTTGGAGACTGATATTTCACTACTATCCTAGAAACAGATAGCCAGTTGTTAGCCGTTTTAAGCTAGATATTTATGAGAAAGCTAAATACTGATAATTTTATGGCGGTTCTTTGTTTTCTTCTGTGCAAAGGTACTCAAAGAGACACTTGAAAGATATTTTTTACTGGATATAAAACAAAAACTAGACCAAGTCTACTGGATATAAAATAAAAACTAGGCCAAGTCCCCAAATTATATGCCTGAAATCCTTAAGGGAAACAGAATGGAATAATAAAGAGGGAAATGTAATCATTTGAAACCTGTTTGTATGTGGCACAGACTACAGATATGTTACAGTCCCAGCTGTAGCAATTGCATGGAGGGTAGCTAGGAGTCAATAGAAGTTACTGTATTTAGTTATTAGTTTTTTGTTAAACATTAAAGTCCCCAAATTATATGCCTGAAATCCTTAAGGGAAACAGAATGGAATAATAAAGAGGGAAATGTAATCATTTGAAACCTGTTTGTATGTGGCACAGACTACAGATATGTTACAGTCCCAGCTGTAGCAATTGCATGGAGGGTAGCTAGGAGTCAATAGAAGTTACTGTATTTAGTTATTAGTTTTTTGTAAAACGTTAACAGAGGTGTTGAAAAATACGCCTATTAAATCAAAACTTGCCAGAAAATACAAGAAAAGCAATACTGCAGATGTGAAACAATGTAGATGTTGATTTCCTTTAAGCATATAACATTTTGTTAAACAAAAATCAGCACTAACTTTGTTTATTCCACATACTGTAGCCAGTAAGCTGTTCTACATCGCTTTGTACTTATTCTTGTTTTCTACAATTCTGTAACAGTATATGTGTTTTTATAGCTATGGTGATAAACAGCATGGCGATATTCATAAACATTTTCAAATAAGTATCTACCATGATTTAATTTCGATAAATCAGAAATTTTCAGAACACCACAAGAATTTGGGGATACTGCTCACTAATGATTGTTTTCTAAAACTAGTTGGGGAAGTCTTGCAGCTTGGGGTCTGCTCCCCATCACGGCAATTCATGCAATCTCTGCAACACCACCACAGCGGTAATTGCTCCTGAAGGTACCTCAATGACAATTGAAACACTCAGCCCAGCTACCTAACCATAAACTTCTGACTGTGCAGAAGCCCTTGAAGTCATATTTGTATCACTTACGTAGGCCCAAGTCATATGAAGAGAAAAAACAAGCAAAGCAAACTGTTCAAGGTTATCCATAGCTAATACATACATATATGCACATATACCCAGGTATGTTCATACACCTGTATATGCATATAAACTGATAAATTAATTTGGTATAAAATGGTAATGCAAAAATCAAGAGCAGAAAAAATACATCCCAGAAATGTTCACTGAATTCCTGGAGTTCTTCGACACTTTTGTCAAAATATCAACTTTTGAACATAGCAATAAAGCTTTAAAATGGGAGGCATTTTTACCAGCTTTTCTTGAGACGTCTTGCTGGTTCCTATTACCGCCCCTAATATGACAAGTTGTACAAATGGCATCCACTTGACATAGATCAGAATGCTGGAAATGACTCTCCAAATTTCCCTTTGCAGTTTTTCTGCAGGGGTTCACAGGGACAGAGAGCAGGAGGTCACGGACCTTCTGCCACCCCATGCACGGTGCTCCATGCATAGTCTCATTTTTTCCCAGGGTAACTATAGGTACCTTATATCTTCATAGAATCATAGAATCATAGAATCATTGAGGTTGGAAAAGACCTCTAAGATCATCGAGTCCAACCGTCAACCCAACACCACCATGTCCACTAAACCATGTCCCTAAGTGCCTCATCTACTCGTCTTTTAAATACCTCCAGGGATGGGGACTCCACCACTTCCCTGGGCAGCCTGTTCCAATGTTTAACTACTCTTTCAGTAAAGACATTTTTCCTCACGTCCAATCTAAACCTCCCCTGGCACAACTTGAGGCTGTTTCCTCTCGTCCTATCGCTTGTTCCTTGGGAGAAGAGACCGACCCCCACCTCGCTACAACCTCCTTTCAGGTGGTTGTAGAGAGCGATGAGGTCTCCCCTCAGCCTCCTCTTCTCCAGGCTAAACAACCCCAGTTCCCTCAGCCGCTCCTCATCAGACTTGTTCTCCAGACCCCTCACCAGCCTCGTTGCCCTTCTCTGGACACGCTCCAGCACCTCGACGTCCTTCTTGTAGTGAGGGGCCCAAAACTGAACACAGTATTCGAGGTGCGGCCTCACCAGGGCCGAGTACAGGGGCACGATCACTCCCCTACTCCTGCTGGCCACACTATTTCTGATACAGGCCAGGATTCATGGTACGAGGTGGTGTTGCTGCAAAATGGTCGTGTTAGCCTAAGAGTGGAGAGTAAGTGGATAGTAATATCTCCAGCTACTGAGCAATCGCAGAGAAGCCAGGTTCAGTCAGTACCTGGAATGTCCTCAGAGCAGGTGGGGATACTTCATAAAGGCCGTTCTGAAACAAAGAGGGCTTTTAGGACTGTTGACCAAGAAAGCATGGAATGTAAAGTTAAATTCACACACAAAAAAAATACGATTTGGTTTCCTGTCAAAATCACATATAGTCACCAAATTGTGAATGATCTTATGTTTGACACCGCAGGTTATTCTGGGTCCATTTGTGACATAGTCCTGCACCAAAAGGCCTTGCAAACCCAGTCGGATCTACTTCTTTGAAGCAAAAGCAGTAAATTTTTACTTAACTTGAAATATCAATGAGATATAAACAAAAGAGGACTAAAAGGTTGGATTAATACAGGCTGAAGGGAAAAAGAAGAAAAGAGGCAGTAAACATTTTCATAAAGATACGAGACAAACTGAACTGTAGATAACAGTGGCAGCAAGGAAAAGAAAATAGAAGGGAAAGAAAAGACAGACGTGCTCTCCGGAGAGGAGGAGATAACTGGCCAGTGGAGAGAAACGACACTGGGGAAGAAGGAGGTAGAGACAAGTGAAGGGAAAAAACCACCTGATCTTCCAAAAACATGCCTTATCAGCCAGAGACAGAAAGGCTGTCTTTAGAAGAGAAACTCAGACATGAAGAAGTCACAGTAGGAGACAGAGAAATCCCCAAACACCTAACCTAGATAGGAAAACTGAAACTGAACACGAAGGAGTCAGAACGGAAGACAACAAAAATAAAGATGAGAAAGAATTCTGCTGATCATTTCTTCTGACATTTTCAGTTAATGAGTCTTATACTTGGGCTAGCATATGGTTTCCGGTATATTTTCTAAATCCTATGGAACCCATGGCGGAGCATCTGGGTGGGAGGTGACAGATGACAGCACATCTTGGAGACCTCTTCTTAGTCCAGACTGCTAAATAAAATTAAGTTCTCCAAACAAGTTCAGATGCACAGCATCCGTGTTGCTGGTAAGTATTAATTAACTTGCAAGAAGTTTTAACAACTTCTCCAAAAAGTCTATCCTATAGCTAAAGTTTTACCAGTCTATATAAGCTTGGCTTTGTCAAAGGAAAACAGAGCTAGCCAGATTCGTATGTATAGATACATTCCAAAGATCATAGAATCAAAATCATTGAGGTTGGAAAAGACCCTTAAGATCATCGAGTCCAACCTTAATAAACTAACAATTTTATAAGCATCTTCTTGATGAAACAGGTAGTTTCATCAAGCGAAGTACATCAATTGCGTGATCCCAAGGCAGATGTTCTGCATCGTGTTACGAATACTGCCAGCCACCTACTAGGCATACCTTAAGTTTTGTGACGTGACTAAAGCACGTGGTCAGCGTGTGATGGAGAGAAGCGTGGGATGGGCAAACAGCCTCCCCGTGTAGCAGGACGCGCTGGCCTTGAGATGTCGCATGGGAACAAGCACTTGTTCCACTCTCGCATTATGGACAGGAGAGCTCGGTGCCACCCCTTACACTTCTGAGCAATATAAAGTGTTACGAACACAATCCCAAAGAGGAGGACCGAAGAAAAGACCAGCGTAAATACTTCTCACCTTCCTTCCCAAATATAATACCGACGAAGTAGCACTGAGCATGACCAGAAAGGATGAGTTAATAAGCAGGAGTGAAACATCTGAACCAGGAAACGTTTCATCAGAGAAGACACAGAGCCAGGCTGCACAAAGGGTGAGGCAATTACCAAAATGCCAGGGCCACACAGCAAGCGAAAGCCATAAGGATTTCTAAACTTGGTGGCTGGTTAAAAGGAGTGCTGCAGTTTTCCTGGAAACCGTGCCCTTTGGGACAGCTATCCCAGGGTTAGAGTGCGGCGTTCAGGAAGGGGGACAGCTATCCCAGGGTTAGAGTGCGGCATTCAGGAAGACCTTCCAGCGACTGAGAAGTTCAAAATAATTTTCTTTGCCTGGATTTCAAACTACAGTCCGGTTGGCGTACGGTATTTCAAGCGGAGGCTTGGGAACCGCAGCCACCTTACAGCGTCTCCCCAGGGTGGGCGACCCGAGCTGGCACTCGGGGCTTTGGCACTAGCTGTGGAGAAGGAAGATGGGGCAAATTAGCCACCATCGCCTTTGATAGAAGTGTGCGTGTTAAAATACACTTGCTGTGGGATTACAGCAAGTTGGCAGCGCGGGTTTCAGCTGGGGGAATTTGGAGGATGTAAATTGTGGTAAGCACTCGCGGGGGCTGAGGCTGCTTCCCAGCCCTGGGCGCTAGCGAGCAGCTCACCCTCAACCTAATTGCGTGTCGGGACAAGACAAGGAGGACTTGGCCATGCTGCCTGGTTGCCTTTTTCCTCTGCTGGACAACACAGGAACGTCTGCAAGGAAATAACAGAGCTTACTTGGCCCAAACCCGATAGGTAGTATGTAAGATATACTCCTACTATGTATCCAAATACATATTTGTAAAATAAGCCACCTTTCTTTCACATTCCTTGCCCTTTCTAAGCTCTAGCAGATGGACTTGATTAAAATAATGTTGCTTTGCTTGGGAAATGGATACAACTATAAAAACGGATGGTTTGGAGAAGTTATGATGCAAATAAATTTTTTGCAGTGGCTTAGAAAAATCCATTAGCTAAATATTTCTACCACTTCTGTTTTATAACCCATAAGCCATATTCTTACTAAAGAAACTATAAATTAGTACATGGAATGCAATTACAGAACATAGTGTTTGTGATACTGATTTGTGATCAGTAAAACAGGGCAATTCATCCTTCTACAAGACAACCCAAACAATGATGGTAAAAATCTAACAGCTTTCAACAATCGCATGTTTCTCAGAGGAGTGAATAATGTTTGAGAGACTCTTCTGCAAGATCATCAGAGCCACTTAAATCACGCTGAATCTCTCACCTAGGAAAGCAGAAGTTCCCTTAAATCCCATCACTTTTTACTGAAGTCAAAGGAGTTCTCTGAATATTGAACACTAAAGCCATAAAACTTTAAAGTTATACCTTTCCATGAACCCACATCTAGGTTAAAATCTGAAATGATTCAGATCTCACTTTCATATAGAAGAGGGATTTGGCAACGTGTGTTATAAAGTCAGCTACCAATGAGAGAATCTAATAAAGCAAAGATTCGGTTAATGCCATTTACCTGAACTCTTGTGGGGAGGCTCCAGGGAATATTTTGCAGGTTCTGAACCATGCCCACGTGCATCAGCGAGGAAAGCTTTTTAAAAAATATATTTAGAATTGAAGTACCTTATTTTTATGAATGCTAGCACAAAGCATGTTTAGGATCGGTAACTTTGACTTGCTTGTTCACAAAGCTTTATTATAAAACAGAAAGTATTTTCAAGAGAAGTGCAAATTCCTGCAGGAATTGATTAACTAAAAAGAAACAGGTTATGCAGATTTTTTTCATTAAGCCAGAGCAGACCTGGTCAAGATTTAACTTCAAAACTATATGACGGTTTTGCTATTAGTTTTCCTTGGAGAAAGATACATAGGAAAAACCTTTTCAGGCAATGCTGTACTATGGATTGCTTGATTAGATTCACTACGCAGCAAGTAACGTTGAACAAGTAAGCCCACCCATGCCCTAGAAGGAGATCTGCATTTTCGAGACGTGTTTTTTCGCCACGCATCGTTTGACCCAGTTCAGCGGTGCGTGGGACCTGCCCCACCGCCACTTCCACAGCAGTAAAAAGTTTCTAAACGCAGAGCTCAATGCACTGGATGTTAAAAAAAAGTAAACAGACTGCCTTCACGAAGTAGGTCACTCCATGAGATGTTCTTCTGCTGGAGGCATCCTCCTCCCCAGGAGGCTGAGCAAGGCGCTGCTGTCCATCGCGGCAGCTCAAGGCGGCGTGTTGTCTCTCTTGACCTCGTTGGTACATGAAAGCTTCTCTGACTCCGTGCTATTTTTGGAGTCAAGCATCTCGCTCGCTCCCCTGATAAAAGACGACTTATACTGAACTTGCCTTGTCAGAGATCCTTGGAAACCTGCTTGGAGACTGCTTCAGTCGAAATCCAGGGGAGGTTTAACCCATCTGCCCTGCCCATTCTTCCCAGGTCGCTCAGGACCACTTCAGTTCCTCGTCCTAAAGCTCCCTTGACCCCCGTTGCTGCCATGGCTCTAACACAGCGGTGGAAACGCTGGTTGTCGAGCCCCTGAAGCCACGTGCTCCAGCCTCCCCTGAGGTGTCCCCAGTGCTGGATCAGGCATGTCTGGCTGAGCATCGGAAACCTCCCAGGCAGCCATCTGTAACAACTAACCGTGGTGCTTCATTAACAAGAGCAAAAAGTTGGATTTATGTGAGCCAGGAAAATAACTGTTGCATTAGTGTTAAGGTTCATTAATCTAGAAACAAAACTAGCTATAATAATTTTTAAAGTTCTTTTGTCTATCTTGGCGGGTTAGTTTTTAAATTTTTTTTTTAATGGAACATTTTAAAAAAGGTGGAGAGAAAAGCACTTAAAGTTGTGTTTGGTAGCACAATTTATAAATGAAAGCATATATTACATGCCGTAGAAATGACTTTTTCCATTTACTGATCAGCGTAAAGCTAAGTGTTTGTTTTGATAATTGACCTTTGCACAAAAAAGGCATTAAGTCAGTAGTGGTGAATTATTTATGAGACCTACTTCGATGTGATTATTCTCTGAGGGCCTTAAAAAAAAAAAGTCTTGGGCATGATGTTGTTTTTCATTAGTTGCTGAGACAGTACAGGAGTCAACGATCTGCGAGGCCGCTTTTCCTTCTCGTTTTTGCCCACCGTGCCCCCAGGCATCAGCCTCCGACCACACCAGTTTGGGGCACGGGTTGCACTGGTGGCGCTGGGAAGGGGCTCCCCTCGGGTGGGGGGGATGCGTTTCACACTGCCCACGAAAGCCCAATGCAGAGCCTCGCGTTAAACCACGGCACGCTGGTTCTGCGGGAGAAGGCGGCAGGCCGTTACGGTGATGGGAAGCTCCTCAGCCCTGGCTGTGGTGCTGCAACTTCTCCTAGAAGAAGCTGGGCTG
>NW_008794603.1:1293060-1315186 GCF_000699145.1 Aptenodytes forsteri | reverse complement strand
AGCGGTAAACTCTCCTTTTTTTCCTGAGTCCCAGCAAGAGCTCCCCGTTCAGCCAGGCCGGTCGTCTTCCCCGCCCGTTCTTCTTACAACAGCCCAGAAGAAGCTGGGCTGGCGCCGGTGCTCAGCCCCGTCACCCGGCATCTTCACTGCTGCTGCTTCGTGGCTTCTAATATTTAAAATTAACTATTACTCCGCAATGAGCTTGTTCTCTGAGCCGTAACCACGTTATAATTACCGTTGCCAGGCATAAACACATCTGTCGAGCTGTGCGCAAGTCTTCTGCATCCAGATATCGTATGCAAAACAAAAAGAAAAGGTGAAAGGCAAAGAGATCCGGTGTAATTAGCACCTGAGAATTGAGAGACCGAAGGGTCCTTCAGTTCTGTCTCTTCTAAGGGAAGAAACAGGGGTTTATGCCAGAAAAGTGGGGAGAAGGGACAGCAGAAGGGGTGTGGGGAGGAGGGGGAAGAAGGGAAAGCAGAGTGACTGAAATTTGTGAAAATTAAGTATTTTTTCATTGTGTTGGTTTACATCAGGCCAAGCAGCCTTTTGGTGGGCAATAATGCCGGTTTTGGTGAAAGGCTGCCAGTGGCAGCACACTGAGGTTGCAGCGTTTGGGCCCCAAGTACAATCTGACCTTTTCTCTCTGTTCTTGAAAGCGCACTGCTGCGGGGATACGCAGCGCCTCTCCCACGCTGCATCGCGGCTGCAAATCTCGGGAAAACTCAGAACAATCCCAGTATTGGCACATTAGAAAGGCGGGAGGTAACAAACGGTGGTTTCGCAGGTTCCGTTTCCTCATTCCCGGGTGCCTGGCTCTGCTCTCCGGTTGTATTTTATTTTTTTTAACACTTGTATTGGCTTCCTGTATTTCTGTGATGTTAATTTGGCTTTTGGCTTTGCAGTACTGTTTTCTCCTTGCTTTTATCCTTGGTTCTGTGCATGCAGCCAGCATTGCACGAGCATTGGGGTAAAACGCTGGAGGAGCCAGGAAATGAACTGTGCACTTGGGACACTATTTGTTCCAAACCAAAATATATCATTCTTTAGAAGTACAAATGCACAATTAATTGCACTTATTATACTAGTTCTGTACAAACAGAACTTAAACTACTCTCAGCTGTGGGTACAAATAACCCTAAGATAATTTTGAAGACTATAAAACAAAGATCAATGTTTTGCTGGAATTAGAAGCTGCCAGGAAACAGCAAGAAACTTAAACGTGCCAAATAACCTCCCCTTTTAACTTTTTGCAAGAAAATGCAATCTAACATTAGGAGCTGCCATGCAAAGAACAACTGCTCGTAGCTTCAAAATGCTTATTAAAAACGGCAAGTGAATTAAGACATAACAACATTAAACAATGAAGTTTTTCATATGCAAGCTGAAAGGGCTTGAGCTGCGGCAATTTTACCATATTGGTTTGAAAAATTATAGCAAATGGCAGACCCTATTTTAAAGTCAACCTTTTCAGTGACTCTTAATAAAAATACATTTTTAATGTTAATTAAGAAGATGAAATAACTCAGGCTATTCATTTTCTGGCTCCAAATGCTTGTTCAGAGGACTGCAGTTACTCACATAATTAAAATTTAGGTTATGTTCTCTCATGTGTGTCCTTCTTCGTATATGAATTTAAAATTAAAAACGCCCGTTCATTGTCTGAGTGTCCATGTCCAAATAAATCACCTGTCCCTCATTTATTTTCAGGTAAGCAGGTTAAGTACAGAATAGGCTGAGATTTGGACCGAAATGGGAGGGAGAAGGTGACAAGCAGCAGCCAGGGCAGAAAGCCTCGGCGGGTTTGGGGAGTCCCGAGCCCCCGCCGTGCGATGGCTCACGGGGCTCCGGCATCATTAAAGCTGCCCGCGGGCAGCGGATCCGCACCCAGCTACGCAAAACGCCGTTGTTTGCTCTCGATGCGTGATTCTACCCTTTTAAAGAGATTACAGCCAAGAAGGCCAAAGGTCCTCTCTATTTTCACAATATTTTCATTCCATTTTCAGAAATATTTCGCTCATTAGTATGAACATCAGGCTGCTTTTCTCCATTTTACCGAAGACGCCATATTCCTGTTGCGCCACGGAGCACAGAGGGGTTTTATTTAAATGACAACTGTTCTGCACATGAGACTTCGGGGCCTCTGACATTTAACGCCTTGTTTTCTTTAGCTGCCAGGCTAAAAATTTGGGAAGAGGCTTCAGGAGATTCAGCATCTGAAAGGAGCTGATCCAGCCTCACCTGGGCTGGGAAATTTTAGGGTAATTACTTGTAAACTTTTCTGCAAAGACATTTATTTTTCTCATTTATCGTATACTAAAGATACCGGCCTTGAATCTTTACGAAGTTGTGTATGTTCTCCATCAATATTTTTCCCCTGAAAGAAGCAATCAGAAAACCTCACTTAGACTCGCATCTTAGCTCTGCCTTAGGTATATTCATCCCTGAACCAGAGCTGGAAGTGTTCAAAAGCAGTAACCCTCGGGCAACCAGGTACAGCGAGCGAGGGGGGTGGAAAAAAAAGAGTCAAGAAATCAACTCTGACCTTGACTGCAGCTTACCTACGCGGGGCTGGATAACCACTGCTGATGGGAAACGGAGACTAACACCAGACTGAGCAAGTTCCACATTGCTGCCTGGCTTTACGTGATAATTATGTAGCCTTAGAAATAGGATGCAACCCGGTGAAGAGCGGGCTCTCACAGGAGGTGCTGCGTGAGACTCCACAGCCTGTTAAGCAGATGTGCAAAACGAGTGTAAACTTGCCTCTAGCTGTAAGATTTTCTCTCTCTCTATGGAAATCAGTGTACCTATGGTTGAACGTTATTAATACCCAGTTTTTCCAAGCCGTAAGTTTTATTCCTGGGTTTTGCATTTCCAGGTCTGTGCTCCAATTCCGGAGCCCTGTTTTAAGTCCTCCTCAGCAAGGTTGGTTGTGAAGGGCTTGCACAGCTCCGTGTTTATCTACTCGGAGTGTAAGCGTAGTGTTTCTTCTCTCAAGGAAGTTATCTATTTATGATTTATCACACATGGATGAAAACAGCAGTTCCGCGCGACAGTAGCGACACATCAAAACAAACCCCGGAGCTGAACGAAGTGATGCTCTGTCTGACCAAACGGCTCCTCACAAGAAAACCTTAGAAGAGCCCCGCGCTGCTGGAAGCGGCATCCAAGGCAATAACGGGAAGGTATACGCCGCAAGCCGGGTATTAAAGGATATTTCTTCTACATTGTAAATATTAGAAGAAGCAACGCAGCTTGCAGGAGGGGAAATAAGACCGGGGAAGAGACACGCTGCGCTACAGAAAAGGGGATGGGGACTTTCTCATCCCCCTGCAGCGGAGGGGTGGCCCCCTGCCACCCCGAGGGGATGGATTCCACCTGCTCTGCCCCAAGCAGCGTCCCCAAAACCTGCCTTGCAGCAGAGACCAGCACAGCCCTTGGAGGAGCAGGGCCTTTTCAGGATGAACGATATTGTGTGTGGGATTCAGGTATTTTGGCGCCTAAAGCAACAGCTCAGTGCCCAAACTCCTCCCTAACTCCCTGCTTAAGCTCTCAGGTGAAAACCAGCAAGATCCTCGACATTCAGGATCACAAAGCGCGCCCCTGCTGAATGGCAAAGCAGCTCTGCCAGCACCAGGAACAGACCCAAGAGATGCTCAGCCTAGAAATACAGCCACTTACAGATCAAAGTGGATATGCAAATGAATGCATTAATTTATAAATGCTTAAACGCAATCTTAAAGGATTTTTCCCAGTTAGGTCCTCTTGCACTCTTGCCTGTTTCTTTGGGAAGCTGTTAAGGAGGTGTGAAAAGTGTATTTATTTTAATATGTTTTAACAGAAAATATTGAAAATGTCACGTGGTAATTTTGGGGGGAAGGTCTCCTGCGTAGTTTTAGAATTCCTCTTAGAATAGAGGTATGTATTAAAACTTTAAGGCAAGCGTATTTTTATCCCAGAGGTCACTGCTACATTCAAGGTTAACAAAACAGATATGCACTGCGCCAGTGCACGCTCCTGTTTTTTAAGTCCTCCTAGAAGCCGTCTGCGGGCGCTTTCCCCGTGGCAGCTGAGCCCTTTCCACCGCTGCTGCAGGGACACGTGTTGTCCAGGAGCGGCTTTTCTTGAGGAAGGCTCCAAGCTTGATCCCAGCCGAGCATAAGCCCTCCTGGCTTACCCTCGATGCCTCTCGTGACCCGCTTTAATGGATAAACCTTGCCGGGTGACGTCTCGCCCTGCTTTTCAGCACCCGCCGCCAGCCCGGCCCTTTGCGGCAGCATCCCCGTGGGTCCGGGCTGCGCATCGTTGCTTTACCAGAGAGCCCAGGATGGGACTGCCTCCCCCCGCGCCCCCCCGGTGCGGTCTGCCACTGGTTATACTGGCGTGGGTTTTGGTTGCATTTGGGGGAAATAACAGCGTCTGGTTGCACGCAGAGGAACGCTTTCGTCTGGGCGTTAAGCAGGCCAGCTGCCGTGCAGCACGGGTGACTGAAAGAAATGCAAAGGTTAAATTTTAAACATGCTGTTTAAACATTAAGGTTTCCTTGATTTAATTTTTAAAGTTCTACCAGCACTAAGTGTTTACAAATCCTGTGCTGAGGTCCTAGAGTTTTTATGTTCATATTTAATATTTATTTCACCATGTCTGATGTGTTGCTTGTTTGAGCATCTTCCTAATTTTTGTATCTCTTTCTGGGCCATGAGTTTATTTCTTTATTGGAGCAGGTTACTCTTGAGCTTAAAATATTTCTATGTATATTCTAAATTTACAAAGACAATGAAGAAAAATTAACGTTGTGGAAACTGTCTCCTTTAGAGACTAATTCTTAGAAAGATGCTTTAGTTTTTATACGCATCTTGCACAGTGCGATCGCTGGTAAGCAGGGAATATTAGGTATTTCAGTGTTCAAGGGGGAGAAGAGCCATCTCCACAGTCCTGATGCAAAAGGTCTTTCCGTGCATGCCGGCGCACTTTAGGATCCGGCTAACAGAGCGGCAGCGCCAGTTCCCGAAGCAGAGGTCCGGGTGGCTACACCGTCAGCAGAAGGCAGCACGATCCCTCGCCCTAAGGCGGTGAATTACATGTTTATCTCCAGGAACTGACGTGTATTTTCCTGGGGGAATACGGAGTGGCAGGGAAAGCTGGCGGGATGCGTACTGCCCTGGAAGCCCACCACTGCAGGCGAGGGGCAGCGCATCCGCAGCAGCACGGCGTGCAGCTTCGGTTTTACAGCCTGGTCCGCAGAGCGCGCGGCACCACGCTGCGCAATTAAAACTGGGGCGTTTGAAAGACGTTCTCATCCTGGATTAAAGCCTGCTGCTCTCTGGGGCTGTTCCTGTGTCACCTCCTCAGGTCCACAAGCAATCCCTTGCTCCTCCGTGCTCTCCATCGTGCTGGGAGAGGCCGCTCCAGCATCTCTAACGCTGCTTCACGTCCTTCTCCGGAGTCTCCTTTTCCCTAACGCTCCGGGAAGCCCACCCTGCTGAGCCTGAAAATAAGAGACTACAAATCAATATTGCCTAACCATCGTAACATCAGCTTCTGCCCTGGTGAGTGCTAGTGCATATTAAAAATCCCTTTTTCACATTTATTCTGGAGGGAAATAACACAGGTAGTGGGGGTTTAGGGGTTGTTTTTAAGTCTGTCAGCCCTGAGACCTGCTGTTCCTCTGACTCTGGGTTCTCACATGCCAGTACCCAAAGTAACCCACCTCCAGAACGTAAGATGCATTTGTTTTTCAAATTACAGCCTCTGCTTTGGGTGAAACCACTGCCAATCTGCAACTAGGCAAACCAGGATGAAATTTTGAGGGGAAAGAAGATGGCCGGCCCCTGGGAAAGGCTTCTCCCCTTTCCCTTCTCTTTCCTTTGCTTTTCTTCTTTGCTCCCCCCAAGGTAACTTTCCATCGCAGCTGACGCACGCCGTCAGCTACTGAGCCTGCAAATACAGCTCGGTGCGTGTGAGCCCATCTCAGCAGCCCCTGCGCAGCCCCCCGGGCCCCCCAGGGGCTTCACTGGTGTCAGCCACCGGGCTCTTGCGAACGTGCCCGAAGCATCACTGCTAGAGCTGCGGGGACCCAGAGTGGAGCAAACGGGGTCAGAAACTGGGAGCAGAACAGCTACATCACAGGACCTACAATAATTAGCACTACTGAGTTGAATGTGAGGATTAATCTGGCTAATTAGCACAGGCACGGCATCACACTGTACAGCCCTACTCTGCCGGGGACCTGAATTAATATCTTTATATGAGGGTAAGTCGTTCCTTGCAGTCAGTGCTCCCGATCTCCTTGTTCATCTGTGCCCAGCCCGAGATCCTCATACAGTCGCCTCACTCTGCCATTTGAATTTACTTTTCTTTTCCAAATACCAATTATTGCAGGACTCCAAAAGAAAATTTCTAGAAACCTTGAAGAGCTTCAAGCGCAAACCAAGAAACGGCCTTAGACCAGCGCCAGAGTCAACACAAACCCCGAGCGAGAGCACAGGGGACCGATTCCACTGCTTCAGCTCCACATTCCCGTTACCTACCCCTGCGTGATTCCCACAAAAGCCCAAGCAACTCAGTTTTGTTGGAGTAGCAGCCACACAAAGTACACTTCAGATTCGCACCAGGCACGTATCCAACTGACAGCAAGTGCCAACCAGAGAGATGCTCTAACGCATGTCGTAACATACAGTCCACGTAAAGAGAATTTGGCATAATCAAACCAAAAAGATTCACGCTGCAGGTGCTCCTGCGCACATGTAGTGAGGGAAAAGCAGCAGCAACGTGAGATTGATCTGATCAGTCAGTCAAACAGCACAGATTGTGTCAAATATTCGTGATCGCAGCTAAGTGTAAATAAAAATTATTTTAAAGTAACAGTGAATAAGCTAAAGGAAATTCCATTAATTGTCGTCAGAAGGCGACCCAGCTGCAGTATTTGCTCAGATTACAATGGATAAACAGGTCAAACCATGCACCAGGTCTCAGCACCCCCACGCCAATGGGGCTCTGCGGGAGCAAGGTCTCCAGCAAAACCGGATTTGAGGATTTGATAGGAATTATTTATAAGTCTGCCCCGCGGATCCGAGGTCTCCCATGCTGCCCAGCTCCAAAGGCTGGCAGGTCAAAAACAAAGATTTAAAAAAAAAAAAAAGCAGTTTCATCTGGTTGTGCTACGTCCCGCAGCTCAGGAAGGAAACCTGGTTTTATGGTAACATAAAATCGCTGTCATATCCATGGCAAACAAAGGAGTATTTGCATTTTGGAAATGGTAGATCAGCAATTGATTGACTTTGTACCTTTTTTTTTTTAGTAGAGACCGGCAATAACCCACCACATATCCCAGCTTATGGATTCTGTAGAATATTATACTCAGAAATGTAATCTTTTTATGGGATTAGTATTTCCTATCCTTTTGGAAAATGAATATTTTTAGTGTAAAATACCCCACAAATGTCTGATTTCTCAGTATAGAACAATCAGACTTTTCGAACTAGGCAGTATTTTAGAGGGTTTTATTTTCGCTGTTTAGATCTGTTTCAACCAAGTAAAAGTCTCTTCCAGAATATGATATTTTCTGCTACTGGATATCCTTCATGGGATATTGCAAGTGTAAAATCAAAAATTTAAAATAGGGTTTTTATTACTTTCAAGAACACAACTGACAAAACGCTCCAAAAAAATGCTGCACTATCCACAGGGCCACGGTTGCTGGTTCCTGATTTCCCAGCAGAGCCAACAGAAATAGTGAGAGATGCTCCGGAGGGGAACTCGGAGCAGACACTGAGCCGTGATATCCATTTTATCTTATTTTATTTTTAACTGTGGCAAGTACTGGGACTCCTTCGACAGAGATTGGGCTTTCTGGTGTGCAGCACAAATCATTTAACTAATTATTCATTGACTGTCTAATCAATCCTGATTGAATTATCTGATAGCTGCAGCTGGAAGGAAGGAAGGAAGATAAGTAGTGAGGGGGACAATGCAGATTGTTATGAGCGTCGTGGAGATCAGTGACTGCAGCTTAATTCAGCTGTGAGCTTTGGTTGAAACAGAGTAAGATACCAAAGGGAAAGGTCCAGGAGAAGGTACTCTGGTATTCTCTTCAGGCACGTACCAAAAGACACCCTCATCAAGGAGAATCAGTAATTATTATTTAAAGTGGGTGCATGCAAACCCAGAGCAAGTCACCGCTGTGTTCCCGATGGAACGGCTGTCCCAGTAGCAATCCCGTACACCCAGTACCCACCAGGCACAGAGCTATGGGGCCACGTTCTGCTCCAAGGGGCACAGGACAGGTGGTGGGGACAAGTTGTAATGTGGAAAACCCTGGTCGGAGACTTGGAAGCACACATTCAGCAGGAGGGCAGGCAAACTCTCAAATAGGAGATGGAGAGGACATGGGATCTCCACCTTCAGAGACATCCAAAATTGCCTGGACAAGAATGGAGCAGCCTGATCCAGCTGTCCTGGCATTGGGCAGAGGTGGGGCCAGAGACCACTGAGGCACCCACGAGCCTCAACTCCTCCGTGCATCAGCCATACAGCTCCACACCCGCTGCGGGCTGAAGTCTGGCAGTGCCGGTGCCATCAGCCTCTTTCAGAGTCCACATCAACTGCGGAAGCCTGTACCTGGAGCACTGCGTCCAGCTCTAGAGCCTTCAGCACAGGAAAGACACGGACCTGTTGGAGCGGGTCCAGAGGAGGGCCATGAAAATGATCAGAGGGCTGGAACACCTCTCCTGTGAAGAAAGGCTGAGAGAGTTGGGGTTGTTCAGCCTGGAGAAGAGAAGGCTTCAGGGAGACTTTCTTGTAGCTTTTCAGTACTTAAAGGGGGCTTATAAGAAAGATGGGGACAGACTTTTTAGCAGGGCCTGTTGCAACAGGTCAAGGGGGAATAGCTTTAAACCAAAAGAGGGGAGATTCAGACTCGATATAAGGAAGAAGTTTTTTTACACTGAGGGTGGTGAAACACCAGCACAGGTTGCCCAGAGAGGTGGTGGATGCCCCATCCCTGGAAACATTCCAGGTCAGGCTCTGAGCAACCTGATCTAGTTGAAGATGTCCCTGCCCACGGCAGGGGGGTTGGACTAGATGACCTTTAGAGGTCCCTTCCAACCCAAACTATTCTATGATTCTAAGCACTCACACTTCTGCAACCCCATCTCACCAAGCATCAGTCTTCCTAAAAATGGCATAAGCCGATCGCTGGTGCTTTGCTCCCAGCAGTGATCACATCCACACTCCCAGGAGCAGAGATGCAAACACTGCAAGCCTGTACTGCAGCTTTCCAGTGCACCAGAACTCCTGGTGCAAAGGGGTATTTTGATGATTTCTGTTCAGTAAATTGGGAAAAAATTCCAGGTTAGAGTTGCATTAAGATTACAGGTTGCTTCTGCATGCCGAGAAGGAGGGTAAGTGTTGGGGGGAAGCCCTGCTTGTGTGAAACTTGCCTCCATCCACAAGAGGTTCAAGTTGTGCAATGTTTTATAGGTGTTCAAAAGAGCAAGTCTACTGGACGCATGTGTAGTGTATCTCCTTTTCTCGTACGTTTCTTCGGTCCATGATACACAGCCTGAGCCCTTGGGGGACCATTTGCATCAACAACATTTCCTACTTTGTTGCACATTTTTCTTGATCATTTCATGTTTGCAGTGTTCAGTGGACTGGCTAAAAGAAAAAAAGTTAGCCTTGAGTAATTCATAAGGTGAATTGTGAATTCCTCAGAGGCGTAAAGACCTGGGGCCTCTGCACAGAGCCACGGCCTTGACTGCGGCAGCAGGATGGACAACCCAGGGAGAGAGGTGACATGCCTCCTAATGTCATTGACGGGAGGAGGCTTAAAGCAAACAACCACCTTCTCCTGGGATTTAGCCTGGTTCACTTGTTAACTAGTTGCATAAATCAGCTAGGAATTTAAAGTCTTATTTCTAGCTAAGCAAAGGCTTTTCTTTTATTTGTAGAAATAACACAAAGCCATGTAGCACAGCCAAAAAAAAAAATGGTGTTTCAGTGAAAAACCTCCAAAAAAAATGTGGGAATAATTTCCCCATTTTCTGGTTACCCCAAGACGCTGCATTGCTTTGGTAGGTCACGCTGGAATGTGGTTTGTATCCTCCTCTGCAATCCCAGTAAAGAGCTCACTTTTGCGGGACTCGTTTCAGCCTGGAGCAGGCAGCACTTCTGTGCCGATCTGCCACATAACTTAGTGCAATTAAGCGTGATTGACAATTTCTTTCCAGGAAAGACTGAACAAGGCAGGATAGGAGAATAAATAACTTTTCTGACCTAGCAAAGCTGGCTTCCCGGGGGCAGAGCAGCTCATTAGCAGGGCCAGGCGTGGATGATGAAGCAGAAGTCCGCTGTCGACAGGCATCCCCACCCCTTCATCATCAGAAATGCAAATGTTCCCACATATAGGGCAGGACAGGCACAGAAAATCAGAGTTTTCCATACATTTTAATTAAAGGAGATTCACCTCGAACTCCAGCCCGACGCTCAGACCATCAATCAGCGGGTGATGGTGAGATCGATCCCTGTTCGACCTGGTGTGTGGTCAAACCACTGAAAGATTTTCACATTGACCTGCCAAAGTGGGTCTGCATGGCCAATAAGCTCGACAAAAGCTGATAAATGCAACCAAATTCTCCGATTCGCTGTGGGCTGGGTACATCTGGAATAACTTGAAAGGGTGTTTGTCTTCTAATGCTTTAATTACTGTTATCCTTTGTTTTCATTTGCCGCATTATTGTGCCATCATTCCAATGCTTTCCAATACAGCTAATTTATAGCCAACAAAACAGTAGCTCTAAAATTAGTAACCTGTTAGGAGGGAAGAGCTATAGCAAAAGTCTGTTTCCCATAATCTTCCTTTCTAACACATCTCAGAAATCCCATGATATTCTGAATGCATTTTGAACCTCAGCGGAAGTTGATGACGGTATTAGGGTGACTTCGGAATAATTCTTGCTTGAATATACTAATTTGCATTTGTTTCAGTCCTCTTACTGGCGTTCCCTTCCTCTCAGCTATCACGACACGAGCCACCAGGAGCTGACAGACATCCAAAAAAGCCCAGATTTTCCCGCCTGAGGAGAAAACTGTGCTCAGCATCTCTGCTCCTCAGGCCAGGCTTTGCTGATGCCACCCCCAGGAAACCTTCCCTCTGCAGAAGGGAAAATAGCTTCACCTCCTGAGACTGTAAGAGGTCTTCAGGGCTAAACAGGTCAGTCCAAGAATATGATAAGGCATATCGAACTGGGATTTTCTCAACTTTATTTTTGTATACAAACACCTTCCTCTGCGTGCACACAGAGTCGATCCAGTATCTTAAGTGATAACATAAGGTTTTACCCGTTATCTTTAGAACAACTTAGTATCTTTTACCAAAATAGAGCAAGCATTCCCTTCTCTCTTGTTCAAAAAATAGGTTTCATTTCCTCTTATGCTATTTGCATGTTCAAATAGGATTCCAGAATAGCTGATAATATGAAGGTATGCCTCCAGACAGTCACAAAACTGCCCAAAAAGAAAGTATCCACTTTGAGGTGTCATAGCCCAGCGGTAGCCCTTTCAGGCACGCAAACACGCCCGCTGTGTGCGGCCACGGAAGATGGGAATTCAAGAACTACTCGTGTAAGGCAGACCATCACGGACTGATTACAACGACCCTACAGATACTGAGCAACATGTCCTGAATTTACACCGAAGCCACTGCAAAAGAAACTTTCAGCCTACGTACTTGTATGCACGGCTGCTGGAAAATGAGGTTCCCTTGGGACTTGGGAAGTCTAATGTATCAGGCACTGGGGAGATCATTTGCTTCCATCCTGCAAGGTTTTTTAGAAGAGAACAGTGCTTTGCTTGACAAGTATTAACTGTTACAGACTCTCTCATGACATTGCTTATTAGAACTTATTTTCTTATTCACTTATAAAAAATTAAAAACCCCCCAAAATGCAATTTGGATTTAATGTCTTCCTGCTCGGTATTTATTGTGCTCCAGGATCACCGTGCGAATTGAGCACACCTGCACAGGACACCTTCTGGGAGGCAGAGACAGCCAGGACCTGCCCTTGGCCATGAGGAGTGAACCCCAAGCAGGAACAGGCACCGCGCGGGGGCGGAGGGCTCGCTGCTGGCACCAGAACCCGTCCCTTTTGTCATGTACAAACGGGCTCAGACGTTTTTGCCACCGGAGCCCGGGAGGTGCCATGGGGACAAAGCTGCTGAAGAGGCGGTCTGGATGGAGCCGTGGATGCAGAGGCAGCAGGTGACCCTCTACGTGGGCACTTGGCCCGTGCCACCGTTTCCCCCTCGTCCTCTCAAACCTACCAGCCGTGCAGCACTGCCAGGCTGCCGTGGTCCAAACCGCTGCCAAAAATGAGCACAACACTAAGAGAAAGGAAATACATTCATACACACACACACTGAGCTTATTTACTCTAGTGTTCCTACGCATTTTGTCATAAAACTCGTTACCTCCATTAATATTTTCTACCTGACTACAGGCAGCAACACTGATTCCTTTTAACAAACATGTAACAGGAGAACAGCAGCTAAAAAACACCCTACAAACCACTTCAATTTCCTTCTTTCACGCTTTCAGAATAGCTTGATGGAAAGTAAGGAAGATCACAAAATCCTTAACTGATTTCATTTTAGGGCTAGAGCAACATCAGCAAGATTAAATCCTCCTGGCCACAGCTTGGGAGAAAAATCCCAAACAGCGTGGAAGGTGTGAAAAATGGGTTATTAACTCCTGGTCTCAATGCTTCTGTTCCTGCTCCAGACGTGCTCACACTCTCAACGTGTGCGACTGAATATAAATTGGGATGCACGTAGTAAAGTGCACAGGGAACTGGGCATGAGAACTGCTGTTATTTTAATGGGCATTTTGTGCCCGATTTCCTTCCCGGCATGTAGAAAGGTAATTGTCAGAGGTAGCACACAACTGTTACCAGATACATTTTTTTCCCCCCCTCTGTTCAGAAGGAAAAAAAGAAAAGCACTGCTCCTTTTTCCAGTCTGAGCTGCATCCCCCGATACTGAGCTCCAGAGCCTGGGATGTGCTCGTTCAACGGCAGGGTCCAAAAAAAATGCTTTCCCTTATGGACCAGCTGCATTAACAGACTCTATACAAAAAAGTTTAAGTCTGGCAGATTTTATATAGCTAATATTTTACAGATATTTTCCTTCAACACAGAAGACTGGGGTTCTGTGTAACGCTTGCAGTAAAATAATTAGTCTAGAGTGAAAACATCATTAAAATCTGCTTGGGATTCAGGCAGAGAAATATAAAAATAGTGAGGCATCCTGTAAAAAGAAATGGAAAACGGTGGAAGATAAAAGGTGGTAAGTACAGAGTCCATCATTAGAAGATGCCTCATGGGCAAACGCCTGAAGAGGTAGCACACTGGTAATATTCCCAGTTGTCCTTGAGAGGAAAAAAAGCCACTTTTTTCTGACCTTGCTTGGCAATGGTAGCACCCACAAAAAGCCATCCTGAGAAAAAGCACATACAATCTAGTGCCTTAGCCAAGAATATTGGTGTTAAAGACTGCCAGAACATGGGAAGTGTGTACGGGCACCGTCGCTGTGATGCCCTACATACAGTAAGCAATGTGGAGAGCTGAGGACGACACCTGTGCTAGATGCTAGAGATGTTACACTGCAGCATGGCAAAGGCAACTGCATTCTGAATTCCAAACTTTAAAGCATCTCTCTGCAATGCAGGAGTGTGCTTTTACGGGGCTTGGGGTGTGCGTGAACACCCCCTCTGTTGCATGTACACTGTCAAACCCACTTACTGAATTCAGTCCTGCCACAGACATGACACAAGTTCTCTCCATTTTTTCTAATACCCATTTAAAGCTGACTTCGCAGGGAGGGCCAAAAGGCAGATGGCTCTGTCTGCACCAGCCCTCACAGCCTAAGGGCCTGAATATCCGGCAGCGGGTGACAGAAAAGCTTCCCACAGGTCCCCAAAACAACCAAACTGCCTACAGCAATACGGAGGGGGGAAAAAAAAACACTGTAGGTGGTGTTATATAGCTGATAAAAATATATATATATATGCACGCACAGGGGAATCACTTAGACCACAGTTGCAGCGATGCACAGCCCAACGCCAGCAGCCGTGCCCCGGTGGGGAGGGAGCCCTCGAGCTGCACTGCCATCGACGCAGCTGTGGTTAAGTAAAAGCGGCCGTGACATTACTGGTCTGCACTCATACCTGCGTTGCCTGCCTCCTTGGACACACTTTCAATCTTCATTATGCTCCACAAACACTTCTTTTAAATTAAGGGGAAAAAAAATGCATCAGAATACTACAGTGGCAGGGGAAAAACACCCCCCAAATGCCGCCCCTCAAAAGCTTCCCCCCCCCCCCCCAGCTTTATACCATTCAGTCCAAACATTTGTTTTCCTGAACATTTCTCCAGTACCGATCATACACAATCACTAAAGCTTTTTCTTCTGACAAGCAGGTCACTTCAGCATCATGATTTTAAATCATATTCATGTGACTGATAATTAGACACTAAATCTAATATAGTCCAAAAGACTTAGCAGTCAGGCATCAAATGCTATGTGATTAAGTAAATATAGGAGAAACCAACTGCTCTTTTGTCTTCTCTATTGATTACAGGGCATTTTTACGGCATTTTTGTAATCCGGCACTGTGTCTTTAGAGGAATGGCATAGGAGGTTGTTAAGTAATTCTGCTATTAAAATACTTCAAAAAAAAAAAACAACAGTTCATGCTGCCACCGCAGACTACTGGAAAAAGTTGTAATATATACATCGAGATAAATTACAAGAGAGAACTGCAAATGCACCAGCGCAGGATTACCATGAGCTCCGTAGCTGGGCAATGGCATCATGCAGACCCCGCTGCAGCTGGAAGCGTGTGGTGGGAAGGGACAGCAGTGCTGGCTGGGAGAGGATGCTGAGCACCCCAAAAGAGCAACAGGGGCCGGGGACCACACGGGGCCGAGCACGAGCATCCTCACCTTCCCCGTCTGCAGCCTGCACGCCAGCAGCGGGCTCGGGAAGGGCTTGCGCTGGGTAATGGTCCAGCAAGTGGCTGCACCAAACACATCAACCTGCTGGTGTCATCTTTGAACCTCCCCTTACTGATGCTCAAGACACAGCGTGCACCCTGAACCTCCCCTTACTGATGCTCAAGACACAGCGTGCACCCTGAACCTCCCCTTACTGATGCTCAAGACACAGCGTGCACCCTGATTTCCCTCCTAAGGGTTTGTCAGATTAAGGCTTCAACAATGCTGTTTAAAAGGCTGTAAATGTCAGACAGAGCTGAGCTGCAGGCTGGCACAGGGAGGAGCAGGTGTTTTGAAAAACAAGGACTTCAGAAGCAAGCCGTATTCCGCTTATGCCTTTTGGCTGGTTATGACAAGAATAATACATATTATTTGGGGACAAATCCAATAGCAAAATAATCCCCCAGAGATACACAGACAAAGTAAGAGATGCAAAGAACTCCACTACAGGTATGTTCAGAAGCAGCTCTGGTCCCCACCTCAATGCATTTCCTTTTTACAGCTATTTCTTATTTTATGTTGACAAATATATTGTGAGAGCATGGAAAAAACTTTGTTATGGTTTTATACTTCTTGCACATACACACAAATAAAATCACTGTGGAAAGACTTTTCAATTGCATAGATATATTTTTTTGAGGTTCTTCATCGGGAAGAGCGGTTCAAGGATGCTCAAAGGCAGGAGTCTTATTTACAGGCAAGCCCATAATTATACAGCTCGTTCCCAAATCCTACAAGGTTCAGAGCAGTTCAGAAGTGTCATTTTGATCCAGTTTGCAGTCGAGTGGGGACCAGCTGTGCTTCATCAGCACGCAGGGGTTCCCATGCATCAGAGGGGCAACCGGCACAAAAAGCAGCTGCAAGAAGCCAACTCCAAAACCTTCTGCCCGTCTCACTCTGCACCAGCTTCAGTAACAGGACAAGCGTCAGCGGATGAACATGACCTGCAGTCCCGACGGGCCGGGTGGAGAGTACAGGCAGTGCTCAGCCTCAGAGGTCCCAGTTTCAGAGGGAGCTAGTGTCCAGCAAGAAAAACAGTTTGTAAGGTCTTAGAAGAAAGAGGTGGTCAGCTCAGGCATCTTAACCGCAGTCGCCCTGAGGAAGGAGACGCTGTCTCTCATCGACTACAGCAGAACCGCAGTGCCTGCGAGCTAACCTGACAGGCGTTTGCCATGTAAGACCGTTTGCAGATCCAATCCCACTGCAGTTCACGTTGCCGAGGCAGACACCTTTAGAGCTCACTGATGCTAATGCTGCACGTTAGTGTAACTCATCCTCTTGCCCAAGGCCCCCAGCCCAGAGCCCAGCCAGGCAGCCTGCACCGAGGCAAGGCTGCTTCTGCTCAAAGCAGATGATTTCTGCCTCACTGGGATTAGAGCAGAGCGAGAGCTGCAGGATGGGGCACTCAAAGAGGACGCAAAACAGCTCGGGAAGGGAGACAGATGCATGAGCCTGCAGCAACAGCCGTCCTGCCCTTTTACACACAATCAAGGCATTAGAGTCTATACAGTGCAATTGAGTTACTGCTCTTCTGGGAACTGTAACCGCAAGTGCCAGTAATGCATTACTGGGTTTCGCCCGTGAATTCTCTCTATTTCTCGCTCTCCCGGGCATGCTGCCACAAAGCTGGGCTGTTTGTCCTGTGCGGCACCCAAGGGTAGGGTGTGAGCTCTACCAGGTCATTCTTCTCTGCGACTTCTTCAGGCTCGTGTTGAGCCCCAGGCAAGGCACCCACATCAGCCAGATGCCATACAAGCTTGTCATATTCTGGGAACAGAAAGGACCAGAAGAAACATGCCATACCAGACCTGGGCAGGGGAGCAGCCAGCTGACATGTAAAGTTGTCTACTTTTTCCTCAATTTCCCTTCTGCAGCTACTTGTTATTTCTTGTTTTCAAATCTGAGCTTTTTGGGAAAGATTGCTTCCTTTCACTCTGTACATCTGAGCATCTGCTCACCAGGACTCTTAGGCACAGCAGTAATAGGAGTAATGCATTACACTAATATCGATCTTCCTTTGTTCATAGTGTTAAATCATCGTAGACAGCAGTCCTAAAGCACAGGAGAGATGTGTGCTGTGCCCTGCAGCGCAGAGAGGAGCAGAAGGCTCAGCCTGGGGAGGGCTGTGGGAGCACCCCAGGTATCCCAGCCGTGCCCGAGGGCTGCAGCAGGGAGGGAGCCGTGCCCCAGAGCCGCCTCGCTCCAGACACCGGCAGGAACATCCTGAACATGAGCACACCGCGTCTGCTCAGTTTGTCCCCACGTTTGGAGCAATGACCAATACATTCCAAGGCAGACCCATATCTGCAGGAACATCTGCAGCACAGATGATGCAATCTGGCCTGAGCTATGCATCTTATCTTTGCAAAGGACAGACGAGAGGCACCACGGGACTGGTAATAGCTCTGGGATGCAGCTAAGCATCAGGCTCTGCGTTTCAGATGCTCCATGGTGTCGTGGTAACCTCAGTCGGCAACTAAGTACCACACAGCTCACGCTCCCCGCCCCGTGGTGGGATGGGGGAGAGAACTGGAAGAGAGTAAAACCCATGGGTTGAGATAAAGACAGTTTAATAGGACAGCAAAGGAAGAGAAAATAGTAATATACAAAACAAGCGAAGCACAATGCAATCGCCCCCCCCCCGCCGACCGATGCCCAGCCAGTCCCCGAGCAGCGGCCCCCCAGCCAGCTTTCCCCCGGTTTATATACTGAGCATGACGTCCCATGGCATGGAATGTCCCTTTGGCCAGTTTGGGTCAGCTGCCCTGGCTGTGCCCCCTCCCAGCTTCTCGCCGGCAGGGCATGGGAAGCTGAAAAGTCCTCGACTAGTGTAAGCACTGCTTAGCGACAACTAAAACATCGGTGTGTTATCAACATTGTTCTCATCCTAAATCCAAAACACAGCACTGTACCAGCTACTAGGAAGAAAATTAACTCTATCCCTGCCGAAACCAGGACACATGGCAAAGCCACCCACCCACACTGCCATCCCCACGAGGGGCAGAGCCCACAGGGCCTGGCTGTGCTGGTCCCAATCAGACGGCGTTTGTGTGCAAGCTTTTAAGCCTCAGATACTACTAATCCTGTTCACGTGGCACTTGGGCAATTGTTTTCTTTTGCTCCACTACCGAAAACCTTAAAGGGGAGGCCTCTGACGGGAGGAGATGCCTTTATTTCAGCCCAGCTGCTGACCGACATCAGGAGCCAGACCCGGCTCCGCAGCACAGAGCAGCTCCCACATTGGTTCTCACCAACACCATCGTGTGACAAGCACTTTCAGGCGGGGAAGATGAAGGGAGTAGTCATGCTTTCCACCTCCACCCCACTCACACAACACCTTAACGTAAATCTTTCATTCCCTATGGTTAAACGTGGCTTTGGGACACATCCTGAAGCCAGCTCTGCTCCTAGAAAGCCCCGGCTCGCTTTGCAGCGCTGCTGGCCGGGCCGGGGCAGCACAGCCGCACCAGCACCTCCAGCTCAGCCTCCTGTGGTCTCCAGTAGCCCTCGCTGCCCGGAGGGAGGAGGGATGCACCATCGCTGGCTTTCGGTGACAGCTGGAGGAGAAGGCAAGCCAGGAGATAAATGCATTTTTACTCCTGGAGCAAACACCACAAAACCTAACTTTGTCCATGACCAGGACTGCGCCGTGTTACAAAAGTGAGGACACTAAATGGCAACTGGCTCCAGAGAAATTGATTTTTTTTTCTTTTTACATTTGGACACAAAGAAATGTTTTTATTGCCTTGTAAGCCTAATGGGATGGTATAAAGTGCTTTCCAAGACTGCTTAAAAATTCTATTTTTTAAATCTAGGATTAACAACAACTCATTAAGTTGTATTAAAGCCCTCAGAAGCTGTGATTTTGGTCCTTGGATAATTGAACAGTTTCTGTCCATTGTGCTGCTTTCCTCAGCGACAGTTTAATTTTTGCCTTGATCTAACGGAGGGATGTCGGCTGGCTTGACACAACCCCCGCTACCGGCTGATCCATGCAGCTACTGCAGCTCCCCGGCCCCTGCAGACAGCTGTAGGGACCCAGCACTGCAAGAAAAATGCTTTCTCAGAAAAAGTACATTTCTAGTCCTTCAAAAGATACTTCATGTTGTTTTTCAACTCTATTGATTTCTTAACAGTCCCTGACTTTTTCCTTCTACACCTTGTGGAAAATCCCTACTCCCATCACAGAGCCGAGGTCGGCTCTGCAGCCAAGCAAGGGAGAAGCTGGCATGGAGGAGGACGACTCAGGGTGCTGCCCCTTCCTCCCACCAACAGCAGCGCGGGGGGTTCGCGACACTCCTTTTAACAAGTTTAGGCTTGTTTTAACAGCTTGTAGTTGCCTTTCATGTTTTCTTGCAATTGGTTTTACCTTTGGTAACTGCACCCCCAGCCCCATCCAACGCGTGGTGTCCCAGAGGGGCCAGGACACCCCATGGGTGCCTGGGGCTGCTGTAAAGGCCAGCTCCAAATTACGCAGGGAGGGGCCCGTTCTGTGCATCAGCTCCCAGTGGAGTATATGGAAATTTTTTTTTTCTTCCTGAACCCTAATTTCTTCCACAAATTACCAACTGGAGGAAGTAGCTACGCTGTGAAATAAATATGGACTTTTCTGATGATTTTCCCATTCCAAAACTGCTAAGACATCGCTCTTTTAAATGAAGTTTCTCTAAGCATCACAATATCGACACACCCTTTCAGAAGACTGAAATTTAATCTAGTAACAATAGTCTTTTTTTATTAAACACGACCATAGACTCCACACGCAGAACTACCATTAATAACAATTTTTAACATCTGTTTGTCATATAGTTAAAAGGGTGAAATTCACTTCTCTCATCCCACTGCCTCCTTTTGGGCAGTGGAAATGAGCACAGTTTAAAAGGGTAAGTCGCTCTTCAGGGGGCAGTAAAAAAGGTGTTGGATGGCTATGGAACTATGCCAGAGCTATTTACAGAGCAAAAAGAACTAAATGCAAAGCCAACCTGTTGCCTACCCCGGTGCAGGGATGAAAGCGGCCGACACTGAGCCTCTCATCAGGCCGTTCATTCCTCAACGGGTCAAAGGCTCGTGCACAGACAGGCATTTGGGAGACAAAATGCCAAAATGCATCAGCACTACCAGACCCCACCAAAATCCCTTCTGACACACTCTGCCTGGAGCCCCTGGGTGCTCAGAAATGTCTGTGAAATGTTATTATTTTAAAGCATTACTTATACTGCCAGCCTCTGCCAGATGCTTTTTTCAAGAAAAGCAGCATTTGGCACATCCAGGCAGCAGTACCTATTCTGACCACGTAATTTTTCATCCAAAAATGTACAGACGCCAGTAAGAGATCTACCTTTGCTCGGTCCCTTGGGCCACGATCTCCATTTCTCTTGTTTGAAAAGCAGCCATCACTTTCCACATCTCATTCTGTGCATCCCTTAATAAAACTCATTCACAGCACGCCTATAGAGATAGGGTACATAGTATACATCGTGAATATTTAAACATTAGTAATCCAGCAGCGTGTATTTACCCAAACAACTTTTCTTGTCGAACGCTCTGCTGCAGTAAAACAGTGCCAGCAGTCCATTAGCAAACCTACATGGGATTTTGTTCATTATTTTTTTCAGCCCTGTCTGCAAGTTACACAGTTTATTTCTCCATATCTTTCCCCACATCACATCCCAGGGCACATCCCAGAACTCAGCAGGATTGGTTTGGGTCTCATAGCACCACCCAATATCATTAACACACTTAATTGCTTACTGCCCTTGATTTCAGGTGTTTCCTTGGAAACAGCTCTTTAACTGACACAGACATCCTCCAGAGTGAACACAGGATTTAAACCTATTACCCCTGAAAGCCAGTAGCCTTATGACTCTGGGTAACACACATCACTTGAAAGTTACATCCATCTTCATACAGGTCATAAGCAGATGCAATCACTCCCTGGAAATTAACATCTGCGAGGGCCACTGCAAGAGACACCCTTAATATTTCAAAATATTTAATTAGAATATGCCCCCAAATTTGTCAGCCAGGACGGTAGTTTTGGTCCTTCGGAAGTGTCTAGCATTACTTTTCTGGACAAGCAGTTTCATCACAAGATTAACTAAACAGATAAGGAGGACGCAGAACTGCCGCTGGTGAACCCACCCAACGGCTTTAGGCAGCGATTTTCCAGATAGAAGAAATGTGGGCTTTTACCTGAGCTTCGGCAAAGCATTCTGTCAGTGCTAGATAGGAATTAATTGCAAAAGATGGAAGACGGGGATTGGCACAAATGACGTCATTGGCCAAAATAATTAAATGGTTTGCATCAACGGAGCAAGTACCAAGGAGCTGGAGGGAGGTTTTCAGTGGGGATCTTCAAGGACGGATTTTGAACTGATCTCATGTAGCAGAAGCAGACTGACAGCATTTGAGGCAAATCAGAGGAGGATTAGGAGAGGTGTATCATACAGAAACCAATACCACTGAATTTCACTGTGTTTCTAAAATAACACATCCTCCGTACTCTCAGGCCATAAGGTCATGCCCTGAGGGTTTATTGGGAAGTTTTCTGTTAAAAGCTCAAAAATCAAACAGCTTGAAAAGGCAGTGAGGAGGTGTGACAGTGTGCTCCCCTGCCCAACCTGACCTTTGTCTCCTGTAACCCTGCTTAAGTGATAACGGGGCAGGCGTTAATGGATGCTGATGGTGATACTTCGTCCATTCACGAACTGGATTTGGGAGCCAGATAACAGCACAATAGCCCTTGGTTATTGTGAGAAATACGCCCACCTAACCACAGTTATCAGTATGTGAATGTGACTACGAGTCAATCCTCTTACCCCTATAGATCGTGAGCAGCCCAAGAGCCCGTCGAGCTCTCCTGCAGGGCAGCGGGATCTCCCCTGGAGTAGGGACGCCTCTCGAGGTTACTCCTCGAGGTTGAGAGATTCCTTGCCGCAACAGATACTTGGTAAGTGACTAATAGCATGCTAAACTCTGAAATCTTAGCTAAGTGATATACAGGATTGCTTGCGCATATATAATCCTTTAGACATAAACCGTTGACCAAGTCTGGGACTAGGATTGGATCCAGC
>NW_008794603.1:1280156-1292684 GCF_000699145.1 Aptenodytes forsteri | reverse complement strand
CTCCCAGTTACAATGATTGGTTAGTGATTTGCATATAATTATAATAACGGTTATATCATTCTCTTCTGTTACTATGCTTGTGCGGGGGAAGGGTCTTCACCTGGGCAAGGGTCTTCTTGACCTGTCGGTGTGTTTTTTAGTATTATAACGAAGGCAGTGCACTTCAGGACACCTTAAAAGTATCCCATATACAACAGAACCCAGGGGCTCTGTTTAGGGTCTAGAGAGTCCAGAGAATAGGGACTTCAAGCAACACAGCCTCAAATAATAATTAACACAGCATCCTATACATAACGCTACCATAGGGGCTAACTTATTAGAATCAAAATGTTCTTATAGTTGATTATTTCACAACCTAAAAATTCAGTAAAACTTAAGATACTCTTCAACACTCTCAAGAAGGATGCTGAGCCTCCCCACAACCATTCTACTTCAATGCCTTATCTGTTGTTACACAGAGTAATCTTCTATGCTGCCTAACACGAATCGGGTCTGGTGCTGGCTCAGAGCAGCTGCTGTGAGCAGGAGTTGGGACTCTGACCTCCAGAAGTCCCTTCCCACCAGCTTTACACAAGTTTATGACAGGAAAGCATGGGCAGGTCAGGCAGCATCTTCCACTTAAAAAAAAATGCACCCAGCCTTTGCCTGTAATGAAATGTATATTCATGGTCAGCCTGTAACAACATTAAGTAGGTGACAGATCGTTTGGCCACAGCAAAGAGCAGAGCAAGGGAAGCACCACGCTGCAATTGGCCCAAAAAACACGCTGTGCCCCTGGGGCTCTCCACAGATCCCCACTGCTGCCTGCATCTCCCCCGCTTCCCTGCAAAGGATCATTAGGGCTGGCTGAGGTATTGTCCATAATAGTTCCGAGTATCAATTTAGATCATAGATTTTTTTTTTTTTAAATATGAGGTGGTTCACAGTTAACGCCCTCTTGCTCATTAAAGCAAGCTGTTAGCATATTGATGGAGGGATGAGACTCGGCGAAGCGCGTGTGCCAGGCTCACCTGTAGCCAGTGGAAAGGGACAGGCTGTTCAGAGGGAGAGCAGAGCCTGCACCTTTCCCATCGGGTGCACGAGCATGTGAAGAAAACGAAGAGTCCAGGGTCTATTTTCAGACTCCAGTAAGTCCACCTCGGAGGGGAGGGATCGATCAGTGTGTCTGATGTACACACAGCCAGGTGTCGGAGCGGAACACACACAGAAAAGCCTGGGAGCAAAACCTCAGGCTGCTGAATTGGCGAATACTTGTTGCAGCAGCACAGGGCACGGTACGGACGAGCCACGCTCGGAGCATTGGTGCTCCAGCCTGACCAGCAGCTGGTGCGGTAAGTACAGGCTAGGAAAACAAGAAGCAAGGCACCCGAGCTGACAAAGCCATTATCTTCAAAAAACAGGGAAAACAAGAAGCAAGGCACCCGAGCTGGCAAAGCCATTATCTTCAAAAAACAGAGATCTGTCTGTGCCACAGCTGGAAGGGATGCAGGAGATGCTCGTGGGCTGCCCCACCGTGCGTGTCCCACGGAGAGGAGTGCTCATCTCCTCCACGGCTGAGCCCATTGCCGAAGAGCCCCGAAACCACACGCTTCTCCGCAGATAAAATACGCTCTCGTTACAGTTCACGTTGCCTCTCTAAAGCCAAACTGAATGGCAGTGACACTGTGGAAATGAATCCGGTTTATCTCCGCATGCGGCTGGAGACATCGCAGCAGATATCAAGTGAGAGGGAAGGTCTATGGGGGGGAGCAGGGGTGTGTGCAGAGAGGCAGAGCAGCAGCAGCAGCTGCTGATGGAAGTAGGATTTGTGCTTTTATTCCCCTCTATGAGGGAGAAGTAATGGACATTTTTCTTACTGATTAACCATTTTGGGAATAAAAAAATACCACCCAAGAGTAAAGATTAGTTTCAAGTCAAAATCAAAATATAAGCAGCCTGTAAATATCTGTGCAGCCAAACAAATACACAAATACAGGGGTGAATGCACAAGTCTCTTCTTACCAGCTAGTATCTGTCTTCTCCCCAAAACACAGATACCTGCTGGACTGTTCTGAGCTGTGAAAATACATTTTTAAGATGCTTGTTCTGAAATGGTTTACGTGAACTTTGAGAGCATATTGCTAGCAAATTAATGCTCTGTGCCTTCGCAGTCTGCAGTGCTGAGCGTTTGGTAAATGAGTTTTCCTTCGGTCCAAGTTAAAACAAGGGCAGAGGAGTTTGATGCTACAGGGAGGTGACCTGCCCGCAGACCCAGGCCCTGGCACTCAGCCGGGCTCTTTTACAAGGCTCAGAGTGCAGTAGTAGAGTTGCACAGAGACTAGCCTTGATTTTAAGCAGTCTGCAGAAGAAAAGAGGTAGCACATTCAAAGCCAGCACGAATGCAGCCGCTAGCGCCAGTATCACCAGTAAGGCACTACAGTATCCACAGACTAACACCAGTCCCGTCCCCACAAGGAAGGGTAACAGCCAAAGGGGACAGTTCTCCAGAAAATCCAATTATGGTGCAATCAAGATTCAGAGCAGCAGCAGGGAGGGAAGCTGAGGCTCCCTGCTCCCCCGTGCTCTTCGTGTTAAGTTGAGCTCCATCCAAACCTGTCTGCACCAGCCACAACCCTCTATAGGGCATCGTAGCATTTGCTGCATCAACGTCTGCCTAAGTTAGAAATAGCAATTTCCCCATGGGCAGGCGTATCTTTCACTAAGTTTTTCAAATTAGCTTTCAGAGTAGCTCTGACCTATAGGGGCTAGGATCCAGCCACGCATGTAAGTGCACGCATAGAAAACTCCACAGCCCGCAAACCTCTCCTGGATGCAGCCCAGGGCAGGATGCACCGCAGCCGGTCTGCCTGCCCCACGCATCGCCTGCCGAGCGTGGCGCCCAAAGGCGGGTACCACCATGGTCTACCTTCAACAGGTTGCTTAAATCCCTTTTAAACACCTTATGCAAATATAAGCTATCACTGCAAATTGTAGGAGTGAATCGTGCGTTTCAAAAATGAAGGCAATCAAAAATGTATTGCTGTCGCGGATTCCCTAGAGCTGTCTCAACCAGTGAGCAATAAATTAATGCAGAAATACCTGGATCAGACAAATGAAGCCTTGGAACTATGAAAGCTTTGCAGTCTTCCCTTCTGAGCGAGAGAGCCAAGGAACTCAAAACTGAACTTGGGGTTATGAAAAATAATCTTTACATCGATTGTCCCATCGTAACACAAAGCCCCTGCTGACATGCCACCAAGTAGAGTTTCAGTCTCACCACCGGTAGGCATGGAGTACAGCTGAGCTATAGAGCCACATGGTCACCAAATAGATAAATTTATCGCCTTGTGAAACCCAAAAAATTATTGTGAAACTAGCTTAAAATTCTCTCTGACACTTTAAAAAAAAAAAAAAGAACTGTTTTCATAGAAGCCAATCCCAGCCCCAGCGAAGCCGGTAGCAGATACAGTCGGTAGAGTGGCCATCACAGGCAGCTGATGGAGCACCTGCTGCTACAAGACAAAGCAAACCTGGGGACAATCTGTCCTCCCCTTGCTCCTTCACCCACACTGTGTGGAAGAACCTGAGCTCCAGCAAAACAGAAGCACTAAGCAGATACAGCAGTTACAGGTGTGGCTCTTCAAAAAAACCTCTGAGTTTTAAAGCAACTAAACCTTTATCTCGCATAAATCCTACACAAAGTATTTTAAGTTAAACCATTTGATTTTCAATTTCATGCTTTAATATTTATTCATTTCGTATGGGTATAATATTCACAGTTCAAAAACCATACAAAAATACTTCTTTTCTTGCTGAGATGCACAGAAAGCTTCCTTTTTTCCTAGAGTGCTGACTTAGTGTTGATATGACAGCAATTCAAATGAAGTTAAAGCCAAGTACTTTTCATCTCAGGGCCTCAAGCACACATAAAATGTTATTTGCGCATTGTAACACTTCTTTAGCGGCACAAGACTTACACGTGTGTGGAGAACAGAGTGGGAAAGAAAGGCAAAGCAGCAGATCCAGGTCTGCACCAGTGGTACAGGGTAGTTAAGAGGTTTCTGCAAGCCCTAATTGCCATAATTCAGTCACCATAAAAACGCTTTTTCCATGTTACCTAGAAATGGCATTTAAACCCAGAGGGCGCAAGATAGGACCACGAATATTGGAAAAAAATTCCCTCCCCCTCCTGCAAATGCTGAGTTACACTCACCATTGAAAATGCACCCCAGAGCAAAAAGCTCAGCACTTCATTTTTTACTTTCTTTACTCCCCTCGCCTACTTTTTTTCCACTCGTAAAACTGTTAAGCTATTCCTGATGCAGATGCAAGCAGAGGGGCAGCTCCCCCACGCAGCAGGTCAGCCCTCGACACCCGTGCCAGCCTGGTGCACAGCTCCCCGGGGGAGCCAGTTTTGGGGCCCGGCAGCACCAGCCCTGGCCACCCCGTTCACCCGAGGGCCACCAGCACAGACTCCGGCAGCAGCAGCGGCTCCAGCAGGATTTACACTTTTTGCTGCCGATTTGCCTTTTGCAGCCACCATCTCTCAGCAGTTACTCTTCTGCTACGTCTTTTCTACCATCCAACGCTTACTGCTGCCAGCTCCAACGCTTCCTAGCAGCCCTGCCTGCCCAGGCAAACCCCTCTGCGCTCACAGAGCTGCAGATGACACTGTTTCATCTTTAATCAGAAGATTTCACTGTAGCTGGGCAGTACCAGCGGTTCCTCAGGCACGGCATAGGGCTCCTCATCCCACCGGTTCCCGGGTTCCTCAGGCACGGCATAGGGCTCCTCACCCCGCCAGCTCCCACCCCGGTTCCCTCCTGCAGAGCCGCCCAGGACCAGGTGCTGCAAAACTGGTCTGAAGCAAGAGAAGACACCTGAAAACACAAAGACCCTCTCCCACCCCACTGCCTTCACTCAAAAAAATAAATTAATTTTAAAAAATACATATACATCATACCTTTCATTTCACATTGTACTTTCAGGAGCAAGACCTCTTCCCCAGCATCTCCTGGGACAAGCAGCAGACTTAGTCCTAGCTCAGAGCTCTGTTATATATGAGCCAGGCAGCAACACCCCCACACACATTCCCTTGCTTTCCCCCTTCCCCGGGGCTCTCCTCCAGCCCCGGGCACCTTGACCCGATGACCAGGAGGTGGGAAGGGCTGATCCCTGGCAGCTGGCACCGTTTACTTCATTCACACCTCCCAAAGAAAGAGATCACTTCATCCTATTAAAATACAAAAAAAAATCTCATTGCTTATACATTTAAAAAGCGAATAACTACCATTCTGTAGGAAAAGCAGTGTGATGGCAGCAGGCAGAATAATGGGCTTTTTTATTTGCCCTTTATAAAAACTGCTATCAGATGCTACCCTGTGAAGGTAGACCAGAGTTTTGCTACATTATCCCATATCTAAGGCATTTGGGGAGGCTTAAAATATTAAGTAAAATATTGATTGCATATCATCAGATTCCATCAGACTATACAGTCTGATATATTGTACAGTAATTTGTAAGTACCAAACTGATAATACTAACTTTAAAAAAATTGTTGATTAACATCGGCAGATATCTTCCCTTAAATAGGGTTAACTCCTCCAAAATTTGTTTCACTCTTGGTCTACCACTAACACCTAAAAAAAAGGTAGCATCATATCCTCAAAACTGAAAGCCTGATTTGCGTTGTATCCATTACACTCCCGGAGGACATTGTGCTTGCAAGCTGGGAATATCACATTCAGGGACCAGTTTTCATTCCCAGGGATCCTTCTTGCGTTTGGGTACTGCACACTTGAGGTTTCCAGGGAAATTAAACACGTAGGAGTGCAAACTAGCGCAGGAAAATAATGAATCCTTAGGAAACAAAGGTGTAATTGAAACCTGGTATTGAAATTAACTTAAATCATGTTACTATAAATTTTTGGTAAAAAGCAACACTGAGAGAAATATCATTTTAAGGAAAGCAACCTCTGAAGTTATCTGACACCGGGGCATTGCAAAGTGCCATCTGTTACCAGCTGCGAAATAGATCTGCTTGTAATTGTTAATACCACAAGTGAGAGACGCTGCTGCAACGCGGGACGTTATCTCTGGATAAACACGGCGTCTGCGTCTGAGAGGTTCCAGCTGTTGCAGAAGTGCTGTGCTAAACAACCTGCCGTAGGTGGCTGACGCACCTCCGCAGGGCTGGAGGCCGGTGCCAGCAGGCAGCCCTGTGCCAGGGCGGGCGGGAGGATGCTGCGGAGGGGGTGTCCGCGCGGGTACCAGCCATCCCCGCTGCCGGGGCTGCCTTGCTTGGGCCGCACGGCGTTTCGCAAAGGCAATTAATGCTGGCGCTGCCGCCAGCCAAGGCTTCGTGAAAAATATTTCTGCATTTTCAGTCGAGGCTGTCGGCCAGAAACCCGAGTCTTGCTCTGCTGTTTCCCTCTGGATTAAAAAAAAAAAAAATTAGTTAACGTGCACCGCTCTTGGTGCAGCCTTGTGTCACTAAAAGCACAAAGTCCTGTTTCCCAGAACACGATAGCAAGCAGCAGGTGGTTGTCCTGCCCTAAGTTGCTCAGCTCCCCATTTTCAGCAAACATGTTGCTGAAGAAACTCCATTTCCCCTCCGGGCGGCACCAGCCGTTTTCTCTGCCCATTTGCCCCAACCTGTGCGATCTGGGCCCAGTCCCCGGCACGAGAACTGACCAGTACCTGCTGAGCCTGAGCGGGCCATAGTGATGCCCGCACCTAGCAATCATATAGTTAAAAATAATTAGCTCTTTTGACCCCAAGAAATACAATTTTCTCCTCCTTAATTCTTATATTAGCATTCCCGGATTTCAGCTCATTCAACTCCCTGATTGGCCAAAGGTTTTCCTGTTTGAGTTTGAGGAAATTGGTTTAATTTAAAGTAATTTTGTAGTGCTTATTTTAAGCTCCCTTTCAGAAATAATTTTATTAAAAAGGTGGTTGAAGTCTTCCCATTTAAATGCTAATAACAGTTTAATTAAAACGTCGTTTGTAAACTCTTCCTTACAGGCATTGCACCTGAAGGAACAGCACTGCTGTGCACGTTGAGGAGACTTCAAAGGCCATGTTTTAAGGAAGAAATGTTTTAAATGCCTTTGCTGACCGAGAGCCAGTATCCCAGATGAGAAAGCCGCTGCTGAAGTGCACTTCATCTCAAAGCAACTTTTAATGAACTGGTAAGTGCTGGGTAGGATCTGCTCTAAGACCTGCTGAAGTCCCATGGATCCATCAGTCGGATGGTGGATCTCCAACCCCTCGTGCTCCACAGCACCGTACTGTCTACTGAGGCCTTGGAAATACCTGACTGCGCTCAGCCCCTTGAGTTTTAGCCTTCCTCGTGCTTGTCCTGAGCCTTTGGAAAAAGAAGAGGTGTCTCGTGGGCTTCTGCCACAAGGCTGAACTACCTCCATTCAAGGTCACCTTTAGCCAAGCCCCAGCACTGGAGCACGCTGCCTTGCAGAGGAGATGTCTCCGGTCCAGCTCCAACCTGCACTGTTTTTTGTGGCCTGGGTTTGTTTAAATATTTATTCAGGTGCCTAATGCATTTTTCCCAAAGCAATCTGTTACGACAATAAGTCTACATGGGACTTGCGAGAGAAAGAGCTGTGCCTGTGCAAGGTGAGGGTATCTCAGCAAGATACCCTGTCCATGCCACCACCTTCTCCTCGTGCACGGTACGAGACAGGGGCCCTTGCAATTTTCTCAGCCTGTCTTCACTGGGAATGCCAAAATAAGCCTTCCCTAGCCCTGGTGGGTGTGTTTGCAAGGGGAGCAGGAGAAACCCGAAGGCTTTCAGCAGCTCGGTCTCCACGCAGAGCTGCTATCGGGGCTCCCTTTGACACTATGCAAGGTTCACACCACATCAGCATGTTCCAGCACGTCTTGTCAGACGTTTTATACACACCCAACAACATGGCAGGCTCCCGCCGCACGTGATGGCTCCCTGAAACTGATTTTTAAGTCCAGAGAGGGCACAGAAAGCCGGTGGCATACTGGGGAAAGCGTTAATACGCACTTCCCACGGGGTTCATGCAGAAGAGTACTTTTGTAACATGAAGATGTATTTCTGTGTGTCATGTCCATATCCAATTTTTACAGCTGTCTCCCTCTTTCTCACTAATTACCTCCATCCCAGTGGGCAGCCAAATTACATGCCAAGATAGTTTAGAGTGAGTACGGAGCCTGTTGGCTTTATTCAGTGAAAAATAAGTCGATATATTAATTTACATAATTGCAATCTTTTGGGAACAAATTATCCTTTGCAGAGCATCTGGCCAGGTGCTGTGACAGCCCCGTCAAGCGGCACCGGCAGACGTAAAGGAGCTAATAATCATTAAAAGAAAGCCGCAGTGAGCACCTCGGGGAGACAAACCGCTGCTTCTCCATGGCTGTGACGTCTTCATCAGCTGTCCGGTCCGGGGAGGTGGGAGCTGCCAAACGGGAGCCTCAGGGCTGGGGGAGCGGCAGGAAGGCAGAAGCCAATTCTCCGCTGCCGTTGCTGGAGGCCAGCCCACAGCCGGACCCGGCAGCTGCTGGCATCCCTGCACCCCGATCCTGGGCTCTGGCCGTTTCGGGGAGTGCTCCTAAGGAGCACGCATCCCTCAGGGGGTGCACCCCAGCAAACCACCTCAGGAGCCAGTAGCAGCTGCACTTGCATGTCTGAACACTCCGGATTTTGGAGACTATAAAATAGATCCGCCATCCTTTATCCCAGTGGCCACCAGGTACACGTGGGAATGGTTCAAAGCTGCGCCCAGGGGGGTTAGACTGGACATTAGGAAGCATTTCTTTACCGAGAGGGTGGTCAAACCCTGGAACAGGCTTCCTGGAGAGGTGGTCGATGCCCCAAGCCTGTCAGTGTCTAAGAGGCACTTGGACAATGCCCTTAACAACACACTTCAGCTTGGTCAGCCCTGAATTGGTCAGGCAGTTGGACTAGATGATGGCTGTAGGCCCCCTCCAACTGAAAAAACTCTATTCTCTATTCTGTTCTACATCGGTTTGGCATCAGTGTACCTCCGTTTTCTTTCAGCAGTTGTACCCCTGTTTGTATCGTCCTCACTGTGAACTGAACCAAACCCCGCAAAATCATGGGATTGTTTTCCAAGCTTTCATTACCGGTTATTGCACTTTTTGTAACCCGATGGAGGAGAACGAAGTTGTGAATATTTATACTCCGAAGCCCGGAGGATCCTGTTGTGAGATATTAGCTCTGCTGATGGCATGGGTTCTCAGCTGGAGACCGGGATGAAAGAGGTACTGTTACAAGCCTTTCTTAAAACTAAAAAAAAAGCTTATAAAAAGCACCTGTCTGTTCTCTTCATTAAGCTCGCCTGATGAAAGTCTCAGGGGAGCTGATCAACATGAATATTTTTCCACATCTAAGCAGAATAAATATACTTAATATCAGTCACCAAATGAGAGTGTATTTATAGCTAATTACCAGTGGAATAGACCCGGAATGGAACAGAGTCTGTTTCATACATCCGTTGACTGGCATGTTTTATAAATACACAATTTCTCACTTCCTTGGATAAAGTAGTTTAACAGACTGAATCTTGTTTTCATTGCCTTGATCAAAATAGAGCAAATGAAGATAATAAGCAAAGTGAAAATGTAGGGAAAAAACCCCCGAAAAAATCAAACCTGCAGTTTTCTAAAGTTTCCCTGGGGAGATTCCCAAGTGTTTATTAGGCACCATAATTCCCGGGGCGAAGCGTGCTGGTTGCGACCAGGCTGCAGGCACCTGGCCATCTTCCCACCCTGCTGCCGATGCTCTCTGCAGGAGCAAAGGCAAGTTGCTCCTAAGTACCGAATTACACCCTGCTTACCACCATCATGAAAGTGTTACATTTTGGTTTTAGACTATTTTTAAAACAGATTTTTCAAAACGGTGGTAATTGGAGATACAAAACCCAGTGAGGCACAGGACCAGCAGAAAGGGAGCAAGGAGGGCTCGCTGCTGGAGAGATTGCTTTGGCGGGGCAGGGCAGCTGCTCTCAGCACTGCAGGTCTCTTCAGAAGTCACATTAACTAGGCTAAGTTTCCTCTCTTCCCCTATCCTAAAGCTTTACGCTCATAAACGAGGCATATACTGCCTCCAGCATCCATAGATACGTGGTTTAGTTAAGTCAAGTCCCGGCTGCAGAGAGAGTTACACAAAGATCAACATGACCCTGCCAGCCTGGATAGTGACTGGTCTCCAGAGCGTCTTGTTGGATGCAAGAGAAGCCACAGTGACATTTCACCCATCTAACCGAGAATCTTGGCCGTGCCAGTGTACCCTAAGCCTACCATGACCTGGCAAAACAGGCTGTGCTCCTTGGTGGCCCTCAGTGGTCCCCAAGCTGGGGATGCAGAAGCACCCCTGTCCCTGGCTGAGCCAGAGCTCCCTTCTGCCGAGGAGCAGCCGCCTCTCCTCCGCCATCCCTCCCCGCAGAGTGGGGCAGAGCCGGTGCCTCCACCAACGACAGCCCCACGCAGGACTGCCCCTGCCTCCCCCATCACTTCCCCGCACTGACTCTCCAAAGAAGCACCAGTACCAATTAAATATTCCCCCCCCACCCCGGAAACTCCCCGTCTCCGAAGTTGAAGAAGAGCTGTCCTGTAAGCTCTGGTCTCCTTGGGAGTGTCCCCACGCTGCTCACCCTGGGAGGTCAGCGGTGATACTCACCACCAGGCACAGAAACGCTTGCTCTTTCTGGGAGTGGGAGATAAGGAATTACGCGAATGCCCACAGCTGCGGAGGCGCCTGGGCAGCCCTTTGGGATTGCACTCCGTGGTTCCTCGGTATTATCCGCAAAATGCAGGATGCACACCTGCGTTATGCAGGGATGGGAAAGCACCCTGCGCTGTGCTGGCATCTCGAGCGCTAGTACGTAGGGGCTCTTCACAGGCACTCCTCTCGGGAGAGGTTGGTGCTGGCTGTGTCACAAGCTCGGGGAAACTTTCACGAGTGTCGAGTGACGATCAAATGCAGTGTTGGTATCGGCTGCACCCGCTCAGTGGCAGTCAGCGGGAGACTCGCTGCCAGCTGAGCTGCACCGGTGTTCGGTCCTCGCATAGCACATCCAGCCGTAACATGGGCCGTGCTCAGTATGAACGTCTCAGCAGCCAGAGAAGAAAACGTCATGGTCGTGCAACATTCATCACAACCAAGATCCCGAGTAAGGACGCATCCGAAGATGAAGTGCATGAAACAAGAACGGAAGAAAACAAGACAGCCACCGTCTCTCCTGAAAATCATTTGTTAGGCTCAGAGCAGAAATGTCAGCTAACTCCACCGTACGTTGCCCTGGGGGCATCGGCAAGCCCTCACCTTCAGCCGCCTGCTCAGCACCTCAAGACAGTTGTTGATGCCAAGGAAGAGCGAGAAGTAAAACCCCACATGTACCTGGGGACACCTCTCCTCCCAATCCTTTTGGCTACAAGGGCTTTCTGAAACCCTTCGGCTGAGCTCAAAATGGAGTTTAACAGTGACTCCCTACTTTACCTCGCGCTCTTCTCAACCATCACGGTGTTGAAGAGGCCACCTGAATTTGGCCTCTTCAGTTTTTTTTTCCTGTATTAGCTTTGAGTCTAATATTGTGCCCTGTTCTGTTAGTGCCGGGAGTCTGAAACCGAATGATGGTGAGCAGAGCTCTGCAGTAGCTAAGCAAGTCTTAGGTAGGCGCTCCTGTGATTTTAGAACTCAGATTTCTGCCCTTGTAAAGGAGAAGCGGCGGGAGACGGGGCTGCACGCAGTGGTTCTGACCATGCCCGTGTCCCTGTCCCCCTGTCCGTGTCCCTGTCCCTGTCCATGCCCGTGCCTGTGTCTGTATCCATGTCCCTGTCCCTGTCCATGTCCCTGCCCGTGCCCGTGTCCCTGTCTGTGTCCCTGTGTCCATGCCCGTGTCCCTGCCCGTGTCCCTGTCCCTGCCCGTGTCACTGTCCCTGCCCGTGCCCCTGTCCGTGTCTGTGCCTGTGTCTGTGTCCGTGCCCCTGTCCATGTCCACGCCCGTGCCTGTGTCCCTGCCCGTGCTCGTGTCCGTGTCCCTGTCCGTGTCTGTGTCCCTGTGTCCCTGTCCATGCCCGTGTCCCTGTCCGTGTCCCTGCCCGTGTCCCTGTCCGTGTCCATGCCCATGTCTGTGTCCGTGTCCCTGTCCATGCTCGTGCCCCTGCCCGTGCTCGTGTCCGTGTCCCTTTCTGTGCCTGTGCCCATGTTCGTGTCCATGCCCGTGTCCCTGTCTGTGCCTGCGTCCCTGTCCCTGTCTGTGTCCGTGTCCATGCCCATGTCCCTGTCCATGTCCGTGTCCCTGTCCGTGTCCCTTTCTGTGTCTGTGCCCATGTTCGTGTCCGTGCCCGTGTCCCTGTCCCTGTGTCCGTGTCCATGCCCATGTCCCTGTCCGTGTCCCTGTCCGTGACCGTGTCCCTGTCCGTGTCCCTGTCCCTGCCCGTGCCCCTGTCCGTGTCTGTGCCTGTGTCTGTGTCCGTGCCCCTGTCCATGTCCACGCCCGTGCCTGTGTCCCTGCCCGTGCTCGTGTCCGTGTCCCT
>NW_008794603.1:1279590-1279950 GCF_000699145.1 Aptenodytes forsteri | reverse complement strand
GGGGTCCTGGCCCCGCCGTCCTGTCCCCGTCCCCATCCCCAGCACGTCCCCGTGGTCCCGTCCCCAACACTGCCTCGCAGTCCTGTTGCCATCCCCAGGGCACTGTCCCCATCACGTCCCGATCCCCATGTCCCTGTCCCCATCCTCACCCCCCTGTCCCCATCCCAGCCCCACAGTCCCGTCCCTGTCCCTGTCCCTGCCCCTGCCCGTGTCCCTGTCCCCGCCGCGCCGCCCGCCCGCACACACTAGATGTCACTGCGCGACCTGCAATGGCGGCTCCGCTTCCCTCTGCCCTGGATGCGCGGAGTGAAAACGCCGCTCAGCCCCGACCCACCTCCCGCTCACCGCCCCCCGGGGACG
>NW_008794603.1:1276097-1278999 GCF_000699145.1 Aptenodytes forsteri | reverse complement strand
GGGAACAAGCACACAGCCGTACGCCGGGCCTTCCCTTCGGTGCGAGCCCAGCGCACGGGGCTCCGAGGGGCACGTCCGCCGCGGCAGCAAGGCGGCCCGAGCCGGGTTTGCAGGGCACCCCTCCCGCGGGCACTGCCGTCTCCCGGGGCTCTGGCTACGGCCGGGCTGCGGCAAGTGCGGGCAGAGCAAGCGCCGGCCTTGCTGACGCGGTCCTGGCGCTGCTCAGGAGCGGGTTTTCAGCCGGAGCCCCGCAGGACAAAGGCAGTGCTTGGCCAGACTATCCCTCACTCCCGCAAGTGTCTCAACATCTGTTCCCAGAAGCCAGCTGCTCCCTACTCAATGGATCCAAACCACACAACACATCCCATCCCCATCCCATCCCCATCCCATTTCCATCCCCATCCCATCCCCATCCCTTCCCATCCCCATCCCATCCCCATCCCAAATCGCCCACAAGGCCGGGGGCTGCCCCACAGGTGAGCTTGGGGTGCCCCTAGCCCCCACGCAGCCCTGCTCCCCCCAAATCTGCTGTGCACTGAGAAGGTATAACGGCTCTGTGGGCCAGCAATGAGGCTCTGTGTGGCCGGAGGTGCTCTGGCTCCTCGGCTCGGGGCGCGAGGGACACGGGGCGGTGCTGCACTCCCTGGGCAGTGCCACCCTGCCGGAGCAGGGGGGAGGAAGGCAGAAACGCTGCCCAGGGGCTGGTTTCTCCCGGGCTTCCACATATACCACACAAATCCCACCCAGGGCACTGGACTCCACAGGCTCCTCCAGCCCCAAGAACCACGGGTCAGAACTGTGTCACTTCTTACAGGTGATCTTTGCCCAAATCTGTCCGTCTGTACAGAGCACTGCCAAAATGGGTTGTGGTTTTCTCCTCCTTCTTTTCTAGATGTTTTTCCCACATCAAAACATTGTAAATGAGAACATTCTTTTCCATCCTGCAGCTCCACAAAATGCTCTTTAAAGCACCTACTATTTCTCGGTGCCATCCAGCCTCCAATTATCTACAAACCTGGAGGAGGGGAGAAGAGCGATCCCTTTCCTGAGCATTTACATGCAAGTACTCTGCCTCCACCTGACACTGAAATCTGTATCCCCAAAGCTTTTAGCAACTTTTTTCACTGGGCAAGATGAAATACACTTTACTCTTCAAGGCTAATCCAATTGCAGTTTGCAAATCATAAGGATAAAAAGAACAAAAACAATGACAGGAACTTGAAGAGGTTAAATTGCGCATCTTGCCTTCATCCCGCTGTTAAATTGCAGTGGGGAGGTATGAAGAACAGAGTTTTGCCTGCTCAGACCAAGGCTCGCTCTTTATATTGTTTCCTTATCACAGAAAACTACTAAAGATGAAATCTCAACGTTAAAAAGCACCACGCACGTGAACAGAGATCGTGTTCTCCACAATTTCTCCCTTTTGCACGTTTTGACACAACCACTACTTCATCATGCTGCGATGTCCCAGTCTCTAACATGGGTCTGACGCTGCTGCCGCCTCAGGGCACTATGAGACTCACTTGTCAGGAAACATTTCCAGAGCACTTTAAGTTTAGGATTTGCAAATGATTAATCCACAGAAAACTTGCTAGCGGTCTGCAGAGCACGGGTGGGCACATGGATCCAGCTTTCCTTACTCTTAGCCACTACCTTTTCAGAGCTGAAAGCCTATGCAGGACTTTCCCAACGTACCTTAGGGATGGGAACCATTTTCCTAACTGCTGCCGAGAGGTGCCAAGAGCTGGCAAATGGAGAGGAGCGCGAGGGGCAGACCCCGACCCACATGCCCGCCGCTACCACCAGCTGCTTTGCACAGCCACTCGAGAAGGCAGAGGAATCACGCGCTGCAAAAAGGAGTCATGTGGAGTTTGAACATCTCTTCCAGCATTTTCCTCTGGCTAAAGTAACTGCCAGCACTCCCATTGCTAATTAGAATTAATACTATCTTCTTCCTCCAACAGTAAAAACAAAATGTTCTTGTTGTGTCCCATCTGATAAGGCAGCAAAACTCATCCAGCGCAGCCTCGTAGGTGGGCTGCTCTCGGCAGACAGCGCCAGCCACGCTGGGCTCTGCAAGGAGGGGACCCCGCATGGGGACTTCCACCCCCAAAGCCCTGTGCCAAAGGAACGGCGTGCATCGAGATCGGGACGTGAGTAATGGGTTACGTCTGGGCTCCGGATGGTTGGTTGTGAGCAGTTAACGAAATAGCAGCCAGACTAAGACAAATTAGCTGCAAGGGGTTCAGAAAACATCATTTCTCCGTGCCTGGCCTCAACCTCCCCACTAGTTTACTCCCGTGAGGACCAGCCCTGGATAGTGTAAGGTGCCGCACGGCCGTCGCACCCACCCTGCCGTGAGCAGTGTTTGCTTGCAGCCCCCAGCAGGCCCCAGCACACAGATTCCTCTGGCTGTTTGCGATAATTAAATCTCCATTCAAGCAAAGAGAGGGCAGGGTTAAAGACGGCAGCAGCCGCCTGCCGCTCGCAGCTCCGAGCTGTGCCTGCATCCACATCCTCCACTCGGAAATATCCCAAGTCATCGCTCGGCCAGAGGTATGGGAGCGGGAGCGACCATCCTGCCCATCACCACCCCGTGGCCGGAGGGACAGGCAGACGCACACCGAAACCACGGCACCAGCTGTCGGGAGCTGCTGCCACCCTCCACTTATCCCCGAAACCTCCAAACCGCAGGTGGGGAAAGTGGTCCCACTAGCAGCATCAGGGCTGGGCTGAATGACTGCACCTGGGTGCCTCTGGGGAAGCAGCTTTGGTCCCCGGGGTGCATCCCCAGGGCTGGGGATGTTGTCAAAGATGACAAGCCGTCCGTTCATGGGCCCGTGCCCTCACCCGCCGGGCGGGCAGTGGGGTGCAGAGGCGCACGGCCCACGTGCCCCTGCGC
>NW_008794603.1:1275474-1275986 GCF_000699145.1 Aptenodytes forsteri | reverse complement strand
GGGGGTGGGGGTGTTTGGGGAGGGCGAGGTTCAACCAGCTGAGCCCACAGATTCCCAAAGGCCTGATCTGGCTCCTTCTGCAGCCCCAGGGACCGGCACTGCACCCTCTCACTGCAGAAACCTCCTCCTCCAAAGCACGTTTCCCAAAACCCCACTCCCAAAAGCTCGCTCCCTGGAAACCCACGCCCCAGAACTTGCTCCCTTAAAAACCCACCTGGAAAATCCTGCTCCCCCAAAATCCGATCTCTGAAAGCCTGTTTCCCCCCAAGACACTCCCAAAAACCCACTCCCCAGAAATTCACCCCTCAAAGCTTGCTCCCTTAAGAAAGCCCATCCCTGAAAAGCACTTGCAAACCCCCACTGCCCAGAACGCGCCGGCACAACCCCTGCTCCCCCAAAACCCACTCCCCACAACCCTCCAAATTGCTCTCTTAAAATCCCGCTCCCCAAAACCCACTCACAAAATCCTCCTCGCCCAACCTAGCTCTCCAAACCCCGATCCCCCATTCTCC
>NW_008794603.1:1263106-1274272 GCF_000699145.1 Aptenodytes forsteri | reverse complement strand
GGTTTTCGCCTTGCAGCTGGGTTAAAACTTCCATTTCAGACTGCTTTTGCAGCTGCCCCCCGCCCCCCGCGCCCCGGCTGCACAAGGATGGGTGAACGCGGTACCTTCTTCCCTGTGCGCGCCGGAGCACGGGGGGGATGTGCCCAGGGGACACGCAGGGACCCCGCTCCTGTCCTGCGGATTCCGGCTTTGGCCGGGGAAATAACCCAGTACACCCCGTTTGTATCCCCCTCTGTCCGGGTGTGACTCTAGAAAACCACTGTACAGACTTTTTATTGACCCAGCTGAAAGCCTCACCAACAGGTGACTTCTTACGGTCACACTTAAGGGAGAGAGAAATTTATGCTTGCACAGGATTTTGGGTTTTTTTTTTCTTCATCCATTTCCTCTATAGGGATAACGGAGCATCTTTCTATGAGAGGATTGCATGGCTGTTTATCATATCCCCGGGGGCTCGCACTGGTTGCTAATGATAAATCAATGTCTCCACGTTTGCTGTAGGAGGAGTGGAACCGGCGTAAACACTTGCCAGGGACCACAGCAGCGGGATGGGGGCAAAAAGGCTTAAGCAACCTGCCTGTGAGAAAATATGTCTCATGACACCCGAAGTCCTGCAGTAAGGCTGTTAATTGTCAATATTTTCAAAGCTGGTAAGAATCGGGAAGTTTTCCGGAGCAGCCACGCAGGCTTCAGGCTGCTTGGTTTTCCCTCAGTTTGTCCTGAGCTGCTGTGAAGATGGCCAAGCTACCGAATCGTTACAGACACCTTCAGGAGATGTTAGCAGAAGTTTCCATTCTGATAGGCAAGGTGGAACTCAGCATTTACAAAATGCACCTGAGCTAGAAGGGGGTGAAATAAAGCTGGAGTCTGAGACAGCTGCTTGACTGCGGATAAACTTTTGGTAGAAAATGAGACAAAATGAGTATCTCAGTGCAGTCCAGTTCCCTCAGACGAGCAGAAGTCTCAGCCGTGTACTCACTCGTTTACAGCTACATTTAGGGGAAAGACAAAGAACAGATCTGCCTGTTCTCTGGGAAACGAACATGCTATGGACTTTGTCATTGCATCAAAATAAATGTTACTAAGCCATCTATCAGCTGGAACATTGGTGAGAATTAAATTAATTCTGGTTAAAATTAACCAAAAAAATAAATTAATTTTGGTTAAATCCAAACCTCTCCTCCTTTCTTTACCCCTTGGTGCTGTAGAAACATTAGATAAAGCAGAATTTTAAGATAATACAAGAAGAGCAAAAACTAATACAGATGTTTCAGTCATTACAAAGCATTTCCAACTTTTTAATTTGCATCACCTCATGGTATTGCAGATAACACACTCATTCCCATAATCTGACTTGCAAGGAGCGTAGTGCATGTATGAACATTTTTTGAGAGCTAGATTCATTAGGCATTCTTTATTAATTATATTGAACACTTGAAGTATAATACATTTTGATTAACCTTTGCCAGAAGCCACAGCCTTTTCCAACACCATAAATCTGAGGCATGGCAAACTCCTGGTTCTGTAATAAAATTGCAGAATTTTCAACCTCAGCCCAAGAGCACACGTGGCCTGGTGCCTCTCGCCTAAGGACCCCTTACAAGGTGAGAGCCCCTACCCTAATAAAGTGCTTGTGACTCTTTCATCCCTACAAAGATACCTCATTTTAGGCAGGGAATGGTTAGGAAAAGGGTTTTTCCTGCTCAGTGATGCAGAGATGCTCGCACACGTCCAGTCCATCAGCTTTACTTAGGCCTCTCTCCCTCGCTGTACTGTGAGGACTTTGGTACTTGGCACAGAGAATAGGAGGAGACTGGGGATATTTATAATCCATCGGTGGGCAGGAGGATGACGCCACGGGGAAGAAGCACCTCTCAGACACCAACAAGGGCTCCGGCATCCACCTCATCCCCCCGTTGTACGGCACGGATGGAGGAGATGGCTCGTGCTGGGAGCGGCGTTTGAGCAGGTACCTCCTACCTGGGCCCTGGGCGCTGCGGATACCTCCATGCTTTATAAAGCTGGGTCTTCCTGCCCAGAGCACACCTCTGTCCCTTCTAGTCACGCGTGTAAAACCACAACCTGCGTGTTTGAGGGGCGGGAACCTCACGGTGAACACAGGTTTTTCAGATCACTGCACACATCATTCCAGGGACGTTTTTTGAAAAGCACCTGGAAAGCTGCTAGGAGAGCCCCTGTCTGTGGTGTCAACAAGCAAAGCCCTGTCAGCTCCTAGGACACACCAAAGACAAAAATCTACCTTGCTGCAGTGCTGAGGTGTCGGGAAATGGGTGTATTTGGGATAAAACCAGTGCGGGTACCCGAAGGAGGGCTCCACCATCTTGTAGTTGGCTTGAAGATAGTACGAGTAGCTGACCTGCTTCTTTGTACTTGTCCCTTGTTTATTCAGCTTAAACGGTAGAGTATGTTCAATTTTACCACCAAAACCTGAGGGGCCTTTCATTGATGTGCATTCCTGTTTCTCCATAATGTTTCCATCCATGAAATTCCCAGAGGAGCAGAAGACTATGAGAGTGACCTGCTAGACCTGAACAGCTCTCAGTCGTGGCTGTCAGATGTGAGCTCTTAACAGGGCAAATTTCCAATTTGGGAGGAAACCCTGCCCCTTGCGATGCTCAGTGACTGCTGGCGGGGGTAGGACTTTGCAGCAGGACCTCTCCCAGCAGGATTCACACTGCAACCTCTCACTGCAGCCTCTGAATGGCTGTTTTGGAGAGAACGATGCCCAAAAAGTCCATACAGCCCCAACCAGATCAAGTCCCTAACATGGTACTATTTGCAATTCTTCTTGAGTACTAAAATAAAAAAGCTCAAATCTCACTTTTCTTAAGTCAAGGTTGAAGTAGTCTCACCTTAGGCTGCCTGCATACCTAATTACTGTCTACAAAGTAATAACATACTAGTTCTTGCCTTGAATTAAAACAGTGGTGCCCATGCAGCAGAGCTTCAGGCCACCACGCTGCAGGCAGACCTCGGCCCTCGTGCTCAGCTTTGGCTTCCAGCATGCAAAACACCAGAACCAGAGCTCTTCTGGGCATAAATACCAACCAAAGCTCGTCCCTGGCACACCTCCGCAGCCTGCCACATGGCACCTGAGTTCTCTGCTGCTTCTCAGCCGGCCTTGTCTTTTCTCCCAGTTAGCCAGGAACATGGGCTTGGGGACACAAGATCATAGATTTCACCCTTTCAGCTCAAAACGAGTGCTAATCCTCCAGGTCAAAAGTCAAGAGGCATCTTAGTCACTTCCTAAACACCCACTGAAGTGGTTTGTTCGATATTTCAAATGGGATACACTTATTAAAAACACTCCAGCAGCTGCAATTGCTCTTAGATAACCCTGTGAATGTACTCAGGCTAAATTTGTCTAGATGGCTGTACAATTTTAATTGTATGCTTTTCACATCTTTTTGGTAATAATAGTCAAACACTGTCTGAAGTACGCAGAAAAGGTGCGCTTTAGCAGTTCAGACATACGCAGGTGCTGGGGCTTTATTCCATTTTCATATTCAGGCAAAATTCACATCCATTTTTAAAGCAGTTTAGCTTTAGAAGGAAAATAAGATCCCACTGTTAATCTGCAGTTAAAAAAGCAAAACTTCACCATGAGTGACAGGCACAGCACACATAACAACTTCATGATTTGCCTTAATATTTCTCACTTAACGTAGCCATTGAAAGATCCTGATCATGCAGCACACCCAGCACAGGGTGCTCACCTGGGACTGGAGCTGGGAACCCTTAAAGAAAGTGTGTTTCCTAAAAAATCTTCATGTTCATATTCAGCTAGGCACCCCATTTTAACATGCAGCCCTAGCTGCGTTTAAGCCCATATTAATTATCATTAAAGAATGAGTCATTAAAAGTGCTCCTTCTTTCTTGACAGCTCTGTTTGTGTGCATGAATGGATTATGCTGTTGCCATTGATTTCAGCAAACCGTGACTGGGGCTGTCTAACTGGTACAGCTGAAGGAGCCCTGAGGGACATCAAGTCTTTCAATTCTTTTATATTATAAAACAGCAGTGTCCTCTCCATAATTAAGGTTTAAACTTGCTGTCCAAAAATCTAATTTTATGTTCACTCACCGTTAGCAAGTGGTAGCTGTTGCCCATCGCACTTGCCTGCGTGCCTGGTGGCTGGCAGCCGGCTTTTCTCCCAGACAATTCAGCCAGTTGTGCTGCTCCCCGTCTCCGCTGCACCATTACTGGCACGGCGATGCAGGCTTCTCTATTGAGAGAGAGAGAAAAAAGGAGAGAGAGAAGCCAGAAAGCAGTGGGAAGTGTACAAAATACAAAGGAAAAGCACCATGAACGGCACTGAGGGGCAACATACTGAAACAATACAAAGGAAAACTTCCTTTTTATTTAAAAACGTGTGATTAACCAGTGAAAGTCTGCCAAAGTCTGCGAAATTAGCAGGTTTCAGAAAAGGAGTAGATGTTCATAGGGAAGACAAGGGCATCGGCTCTCACTCGGGTAGGGAAAGCAGACCGCAGGGGCCGCGGCGCCCGTGCTTCGGGAGGAAGGTGAACCATCCGAGGGCTTCAGACCCTCGCCGCCGCGCGGCCGGGCAGCCGCCGCTGGGGATGCTGGCGGTCCAGGCTCTGCTTTTTTTCCCGCGTGGCCGGGCGGGCCGCGGCGGGGATGCTGGCGGTCCAGGCTCTGCGCCCCCAGCCTCTCCTGGGGGGGCTCCCTCAGGGCACCATCCTCCAGGCACGTTCCCCGCAGTATGGCCAGAGCCACCCCACCGCCCCGTACAGACACCCTGAGCCAGCAAATGTATTTTACAAACACAGGAGTCGGATGGCTGTTGCAGAAACTGTTTTTAAAGTTGTTAAGAGCACCTGTTTGCATTCAGGCTGTGTTTTTCTCTTGTCCCAAACCAGCACGCATGCTCAAATGCAAAATATAACAGCACCATCTTCTCCCTTCCCTCCTTCGCTGAATATAAATCCAGGCCAAGTGATACTGGTGACCATACAATTTATCCACTCTGTAATATATTCGTAGGGGGCTGCTTTCTTTTATGGGACACCTTTATTTTTTAATGCCAAAAATTAGATTTTTTTAATCGCTGGGGACCAGACACAGTCGCTGAAGAAAGAAACCAAAGGAAGCCTGAGCTCTTCAGGACTAAGCGTATCCATCAATTTGGCCACCGGCAGCTTGGGACCTATTCTGCAGTTATAGAACGTATTTTTAGCACATGGAAAAACAGTGTCATGAGCACATGATATGAAAAATACACAAAGCAATATATCACTTTCATGTCCTTTATTCTATCATAATCAGGTTAGGATTTTTTTTTTTTCCCCCCACTTGCTTCTATTTCGGAAGTGTCTCCAGGGAAGCAGGCTGTAGGAACGTAATGGCCCATCAAACCCACCGCGGCCCCACGGCGGCTGCGTGCAGCAGCCGCAGCAGAGCCATCCACCATGTCGAAGGAGACGGAGCGGCACGGCACCGGGATGAAGGAGGCGGAGTGGAGACAAAGGAGAACGTGCTGGTGGGACCTCGCGAGGGCAGAGGAGTTGCTGCCCACCACTGCTGCCTGCTGCCCGCTGCCCTGGGTCCAGCCTCGGTGATGGCACGCAGCATTCTGCTCTCCTTTCGTTACTGCCGTCTCCTCAGTGCAAATTCTCTTTATTTTCTTTCATTTTAGCTATTTTAATTTCCTGTGTGTCACAGCAAATGCAGACAGAAAAAAACAAAGACGCCCTTTTGAGCTGATATCTCACGTGGGCTTAAAAGAAAGGAGCAGCCTACTTACGTTAAGGGATAATATGATGAGGACATCAGAGCAGAAGGGATGTCTTTGCCCTCACTACCTTGCTGGGAAAGCGAGGTCTGAGTTCTTCCCCAGCTCCAGGAGCTGAAGTGATGGTGCTGGAGCGTGTCCAGAGAAGGGCAACGAGGCTGGTGAAGGGTCTGGAGAACAAGCTGATGAGGAAGCGGCTGAGGGAACTGGGGTTGTTCAGCCTGGAGAAAAGGAGGCTGAGGGGAGACCTCATCGCTCTCTACAACCACCTGAAAGGAGGTTGTAGCGAGGTGGGGGTCGGTCTCTTCTCCCAAGGAACAAGCGATAGGACGAGAGGAAACGGCCTCTTAAACATTGGAAGAGGCTGCCCAGGGCAGGGGGGGAGTCCCCATCCCTGGAGGTATTTAAAAGACGTGTAGATGAGGTGCTTAGGGACATGGTTTAGTGGGCATGGGGGTGTTGGGCTGACAGTTGGACTCGATGATCTTAGAGGTCTTTTCCAACCTTAATGAGTCTATGATTCTATGATGAGCACGAGGGTTGACCCACAGGCATTGGGCCTAAAAGAAAGTTAGGGATGATTTCACAGTGTGAAAAATGTAAATGTACTTGCACATAAAATCTCAGTTTTGTTTTGTGCTTTATTTGTGAATGTACCATGAATAAATAATTAATTGGTAGTCCCCACTCTGGTTTGTTCCTGGATAACGAAAGCTGGTGTGTAAATCCCACTCAGATACCACGGACAAACTGGCAAATGAGAGGAAGAGCAACAAAAATCACCAGGTACCTGGAAAAAATTATGAAGAAACAAATACACATTAAAAAAATATGCAGTCTTGGACAAAGAAAGGGAAACAAGAGTGCAGAATGTGCAATACACATCTACAAGATAACCTGATGGGGCAGAAAATATTTTTGAGATGAGCTCTATCCAGAAAAGATGGGCTGGGCTGGAAGAGGCCAGAATGGAATAGAGCAATTTTGCTGGTTTGTAGGAAAGTCTTAAAAATGAGAGATATTATGCTGTGGAATAATCTCTATAGGGAAGATATAAAAATTCTTTTATTTATGACTTTTACTCTAAACTTGAGAATATATTCCCTCTAGGATATTGCTGCATTCACAACAAGCTGGACCTAGTTGTCCGATACAACCTCTCCATAGGTGTCTGACGAAATTCCCTGGTTATGCTAATCGCTGTGTGTCACTGAAGCTGTGGGATTGAAAAGTGCCAATCACACTGTAAATATTAATTACATGTAAGAACTACTCAAAAGTTATCAAGCAAAGAAAACAAGCTGAATTACACTCAGCAATTTCAGGTAGTGGAGAAAAAAAAGCAGTTTTCTTTAATTCACTCCCCTGCAGAACACCGCTGGCTGTTTGACAGCAAGGGAGACGTTTCAAATCCTGTTACCCATTAGGGCATTTGTGTGTGTGCGTAATGGAACTGCCACTCAAAGCTTTCAAAATATATATTCAGTGTTTCACAGATCCATTCAAGCTTTCATTAAAATCCCTACATGGTTGATGAAAGCTACGTCTCCCCTTCCCTTTGCCAAATATGAACTTAGAGCTGCTGAAGAGCACGCGTTTGAGACGGAGGAGATCGCTGTGATTATTTGGAGCTCTTCCTCCCAGATGATCCTACATTGCCATCATACACAAACCACCCCTTTGTCTCACCTTGGTATAAGGAGCAGAAAGATTGGGCTGACGCTTGTTCCTTTGCAGAGAGATGCCCCGTCGTCTAACGAACCTCGCTCCCCATCCACGTGTACCAATATTAATCCCACCAGCAAATACTCCCTAATTCCAGCTCCCTGATTTTCACTGGGGGCAAAGCTCCTTGGCATTCCTATGCCGTATCAGAAGAGGAAAACATGCACTGTCTTAAGTAATTTTTTTCTTTGCACACTCCATGTACTTGCTATCACTTTTCTTCCTTTTCAAATGGTACACCATGATCATTTTTATACATAAATAACATCTTGAACTTGGACAAAGCATACCCACAGGAATTTCTTTAAGTGAGAAATGAATTACCTTAGGAAAAAATACAGTGTTATTGGAAAATGGAGCGCAGCAGGTATTAGCTAATGATACCTAACTTCTGTTGTATCTTGGACAGAAAATGAAAATACATACATTAATTAAAAGCAGGCTTTAGGGAAAATATTATTAACTTGTGCTATAATGAAACCTAAAGGCTTCCAGGGAGATCCATTGTACTGCGGCAGGGCTGTGGAGCAGGGCGGTTCAGTTAATTTGATTAAATGCACGGGGCTTGGCGCTTGGCAAGACGTGGAACAGCAGCTCATTGCCCTGGAAGAGGGCTAAAAAGTATGAGACCTCGCAGGGGACTTGGGAGACTCAACGTATCTGGGGCTCTGTGAGACACGGGCAAGGCTTCAGCTCCTGACTAAATGCCACGATTTAAATAGACCCTCTTTATCCACCCTCAGTGGATAAATGGCAACCCCACACTCAGGCTAGTGACTTCCCCAGTTCATAGAAGGGTGGATCGAGGAAGAAAAACACAATTTCATATGTTCTGCCTAAGCTCTCTCAATGCCGGCGAGCACTGCCTGTGGTATGGACCGTACCTATGAGAGTTCAACCATACCCATGGAAAACGTGAAGTTAGACTGTAAAACCACTTTTATTAAAAGATTGCTGCCAAGTATTGACATTCTGTCATTTGTGAACTAAGATCCAGAAGCGTTTAAGGCACTGTGCTATTTTTAATTTTCATTAAAGACTCATACTGTGCAGCGATGTTGACATCCCATTACTACCATGGCTCAGTAGCACGTACCGTATATCCAGGACTTATAAATTGGTGCTAGCTTTGCTGTCCAGTGGGGCAAGGAGGTAACAGCTTGTTTCGTTTCTCAGCAGCGTTGCAAAGATTCGTTCCTCTAATTGATTGAAAAGAGGGGTTTTCGCAAGACACCAGCCTCTTGGAAAACGTGAACTGCCATTGATTCAACCTAGTGCTTCGAGATGAAAGCCCTAAAATAATTTGTCTTGCTCTTAACCAGTCTAAGCAGGATCAATAGCCCCTGCTTTAGCAAAGGAGTTGGGGTGCGAGAGGCAATCAGCTGGTGGTGGACCGCGCCGAATTCCCGGCCAGGAGCATGCTTCTTCATTTATTCTTGAAATTTTTATGTCGAAATGCCAAATGAATTCCGACAACCCCCACATGCCCAGAATGTGCAACACCATGAAACAGTTCAAGCCATTGTCTGTCATTGCCACGCCATCCCTCGGAGCCAGAGCACGCTCATCCTCGTCGTCGCTGCTTGGACCGCTCCATGGACCACCAGGAAGGAGGTTCCACCATGGCACGCATGGGACACAGCGCTCGATCAGAGAAACAACGATCTATTTAATAATAAAGTGGGAGTTTTGTTGTTTCCAGAAGATTCAAAACACCCTTTTTTTAAAACAGCAAAGCACGGCAAAGGGAGATTATAACTTCCAGCAGGCAGTATTTCTCATTGCAGGGTCAGGACACAGTATGTCCAAACTGCCCTGGGCAGATACTGCCTTAATGCTTGGAAGCTTCCAGAAAGGAAGTTTCCACCATTTCCCTGGATAACCCATCCCAGATTTTCCCATCACAAAGCACTTTTCCTAAGATCTAACCTCAGGCATCTTGACTGCAAACTGCCAGTTTTCCACGATCCATCTGCAGCAGCCTGGGAAAATAACGGGTCGTGCCCTTCCTCGTGTTACATGCCCGCTGTCGGATGGAAAAGCAGAATTGCTTCTCATCTAATTCCGACGTTTCTTCGGACCAGAGATTTTTCACGGGTTATTTTCTATTTGGTAGAGAGGTTCAAAGGGAACTTTCACGTTGCAGTGATTTACTTAGAAGCAAGGATGGGCACAGGGGAGGAGATTAATGACAGGACACTGCACTGATGATGGCTCCCATCATGAAGGCTTCCTGTCCTCTTTCCTCCACCCCTGCGATGGTGCCTCCTCACTCACTACTCATTGCAGGTGCCCAAAGCCCTCAGCCCCACGCCATCCTCCAGCTGCACGAGCCCTTTTCATATTTTAAAATCGTGAGCACTAGCGGGTATGGAGACGATTGGATGCTCCCATTTGTTTCCCACTACCTCGCTGAAGAAGGAAGCCCCGAAGCAAAGCACTCGGTGGTTGACTCACTTCATCAGCAGAGTTCGTTTGTGTTGGAACATCCCCCAGAGCCATCACTCTCCTGAAGAGCCGCCTCCGTTACCAACACCTCGGAGAAGTCAGTCAGCCAGGCAAGGATTGCTTGGGGAGCAGAAGGAAGCAGTGACAAAGTTTACCTTTTTCAAAAAAAATCTGGTTCCTTGTCTTCTCTGGAAGATATCAATCCAAAATCGGTGCACATGGAGGTTAGCAGCTCTGATTCATACTTTAACAAGCCTATGAGTCTTGGGAAGAGCTTGCCAAGGAGCAGTAAACTCCTCGTTGGAGGTGATAACGTCTCTGTAGGTGTGTACTGGAATAGAAATATTAAACATAATAATCTGTGTATTCAGGTACCATGGAGAGACCAGTTTCACCATTCTGTCTCCCCTTAATTCATCCATTTTTTAAATTAGATTGTGTCTAGATAAATATCAAATATGGAGTTTAATTTGTTTCCAATCTATGGAGATTCAACTGTTCCAATGGCTAGTTATCCTCGAGGTTCAGAAATTACACATGATTTTTGTCTGAATATAGCTCATGTCACTCATGGATTTCTTTCTTCTTTCTTTTTTATTTTTTTTCTACAGTGGAAGGCTCTACATTACCAATTTCCATTTCGTGTATGAGAGATAAAAACTCTAAGACCTGGACTTTCTTTCAATTAACCAAAAGACATGTTTTTGGTAGTGTAATTGTGCTCATAGCACTTATCTGAATCTTTGCCAACTAATCAGTATCTTTTTTTTTTACATTTGGGATGTTAGAACTGGACACAATGTTCCAGTCGCAGCCTCACCAAAGCAGACACAGAGACAACACAACCTCTCTGCCCCATAAATCTATATTCTATTTAAAAAAGCATATGGATGCCAGTTGGTTTTTTTGGTCCCAATTTCATGCTTCACACCTACCTTCAGCTGATTCAATTGCAGTGACATAGAAACCCTTCAAAATCCCGGTTCCGAGGCCAGAGTCCAAGAGGCTATAAATGTCACCTACTTTCTTCATCCTTATACACATTTTCCATGTTAAACAGTATCAAAATGCATATTGCATCAAGGGTGAAGTTTGATTGATAACATCTGTCTCATATAAAGCCATGTAGATCGGCAACAGTTGTGTTGGCCTTTTGTAATCCATGATTTCAAAGTTTTCCGCTCCCCTGTCATGCCTGGGATGGATGGGTGGGTGGG
>NW_008794603.1:1254961-1262971 GCF_000699145.1 Aptenodytes forsteri | reverse complement strand
TGGTTGGGTGGGTGGGTGGGGGGGGGATGGATGGATTTGTGACTGACATGCACGTGATTAGCGGGAGTGCTCCTCGCTGACTCTCAAAGCATTGGCACGGATAGATGTGTGAAATTTCATTTTATACCTCCGGGGCTCTCCAAGCAGGCTAGAGCTTGTTCAAGCAACACCAAGAGCCCTTAGCTTGTTCTTTACATATTTTCAGAACAAATTTGTTTTGGTTGGGTGGGTGGGTGGGGGGGGGATGGATGGATGGTTGACTGACATGCACGTGATTAGCGGGAGTGCTCCTCGCTGACTCTCAAAGCATTGGCACGGCGATAGATGTGAAATTTCATTTTATACCTCCGGGGCTCTCCAAGCAGGCTAGAGCTTGTTCAAGCAACACCAAGAGCCCTTAGCTTGTTCTTTACATATTTTCAGAACAAATTTGTTTAACATTTCTGCCTTCGCTCCCCATGACTAACAGCTGCGTTGTTCCTATCTAGTAATCTAGTAACAATACCATAGATAGCACTCTGTCTTCTACTAAAACACTTTTTGAAAAAAGCCTTGCTGCACTTATTTCTGCTTGCCATTTCTCTCCCCTTTGCTCCTTTATTTTACCAGAGTGCCTCTTTTCCAATTTTTACAGTAAATATACTGGTTTTTAAATTTAAGATAGGTTTGTATGTAGCCATTCTCACTCACCCTATAGGTCAAGATAATTTTTTTACAATGGGGTATATGGAAACGGTCCCAACAGCAGTTCTGCAGTCCGTGCTGAAAAGGAAAATGAAACCTGCCCAGCATGTCCCTCTGGCTGGCTTGGGACAGACATGCTCCCGAGGAAATAAGCCGTACAGCCCCGGTGCCTGCGAGGGTTTTCCCTTCAGCTGCAGAGCAGTGTCCACCATGCCCTGTCTCTCACCTGCAGCTGCTGCCGGTCTCCATCTTCCTTCTGAGGAAGGCAAAGACAAAACATCTGGCCAGTTGTGCACCTCTAGGCATCCCCTTGCTGCCTTAAATATGTCCGGTTACATCCCTGCTGCATAAGCTTTGAATGCAGCCATTAGGTGCAAAGGTGTTGCTGGGGCTATTCCCATTCACGGCATTTTGATTTCTGTAAACCAAGTGCTTCCCGTGATAATATTTGAGCACCGAGATTAATCCACACCTGATATGTCCCTGATTCTCCAGCTGCAATTTAGTATTGCAGCTGCAAAACAGGAATGACAAACTACTATATTCCCTATCTTAGAAATGTGCGGTGTTTAACAAGATCTCTGTGGTGTGATTATTTTATTTCAGAAAAAATGTATTTTGTTCCTTCCAAATCTAAAAGAAAAAACAAATTACCGAGTAGAAGGTAAGAATATCATGTATTGCTTATGAAAAAACCTAAAATGCAACACAAAATCTGGACCATAATTATAGAGTTGTGTTACGCTTACCTTCTAAGTCATACTTTGTTCTCTTCTGATACGTTTTTAGAGAAATGATTGATAACACGGAGACTTTAATCCAGCACAGCAATGACTTAATGAGACCGTAAACCAGACATACTGCATTGCTATAACCACTTGATAGGAGGATAGCACAACGTATCTATAACAATATGCTGGAGGCAGAGTTAATTCAAGAGTCATCACTTATTCAGCCACCTGAGTACAGCTGCTCTCATTTACATGGTGAAAGCCCCAGCTCTGTGGCACGATGATTTTGTTTGGAATAGAAATCCAACATGGGAAAATGCAAAAATATTAAAGCCAAGTAGTAAAACAGCTCACAGAAGCGGGATATTCACCGTTGAAAGAGAAATGGTAGACTGATCTAAAGGTGATGAATAGTCACACTGGGCACTCTTCCAAGGAGTAACAATCCTGGAAAAATTCCTCCCGGAGAGAAGGACGTCTATGGCATAGCCCTGGGTCCTTGCAATGAGTCATCTTGCAGGGCAAGAGGAGATGTGAAAGGGTCTGAATGAGTCTCCGTTAGTGCTCTGAGAGCTGAAAGTGGCAGTCCTTAAATGGAGAAAAAAATGGTGGTGGATGTGCAAGCTCAGGAGGGCTGGGGAACTTTGCCTTTTATAGCTGATGGTGCCTCTGGCCTCTCTAAGAGGCTCCTGCTTTTAGCCCCTAATATCCTTTGCGTCCACGAAAAGATATCACCCGGGAGAGGTCCTGCTAAATGGAAGCTGGAAATCAGGACAGCGGGCATCAGAGACAAGATGCCACCTCTCATCTCTGAAGTGGGGGCTCCGGGCCACAGCAGCATCTTCTGCTTTTTCCTACAAATGCTCCCAAGACGCACATTTCCCCCCAATCATACTGTCTGACCCCCCGCCCTGGAAAGCCACCCCTAGAGCTTTGGGGTGCAGTAACACCCCAACGCTGATCCCACCAAAGCAGTATGGGCTGTTGTACCCTGTGGATTCAATATGTTAAAGTCTTGGATGAAACCACTTGTCTTAATAGCAAGTGTAAATACACAAACTATGGTATATATGGTAAAGTCTGGATATATCCCGTCTAAAATAATGATTTATTTCCTGCACTCCGTTCCTGGAGGAGCCGGCGGCAGCGCCGGGGGTGGCTGTGCATGCACCCCATTACTCCCCGGGTTTGCGTGGGGTCATGCCTGCCGCCTGGCAGAAACGCACCTCCCTGCTCAGGTATTCCTACTCTCTTTCCTCCATGATTTTGTACAGCTATTAAAAGGACCAAATTTTTTAGCAGGAGCAACTTAAAAAAAAATGTTTTGTGGTTCAGTCACCCAGGGAGCAATCTCGCTGATGCTCGTGGCAGTCCTGAGCGATGCTCCCAAGTGCAGAGGCCCTGCAAGGCTACTGAAAATTACTGCCATTTCTGCTCTCCCTTTGGCATTTTTAGTACTAATTAAGATCTCACGAATTAAAGTATCTGCAAATTTTTGCACTGTCTTTGCTGGTAACATGACATGGAGCAGCCATATCTAGCAGTGCATAAAAAGCTTTATTTTGGCTCTCCTTTATTAGCTTTATATTGCTTATCCTAACCAAGCTTCTGGGATTACCAGAGAGGCACTTTTCACTTTCCTCTGCCAATGCAGGATAGATCCACACTGACCAATATATTGAAATTTAAATCAGCTGAAATGACCTGACCTGCTCAGTTGAAAAATATGTTTGTTGGTACTTTTGCTATTTGACAGGTATAAATAATAAAAAATAAAGCAGGTATGTACACATTTAAAAACCAAAAAGCCACACTGCCGCAGGGCAGAGGCTGGAGCCGCTGGGGAGGTGCCCTGACGCAACCCAGGTTCATACGGAAAGGAATAACAGGGAACCTGTCCTGTGCTCTGTCATTTGGAAATCGTCCTCTGCCAACAGCAGCAAACAAAAATTAAACAGAAACAAAGATAAAAGCAGTTTAAGCATCACAGTTGGTCCAGCATCCCTCCAGTGCTGCCCACTGCCTCCCAGTCAGCCGCTTCTTCTGCCCCCCAAGGCGAGGACTGGTGGGAGTCATAGAATCATTTACGTTGGAAAAGACCCTTAAGATCATCAAGTTCCCTGGGAAATTCCTCCCCTGGAAGCCCGCGGGGCATGGCACCACTTCATCCATCACACAGCATGAGCAGAAAGTCCTCTGACGACCAACCAGGGTCAGTTCGGGGTGATGAGGGGCCATTTTCTTGCAGGGTGAAGCTCAGGGAAGGTGCAAATAGCGGGGTATAACCAGGGAACGGGGGCGAGTGAAATATCATTTTAGCTCTCACTTGAAGTTCTGAGCAACTCCAAGGACTTACTGAGAAGTGGCGAGCAACCGCGGCTCCCGCTGGCGCTTGGCAAGGTTGAGGGGTGTTATGGAAGGAAGAAATAACGGGGTGTTATCTCCCTCAGTCAGTCTCCAAAGCCCCTTCCCCTGGGGCTGGATCGCAAGGAAAGCAAAAACACCTTTAATCAGCTCCTGACCATCTCCTGTACATGACAAAAGGAATGTGCTGGACGATAGCACAGCAAGGTTGTAATATATTGCTGTTTAAAGATGGATACTGCGCTACGAAAGAGGTTCAACCACTGTTTATGTTTCCAGCGTGAGTTTTGCCATTCTTCCTCCAAATCTCAAGGCAGATTAATAGGGAGAATTAATTTTGTTTGGGTCTTTGTGCTTCCAGCGCCAAATGATAAGTCTCTGCGTTTCTTTTTCATCTGGCGTTTCCTTCTAAGTCAGTAATCCACAATAGGTGGTAAGAGAACCGGGGAGCGAACAAAGCTCCCGCTCGGAGCCAGGCACCGGTCCTTTCTGAAGGGGTTGTTACTGGGACAGGAGGACAAGATGCAATTCAGACAGTTAAAGGTATAATTAAATGAAATTGAGTTTTGTAGCTTTGTGAGATAATAAGAAAAAAACCACATTCATTTAGAGAACAAGAGTTGGCTTAAATATTTGGAAGAGGCAGGCAATCAGTATAAGCAACATTTTCACAGGTAAAGCTGCTGCAACTAATTCGTAACGTTACAGATGAACCTGTCACCAGAGCTGACACTGCAAATTAAATTCTGTATTCCCTCCATAGCCATACCAGTATTAGCTATGTTAAATCTGTATTTAAAATAGGCTATGTTAAATCTGTAATTAAAATAGGCCAAGATAAATGGCTCAGCGCGTCGGTAACAGCTTCCCACCTACAAATCCTCTCCTCCAGGCCAGCCAGCACCGTGGTCATCACACCCAGCCCGCGGTGGCCCGTGGTCTGGGTGGCAAGCGGCTGGGACTTGCCTCCACGCCAGCAGCATCTTCACTTGCAGGGTGCCCCTGCACTCGGCAAAGGCACAGCTGGCCGGTCTCGCCGGAGCGGGACCTGGCTGGCAAGTGGTCCTTCCACACTGCCACCAGCGACTGCATGAAATAAGGTGAAATTAAGTAATATAACAATAAAAGCCTACAATGTGTCCAAATCTTTGACACTAAAGATGTAAACTTTCCAAATGTGGCCCTCTGTAAGAAAATATATTTGGGAAGGGGATTATGGTAAAAAAATGGGTTTTTTTCTCAAATGGTGTTCTTGACCTTGTTACCAAAAACATTTCCACCCGCTGCAGACTGAGTGTGTGTGTGTGTGTGCGCACATGCAACCATGCGCATAAAAGTGCATCTTCATAACCTGGGTGGGCAAAGAGAAGGATATGGGGTTTGAATTTTGCTTAAATATTCTTGTGTTTCTCTAATGCATTGGCCCTCGCCCGCTGTAAATTGACAAAGCTCCATTTCAGCTTGTGCAGAACAATGTGCTGATTTGGCAGATGCCTGCACCGCGGAGGTGGCCGCGCAGCGGTTCTGCATATGTCCCGTTGCCTGTAACGTCCTCCTTTCCTAATCAGAAATGTTTAAAAATTCTGAGAAGTTCTACTGGATTCTATGTAATGATGTAATGAAAAGGGGCCTATTTTAAGTTAAATACTAGTTGCCAGTAAATGATATTTCAGTTATTTGGGCTCAGAAACTGTACTTCACTAGTATTCCTGCAGTGTTTCTTCCTTTCACTTGACCCAAAGAGCAATTTTGGGGCTAACAAGACAATGTATGGGGATCTTGCATTGAAAATGGCTACATTACTTATATTTTCTCTGCTTCAAATATCTAATAAGTGATAAATAATATTCTCTATACTTCAATAGCAAGTTGGCATGAATATTTATCCTAGATGAGTAAAAAAATTCCATGTTCATGCTGAGAAAGAAAAATGGAGCCTGGTAGTACTTGGATGAGTGTGATGATGAGCAATTTTGGTATCACACATCAGCCGTAAGTAACGATTCCAGGGGAGCTGGTCGCAGCCAGCAGCAAAACGGGCTCACTCCGTTACGGTCCAGAGGAACAGCTAATGCTCCTATAAACTATTTGTCACCCGTAATAATGAGCAATTTGGAAGGGATTAAGTTTTACTGCCTGACCCATGATCAGCAGTCCCTGGACTGTACATCTTCAGTTGCTTAAAAAAATAGAAAAAGGAAACAAAGTATCATCTCCTAACCACTGGTAGCTAATTAAAAAAAAAGCACAGTTAGATGCATCACTTTGCAACGCCTTTTAGATTTTACGCCTAATGGGATAACTGAGTGAATTAAAAAAAAGAAGGAAAAAGCTAGAAAGTGAAGAAGAAAGCATAAAGCACCAGTTGCACTGAGTGCCGCTGCAGCAAGCACCACCCATGCACCACCCCGTCCCCTCCCCACGCAGCAGCTGTGTCGGTTAGCTCGCAAGAAGCAGTCTCGCATCCCTTCCCCGAGTCCCATGCAATAAATAACATCACCTTCCCCCACCGCATCCCCCCCACCGCATCCCCAGCACCCGGCCGTACCCGGAGCCGTGGGTGCCGCTCCCCAGCGGTCCCCGAAGATCCAGCGGCATCTGCAACCAAAAGGTCCTGGTGAAGCAAGACCAAGAAGCTGCGGCTGGTTTGAAACTCCCGTATTTATAGAAGGGGGATGTTTATAGGAGCCCTTCCAAGGCTGCCAACCTCGTATGTAAATTGTGACGATTACTGTTATTAATAATAGAAAATGGACTCGGAGGCTTTCTGCTGGAGGCAAGCGTGCACAAGGCATTATCCCTGGACACGTTTTTCAGTTGTTTTAAACATATTAAATAATATGAAAACAGCAGTTTTCAGCAGAGCAGACAAACGTAGTTGCAGTAGCTTCTTACAGCCATGAAGCTGCCCAGCCTGGGCCGAGCGGTGTAGCTTAAAAGCTAGAGCAGAGTGGAAGCAGATACCTTCTGAGTGGTCATTTTTCTCCATTCACACCTTGACTCTTTCTGCTCACAGAACTACCAGATTGAGAATCTCAGGAGTCAATTGGCCATCAATATAATTTCCTTTCTTAAATTACTCCCGTGCTTTATTCTTCACGATGCACTTCATTCCTCGACTCACGACCTTGTTTTGCAAAGGTAAGGCGACTCAGAAGTCTCTCACAAAACGAGCAAGTTCACTGGCCTCTTTGTTGCATCTCTGGTGCATTGCACCCCAACTATTTGGCAACAGGGAGGCATCTTCTTTTGCAACTGCCTGAGATTTTCATAAGGCTCATGAAAATATAGCTTCCTACAGTTCATTCTGCATTTTTAGAATCAACACTGAATTTGCATGAAAGGGAAAAAATGTATTTTGCCTAATTAGAAATCATTAATTGGAGGGAACAGATGGAAACTGTTTGTGAGACAGAGATCTTCAGTTTGGTCTGTAAAGGATACATTGCATCTGGGTAGTGTACAGGGTTTTCAGCTCCTTCCTACTGTGGACTCTGCTGCATGTATTTAAAGATCGTTTCATTTGGGCAAACACTAGAAAAGAAGCTTAAGACACTTAGATGCTGGAGTGCTAGGGAAATTTGTCATTAACCTCCTTGATGCTTTTGAAAATACCTTCGTATCATCTCAGGCAATGCTTTCATTCTTCATGAATGCGGCAGTTACTAATGCAGCTGCTACTGCTATGAGCGAACCCTAGAGAGCAAGAAGATGTATTCTGTCCCCATCCATGATATTTCACTATTTAGTTGGTCTCTAGCAGTTTTGGTGGGAGCAAATATATTGGTTATTTCTGACAGCTACACAACCTTCTCCTTCAGCTGCAAAGGGTCTCATAGTTTCCTACAGTTGTATCAGTAGGATGGCCCTTGTCTTACTGAAGGAACAGGGCTCCTTCGGTGCTGTTTCAGTTCATTTTCTGCCCCTTCATGCTTGGAGAGGTTGGAATCGCCATGGACGACATCCATAGCAAAGCTTAACAGCTGAACTCTTTGTCCAAGCAGGTTTTGTCATGTTGATTTTTAATTGCTTATAGAATCATAGAATCATTTAGGTTGGAAAAGACCTTTAAGATCATCAAGTCCAACCATTAACCTAGCACTGCAAGTCCACCACTAAACCATGTCCCTAAGTGCCTCATCTACTCGTCTTTTAAATACCTCCAGGGATGGGGACTCAACCGCTTCCCCGGGCAGCCTGTTCCAATGCTTGACAGCCCTTTTGGTGAAGA
>NW_008794603.1:1205817-1253803 GCF_000699145.1 Aptenodytes forsteri | reverse complement strand
GTGATGGCACTCAAGACGATCTGCTCCATAACCTTCCCCGGCACCAAGGTCAGGCTGACAGGCCTGTAGTTCCCTGGATCCTCCTTCTGGCCCTTCTTGTAGATGGGCGTCACGTTTGCTAACCTCCAGTCAACTGGGACCTCCCTGGTTAGCCAGGACTGCTGATAAATGATTAAAAGTGGCTTGGTGAGCACTTCCGCCAGCTCCCTCCATCCCTTGGGTGGATCCCATCCAGCCCCATAGACTTGTGTGTGTCTAAGTGGTGTAGCAGGTCGCTAACCGTTTCCCCTTGTGTTATGGGGGCTTCATGCTGCTCCCTGTCCCTGTCTTCCAGCTCAGGGGGCTGGGTACCCGGAGAACAACTGGTGTTACTATTAAAAACTTATGAGAAAGTCAAGATCTAGAAGCAAGCACGTTGCATCCATGACACCAAACGTTTGCATCAGCACATCTCTGTAAGGCAATATAATCACCTCTGGATCCCACTTCTGCTTGCTAACAGGACAGTGAAGGTGTGGTGCTTTCAAAGCTTGGTGCAGAACAATAATAATAGCTCATAATAGAAAATATTCTCCTATTTCAGTAAGCTCCCTGCTGTGTTTGAGCACAAATGCCAATATTTCCATTTTGGAAATAACTTGCTCGCTAGATGAACACTCTGTAAGAACTGGGGTAATGACAAATACAACTCAGAAACCATACTTCTCCCTCCAGTGCCAAGGATGATCACTGGGAATATATTTTCCGCTTGCTGTCATCCACACATTTTATCCTCACACCAGGGAAAAGTGCACTCCTCCTGGGTGGGGGGCTTCTTTCAGTCTCTTTTTAAATAATTCTCACGTTCGCTTTTTTTTAGTTTTGGAATAAGAGAGGTACCGTTCTCGGGAAATGGAGCCTGAATGTCGGTAGGAACCAGTGCCAGGCAAGGACCTGCCAGGTACTTTTCTCCAGTTTCTGAACACGCAAATGACTGTTCTGTGGCTACTATGTGCATTGAGTTAAAATAGAAAATAAAGGAAAACAAGGAGGTTTGGGGCAGGCTGGAGGCTTTAGTCATATCTCATTTTAAACTGAAAAATAACCTACTATTGTATGGTCTTCAGCAAAGGATTAGAAAATGTCCAGAATATAGAAGAGAAAAATAAAAGATCGAAGATCTTATGACAGAAGAAAAATGAACAATAACAAAAATCCGCTATTGTCCAGTTCTCTGAGGGAGAGAGGTGGCCAATCTGTGCTTTCTGAAGCTTTTTGCTGAACATAATGTAATTTCTCAGGCATGTTGCTGTCTGATAACCGTGGATGAAGTGTTTGTTTCAGAAAAATTTAGTATGGTCAGAAAGCTATGCATAAGAAAGGCTCATATAAACTGATTAGCAGTGAAAGAAGAATGGAGATGCTATCTTGGCTGCTAGCACAGCTTTCTGAAAACTTCCCTGTAATAATTATACTGAATTATATTCTCAAATACAAAGCCCCACAGATAGCCTATTATAAGCTGAATTAAAAATCACAAATCAGAAGCTGATTCAAACCACAACTCATTAGCACATGTACAGACACAGGAATGAAAAAGGAGTTATTTTTGAAAAGCATTGAAATCAAAGTTCTATCTGCCAGCATGCTCCCTGAGCTCAGGCTCAGCTTCATCTGAGAAGGGACTAGCTGGTCCCTAAATGAGCACAGGGAATGAAGCTGCCTCTTGGATTAGGGCTTAATTTTGCAATCTCTTAATTGAAACACACCTGAAATCCCCAGGAGACTTCCCAGTTAGAAAAACCAAACCCGTTTTATTCGGGGCAGAGAGGGATTGCCTGCACCAAGGGTTAATTTTAAGCTCAAGTTAGCTTTAGTTTAACTTTAGGTCACCCAGACACCTCACCATATCTGCTCACCAGTTAGAATTTCCCATAAAATGTGAAGTTCCCCTGTTTCTCCTGAGGCCCCGGACCCAGCCGTGGTTCACCTCCCCAGGGTGCAGTGGCCGGCCATGTCCTGCCATGTCCTCCTCCTCCTCCTCCCTCCCAGCCGCATCGCTGTCTCCAAGGTCTCTTTTGGAAATGCTGGACACCGATTCAGCCTTCACATAAAATGTCACGAGCATCCTGCAAATCATAGAAGAGCACCAAAGAAATGATGTAACCTAATTAAGACTTACTCTTAAAACTGGCTTATGCTGGACAAGACCAGGATTTCCTCCTAGTGCAAAAGCAAAGCCCCTTGCATGCAGCTTTCTCTTCTCCTCCAAAGGAGGGATTTCAGGTCCCGACTTGAGCTGTGGCACTGCTCATCCTCGTCGAGAGGGTAACAGTCGAGCAGGAGGCTGAACCGAGGAGGACGGGATGAGAGGTCTGAGGAAGGCATGGTGCAGCACAAGCAACTTTGGAAAAGATGCTGCTATAAACGGTATATCAGATATTGTAATTCCCGACTCCTCTTTTCCGTTCTCTTTTCTCTTTCCTGCATTGCAGCACACACGGCATGACAGAGGAGCAATTCTTCTCCTGATCCGATCCTTTGGTGTCCCCCATCATCGTCTCCCAGTTGCAGTCTCACGCAGGACAAGGACCAGCTCATGCACCCCAGCTCCAGTGCAAGCCCCATGTGTGAAAGGTTTGCCAAATCAGGGACACAGACTAAAAGCCACTGGAAGCAGCAAAAATGCACCCTGGGGTTCAAGTAGGAGCGGCTGAGGGAACTGGGGTTGTTTAGCCTGGAGAAGAGGAGGCTGAGGGGAGACCTCATCGCTCTCTACAACCACCTGAAAGGAGGTTGTAGCGAGGTGGGGGTCGGTCTCTTCTCCCAAGGAACAAGCGATAGGACGAGAGGAAACGGCCTCAAGTTGCTCCAGGGGAGGTTTAGATTGGACATGAGGAAAAATGTCTTTACTGAAAGAGTGGTGAAACATTGGAAGAGGCTGCCCAAGGAAGTGGTGGAGTCCCCATCCCTGGAGGTATTTAAAAGACGAGTAGATGAGGCGCTTAGGGACATGGTTTAGTGGACATGGTGGTGTAGGGTTGACGGTTGGACTCGATGATCTTAGAGGTCTTTTCCAACCTCAATGATTCTATGATTCTATTCTAAGTAGCTTTGGACTAAAACCTGGGTCCTATTCCTCATCTGACAGAGGAGAAAAATGTAACCCCACTGATGTCCTAAAACCTAGGGAGGACTTCTCCATGCACTAGCAGAAAGTGAGGTAATTAAAAGCACGGGCATATGACAAACCGGGAAGTTTTTATACCCAGACTTGTACATATAGATGAGAACAGCCGTGCTCATGTGGGAAGCAAAAAAACATAGGCCAGGTGTTTCTAGTGGCAGGTTGCTCTGCCAGGTCAACAGCGTACCTCCGCCCTACCTGCTGCTAAACTGCGCGTATAAAACATTTTGAAATGATCATAACGGTCACATTCGGGCTGGTCACCACCCAAAAGGGTGCCCGTCATGGCCAGAAAACTCACTTTGGTGGTAAAGACCATCAGCCAAACTCTCGGTCCCAGTTTCTTTGTTTCAAAGAGTGGTTGCATTACTATTCCATCGGTTTTCCTAAGACTTTAGGTCTTGAAAATTTCAGTGAAAAATGTTGGAAAACTAAGGATGGATAGAAATAACAGATATCCAATAAAAGCGTCAAGCAACCTAAAGTTTACCTGGACAATTGGAAAGCTGTTTTTTGTAGTTTTGTACCACAACTCATTTAAGCATGCTGCTCAGTTTCAGAAAACTGCTTTTCCAGAAATAACACTTATTTTTCAATAGAGTCCAATTAGTTTTTGGTAGAATACTTTAATTTGGTAAAATGTTTCAAGCACTAGAAATTCTTCAGTGACCTACTTTAAAATAATGATTAAAATAAATCGTTTAGTTAAAAGGTTATTTTAGAAAAGATATGAGACGACTGGAAAACGTTCTGAATACAGGCAATTCTTTAATCCATGGTTTCCCATCAAGTGTCATATTTTTAAATTTAGCTGCATGCATTTTTAGAAATTAAAACCAGCGACTCCAACGGACTTCAGAAGGATGGCAGAAGCTCTTGGATAAACTGATAGAAAATTATGAAGACATTGACTAGCAATACATTAAGACTGGAAGCATTTCTGTTCTATAATCAGACAGTTCTCCACCAGCCACACAAAGGAAAAACTGAAATGCCAACCGTGGATACCAGCAGAGTGGTTTCCTTGGCAATTGTAACTATGCAAAAGACTTCCGTTTCCTCCCGTCCGCCTAATATAAGCAAATATTTAAGCCTGTCAACTGATCTATAAAGATTAGTACAACTGAAATCAGACCACCCTATTAATTTGAAATCACGGGGCCATATGCAGAGAAACAACGCAAGCAGATACATACCTGTGAGCATTTCAGCCACCCAACGGCCTGGATGGATTATTCCCTTGCTTACAGGTCTGCATGTATTTTCATGCTTTCATTGATTCGGAAGACGGAAAGCCAGAACAGTCAAGGGCAGAACCGGGAAGAATTGCGCAGACCCAAACTAGGAGAAATACACGTGGAGTTCCTGTTGGAAAGCTGAACTTCCCCGGCACTGGCAACCCCCACGAATTAGATGAATATTTCCAGAGAAAGAACATACAAAGCTCATCTGGGACACATGAACCGTCTTGCTCGGCTGTTGTTGTTTCTACTTTTAAACTGATAGAGGCTTGAAGTAAACCAAACTCATTCATCCTTCCCTATATTAGCAAAACAACGCAAACATTTTTCATGTCGGTGAGCTCATGCTGCTCCCCCCTGAGCTCCCTCCTCCCCGGGGCAGAGGAATCGAAGCAAGGGCGCTCTGCTTGCAGTAGAGGGTTTGGAGAGGGTTTGGAGAGGGTTTGTTTGCTTGCATTGGTTTTCAGTACTAAAATCACAGCCAAAATGTAAAAGCGCTGACAAATCCAGTAACAAAAAAGGCGGCGTACGACCAGTGTCTCTCTATGAAAATACATGTGTTTTCAAGTCTATAATTACTTGAATAGAAGTATATGCATAGTTTATTTCTACCTTTCAGTTTTAAATAGAAATTATCTTTTTGCTTCTTTTATATGACTCGGATGTATAAGCTCCTCCTATAAGCCCAATGCGTAAATACACGCACGGGTCTCCTGCAACAACTGGCAGCTAAGGTAAAGAGCAAGGGGCTGCCTATGCAGAGGCAAATGACGTCACAGGCTATTCAGTTGCTCATAATCAAAGTTATTCATGCCAAAGAAGAACAGATTGATCATTTTATCTGAAGGCGATGGAAACCTGCTCTGGCCCCAGTGCCGGGGGATTCCATATTCCCGGAGGGAAGATTCAGAGCAGATCATTGCCCAAGCACAAATGCGCATTGGCATGTACAAACACTCGACTGGAGTTTATTAAAGATAATTATTTCTTATAAATAAGTTTTATGGCCCATGTTTTGTCTTTTAAAAGACACCAGCTACCTGGAAATGATTACCCTTGTGAATTGCTTTTATGTTCCTTTGTTATGAATCAATGGGAAAAAATAGATGATGTATAAAGATTAATTCATAAAATTAAACAAGGACCTCACACGTTATTCTTACATCAAAGGAGAGGGAAGAATTCACGATGGAGAAGGCAGTGAGGATGAACACTGTGCTTAAGGACCCTTGCAGAAAGCACAGGCAGGGTTGGGGGGCCCGCTGTCGGGGCCCTGGTGTCCTCCTCCTTTTGGGTTAGAATAGGTCCCATACAGCCGTGTCAAACCTGGCCCTCCCCGTGTCCCACGTGTGACCATCTGGAAGGGAGAGCCCCCCAAATGCCACTGCGAGCAGAGCGCCCTTGCTTCGATTCCTCTGCCCCGGGGAGGAGGGAGCTCAGGGGGGAGCAGCATGAGCTCACCGACATGAAAAATGTTTGCGTTGTTTTGCTAATATAGGGAAGATGAATGAGGTTTGGTTTACTTCAAGCCTCTATCAGTTCAAAAGTAGAAACAAAGTCTATTACTATTATTGCTATTTTTCTGAAGGGTGTATTAAATTTCAGCCATCCTACATGATGATTTAAAATGAGCTCTCTAGCTAACTTGAATTAAAAGAAAAAAAAACCCCACAGTCTAGCTTTGATTGACAACTATGTCATTGGATATAATTAATAACCTTTCACTGTGCACTCTGAAAACAATGGATGCAGGATTCATCCAAGCCCGCGTGCCCTCCACATGCCGTTCCCCAGCCTGTGCGGGGAACTGGGGCTGCTCCCCGTACCCCGAGGGCGAGCGCAGGGAGCGCTGCTGTCAGGCAGCCCGTGCGGGAGGAGACGTACCTGCCGTCGCCATTTGCTCTCCCACATCCCGACTGCAAATATTTCCAAGGGATCAGATGCTTCTGCCATGTCTGGTGCTCCCAGGTGAAGCCTGCGCACGTGTCAGGGATCGGGGCGATGTCTGCGTGGTGGCCATCGGCTCCTTAGAGATTTTGTGCAATAGGAGGCCTTTTGCTAGGGCTAACATCTGATCTCCTGGTACAGAATGATGTATATTTATTAGGCAGGTACCATCTTAGCATATGAAGACTGAAAAAATCACACAAGCCCACTTATATAGTCACCCAATGATCCCCGTCAGGGGCAGGTAGGGTGCCAGTAGCTAAGTTCACCAAGTACTGTAGGAGGTGGCCTATATTAACATGTTATTTTTCCTTTTTTTTTATTCTTGATCTGTGCCTTTCATCAATATTTCTGCTTATATCATTCATATTGGATGTTGTAAATAAATGGCGTTTTCTCTGCCAGTAGCAGTACCCCAGCACACTCCCTGGAATTTACTACAACAGCGGGGAGCATGCCTGAATCCCAGGGGCTCCCTGAAAGCTTGTCAGGATCCATAAAAAGATATAAATAGAATATTTGTACATAAATTAAGACAGAACCATAACAGACTTTATATTGTTAAGTCATCCCATTGACCTTCTCATCGTTCTGAGGGCAGGGTTTTGACCAAAAATCTGTCCTTCGTATTCAGACCTTAATTTCCTTTTCCTCACTTGACCTCATTACTTGTATTTTTTTTTGTCTTATGACTCTATGGCTCCCACAGACAGCTCCTGGCCGGGCAGTGCTGCCCAGGCCCCCCACGACACCTCAGCATTGCCTGCTGCTGTGAAGCACCTGAGAATTGAGCCGCTGGGCTTCGATGAAAGGTTTAGGGAAGGAGCTCAGCTCCAAGGAGCGCAGCAAGGAGCGCAGCAAGGAGCGCAGCAAGGAGCGCAGCAAGGAGCACATCGCGCGGCGCTACTCCAGTATTGCATCCCGGTCGCACCATGAAAGGCACAACGGCAAGGCAGAGTAGGGCAGAAAATGGGTTTATGGCTGCCAGATTGAATTAAGGAATAAAATAATTTGTGCCTGCAGCAGACAGACTGATTAGTGGCAGCACACCCAGAAAACTCCTCTTAACTTCTGGGCGATTAGGATGCTTTGCTAAGACTTTTAGCAGCCTCCAAGGTCCTATTTAACCCACAGGGAAAAGGAAATGACTGAACCACCGGAGTAGGCTGGGTTTATGGGAGGATGGCAGTGCTCATCTTGTAGGTATCCTGAAGTGGTGCCTTAGGGCAATCAGCTCGTGGTTTTCAACCCAAAGACAAAAGCTACTAAAGTGAACTTACAAAGATGTAAGTGCCTGAAAGCTGGTTTTATGGAAAAAATTATCTCTTTAGGCACAGAGAAACAGACCCAGGACAAGCAGCTCTGCCTTTCCAGCACAGCCCTATACCACACGCTGCTTCTATTTATCCTACAAAGAGATTATTGCCAAGTACACAAGTAAGATATTAGCCACAAGTCTGATTTTCAATCCTTATCATGACTATTAGTTACAAAATAATAGCAAGTAACTTATTCTAAATGTTTGGCACAGACACCACAGTCTTTGGGCAGGCTGGATGAAGCACAGAGCCTGGAGTGGCTTCTCCTGGAGATCACTATGGCTGATTAGTTCCCTAATTCCTGCAATTATTAACCTTAATGAAATTTTGCTCTCTAATAGCTGCATAGCTATTGATTTTTAATTGTTTTGTTTGTGCCTTGAATTGATTAATATCAATTCTGAAAGGCATGCACAGCAGGAAGAGTCATTTGTCATTTGCAAATTAACATGAAAACAAAATGAACCCAGTAAGCAGCCGGGCATGAGGGAGCTGCCGAGAGCATTGGCAGACCACTCACCACGAGCATCCCGGTCCCAGGCAACTGCAGGGCATTAAAGGCTTTGCCTGAAGGGGAGAAGATGAGAGATGAAGGGTAAGTAAAGATCTCGCATCTTGCTCACTTGTTACGGAATAGTTTATACCTCCTTCTGCTAGTGCACTGGGTACTGCTCTCAGCAGAGCAGACACTGAGGAGGAGGCAAGGAGCGCTCTAATGCCCGAGATCGGCCAGTCTCTTGGGATATCGTTTTCTCTATTTTTAATTATATTTTATAGAAGACATTTAGCATAGTTTTGTCTAAAAGTTATACGTAGAGACAACTAGATAAGTTAGGATTCTTAAGTCACTTACTCAATTTTGCTGTGACTTGTGTTCGTCTCTGACATGGGCAGCTGAGGGACGGCCCTGAGATGCTGAGGGGGTCTGCACGGCCGTGGGGTCGCTGCGCTTGCGACGCCGTGCACGAAAAGCTTTCTTCAACATTACTCCAGGAAATCAAAAGAAGTGAACTTATTGTCACCGAGTTTGCATGTATAGAACTAGACCACTCAGCATCTGAGCTACATTTAATGTAAAAAAAGATGATTCTTCTTTGTTACGTATCCAAGATGTTCCTTTAATTTAGATTAAGCAGTATCCTCAGAGGTAGCAAGAGGTGGCCTACCTTGTTCAAGAACAAAAACCCAACCTTTAAAAAAGTTCACACATTGGTATCTTCTCTTCAGATGAAATAAGTATCAGGTTCAATAGAAGAGCTATGCTAAACAGCATAATTAGAAAACGGAAGAGATTACTATCCAATAGCAACAAGGAGCAAGGGAGGACCGGGAGCAAGACACAGCCCTTCTCCTGGGTAGTCACCAGGCTCCTCACCTGGGGAGTGGTGGGGATGGTCCCGAGCATCAAGCTGGTGCCACCTTTGATACCACAGTTCTATTACTGCTGCAGCCCTCACCCACAACAAGCTGCGGTGCCGCGTTTTGACCTGAAGACTCCCATGGGAGAGGAAATCTTCTTGACCCAAATATGTACGGTTTTCCTGAAGCTGGTAAATGTCATGCTTAAAAAGGTACCATTTCACCTCCTGCATCCCGCCCCGGGATGGTTCGGTTGTGTTACCTGTACCGCTGTGCACAAACAAGGGGAGCCTGCTTGCTTGCAAACAAACCCCCACAGCTTTCTACCTTCAGGCTGTTTTACCACCAAAACCCCCGAGAGGATGAAGGAGGTGTCTCTCCTGCTGGTGGGCGAGCAGCCTCCAGCGTCAACTTTCCAGTTTTCCCTCGAGCATCCTGCGGCAGGGATGCAGGGACGCAGCTCAGTGCATCGCTCCCAGCCACCCACCATCAGCCCCGAGCGCCTGGGTGGGTGTCTGTGAAAGGTGAGCGCTAGCTGTGCCGCCCCACCGAGCCCCAGCCCGCTGCCCCGCCGGCACCGGCACTGGTACCGGCAAGCACGGCGGGGGCTGCAATTTTCTCTGGATTAATGTCTTGCTGGGGCACATCCCTCCTTCCTCGCCGTCAGCTGCTCAGGGAGTCACAGTCCACAGCAACTGGCATTTCCACAGGCTTTAGCATTTACCTTTTTTTCCTTTTTTATTTTAACGTGCATGGAAATCCTGAGTCTTAAGGAAGAATATCCATATTCAGAGTATTTATCCTCCAGCAGCCTCCCGTTCAGAGAAGGGACGCCACTTACTCAATTCACATTGGCAATTTAAATCTCCTAGCAGAAAGGTGCGCAAACCAAAGTGCGGCAGAAGTCTCTGCCTGGCTTTTCAATATGGAGAGAAAATACCTTCGCACACAGGTCGTGCCCATGAGGTGGTTCACTCCCAGCTGGGGCATTGCCACACACGCACGAAAAGCCTGAAATTCATTATAAGTGAGAGGGGCAGGGTAGATGCCACAGCCTCCGAGTCTTTATAATTTCAAAGCCACCTATACTTTCTCAGTTTTAACAAATCCACATTACTACTCACTTTCCAGTTGATGAAAATAATGCCTGTGGTGAGACACAGGAGCTAGTTTAGTCTGCTTTTCAAAGCAGGATTCTTCTAACATTTTCTGTTGGAGATGGAGTCCCCTGTAATCTGCTTGGAGGAATATATGGTCTGGTCGTAAGAGATCGAGTTCCTCAGCTCTACTGGAAATTTTGCTGAACCTTTTATAAAGTGGAGATGAAATTTAAGAAATCTTCTACAGTAGTAGTTGGCAAGTTACTATACCTAAAGCAGAACTTCTTTAATCTCTGGAATTCAGGAATTAATTTAACCTTCTTTCTCATGCTTATAAGGTTAAATAAAATGCATTTTGTGTTCCCCATAGATATGAATTACTGCGTCTTTCGTTTTGACATTTTACGCAAGAAAGTATTAATATAGAGGAGTTTGGGTCAGATACAATTTCCATGCTGTCTCTACAGATGAAATGAGTTGGTCACTGCATACAAGAGAATTCACGGGTTCGGTAAACCAGGAGTGGTTTATCCTCCTTTTCCATTTCAGAAATTGTTAACATTGGCTCTTTGCGCCAGGCTGAGGTGAAGATATGCTTGTTTTAGAGACACAAGGACTATTGGGATCGATACAAGGGGCTGCTGCCAACCTGCCCTCGCTGCCTGTACCTGCCCACGGTGCCTCCTTTTGCTCCTGCCTGTCCTACCTGAGCAAAAAAAGCAACCCATTTTTTCCTGTTAACTGTCATTGTGGTTAGAGGGGATGTTAGGCTCTTGCAGAGCATGACAGGAGCTGTGGGGTTCATGAGGGGCTCTTGCAGCACCCTTGGCCAGAGTCTGCCGGTCCTGCCACCGCAGACGGTCCTACCAACCGCGAGCTGGCTCTGCCTAAGTGAGGTCTCCGCTGCTGTAATGGAAAATTCCCCTGGGGCCAAGCAAGATGCTGCTTTTTATACTTTTCTGAGACTGTATGACACTGCTCTGCATTAATTAGCTTCTCAGAATCGAGGTACTTCAACGTGTAATTACGAGCAAGCATTTTGACAGAAATTATGCCAAGATCGAGGCTCAGCAGTACAATACAGCAGAACCCGCACTTTCTTCCCAGAATTTCTCTATTTGCTCACCGTTGGGTTATGGTTGGGTATGGCCACCTCCCGCGGTGGCTGAGCCGCGCAGGGAGGCACGGCTGCACCACGGCTGCGATGCTGCGGGATGGGGTCAGCTGGATGCCCTGAGGCACCTCCAAAGGGACACCCCCTGCCAGAGGAGAGGCTGAGCGCGCAGCCCCCAGCCCTGCCGAGGCTTCACCCCCCCAGCCACAAGCTCCCGCAAATCCAGGCACCACCCAATTCACAAGGGAGCTTACGTGTCCTTCGAGAAGATGCTCTCCTCCTTGCGCCGCTGCCGTCACTCCTCTGATCGCTGTAGGTGGTGATGCTCCCGGCAGCGGTGGCCAACGCAGCACTGAGCAGGTTAACCCTGCCAAGGAGCACTCAAAGAAGAAAACCACCATCGCGCGTGGCCAGTTTTGGAGTGGATTCCTGGTATTACAGCGCTTCACCTTCTGAAACTTCTAAACCTAACCTAGGGAAAAACAAATTAAAAAAAAAACAAACAATTTTTTTTTTTTCCTATTAGCTGTCATTTTGGTTTGTGGGGATGTTAGGCCCTTGCTTTTTGAACACATGCTGTTAATGGCTCTAAATGCAGCGGATATTACCAGTTACCGACCTGCCTGCTACCCTTATTCACTTCTCTCTCACTTGAAAACTTAGGACAGGCTTTAGAGCAACTCATGGTCACAGATAGGGCCCACGAGCAAAGCTTCTCTTTAGATTTATAAATAAAGTTAGAAAAAACCTCCCGTTTACTTGCAAGCCTTAGCTATAAATTACTACAAGTTTCAGGATTTGATCTATAAAAACTATATATATTAAACCAAAGAGCACTACAATGATCAGTTACCTAAAAAATGAGGTACGGCTTTCTATTTCAGCATTCATCGTTTTTTCTAGGTGTAAACTGAAAGCGAAGAGGGAGCGAGGAGCGTTGTTCTGAGTCCTGCTCTGTTCCAAGGCAATATTTCTGTTTTCTGTCGGGAAAATGACCAACCGAAATGAACCGTGTTATACAGAGAAAAAAGCACTTTCCAGGCGGACTTTGGGCTATCACACTATTAGGGGTTGAGTTCTCCCAAGGCGTTAATTACTAGAAATTATCACCCGAGGAGTCAGCACCTTCCCCGTTGCGAGTGGTCTTGTGTTGCACTGAAGATGCTGGTGGAAAACCCGGGATGCCCGCGATGGCCAACGCGTCTGGGACAGGGGGGTGATAGGACAAATCGCTCCCCACGCATTTTCCCCTGCCTGGGTTAAGCTGAACTTCCCAGGGAAATAACATATTATTTAATTTATGCTGCCGGAGAGGGTGACATAGTGAGACTTGGCAAAGCAGACGTGGCGTTTTGGAACGGTTCACAAGACAGAGCCTTGGCGGGGCACCCGCCGGGTTAGCCAGACAGAGCCAGGACACCAGCAGACTGCGCTGGATCCGTCCTGCTGTTCACATACGGAAGGTCTGACCTCACTTCTGGTGAGATCCAGAGAAGGCCGCTCGATTTATCCCTGGCGTATAACTCTTTTGATGGTGCAGTGTGGTGGAAGAGGCAGCTCTGACACCAACACTCGTTGTTAATGCCCAACAGTACCCTTATAACAAGCCTCTTTTTCCTCTTTTTTTTTTTTTTCTTTTTTAAATTTTTAAAGAACTCCTTTGTTCTCCTGGCTTGAACATTAAAATTTGTCAGACCCGGGAGCCCAAGAGTGATTTCCAGGGCAGACAATGGAGCTACTGAGCATCACAAGACAAGGAAGGTGAATCCTTTCTTCCCACGAGACGGGGTTAACGCCGGGGGAGTGACCCCAGCCTGAGCTCTGCACCAGGTAACCCATGGCACGTGAGAAATACTGCCCGGTGCCTGCGACTGCCACCCTTTGATGGCTTGTCTGCGGGTGAAAAAGTGGGTGCTAAGGACCTAACGTCCACCCTTTTGGGGGGTTTACTTTGAGCCACCTACCCAGCAGAGCTGAAGCACCAGGAATCCGACAAATAAGGAGGTGTTTCCAGAAGCACCCCTGTTACTTTCAAGCATAACCCTTTCTTTAAGAAGGCATTTGGGTACCTGAGGACTGCCCTGCTGCAAATTAGAGCTGCAGGCATTTAAAGGGCATTTCTACATGATGCTGAGTGAGAAAAACAGCATGTCCACAGCATTGCTAGCCCAGGTCAGAGTGCAAGCGTGGTCGGCCGGGGCTGACTTCTGCAAAGGCTGTACATCCCTAAAGCCCTTGGCTCAGCTCCTCAGAGGCACTTAAGAGCCCAGCTCTGGCGACTGCAACAGATCCATTTAAAAGCTGGCATTTACCCTCTTCAGAAGATGTTATTCTGCGCTGGGTGTTGGCAGGCTAATGTGGCTCTCCAGGAGGCGAGAGCCTCTCTGCCCCCAGCTCCCCAGGGGTTTTCACCTAATGGAAGTCTGGGCTCCCGCCAAGCTCTGCTTTTCTAGTAATTTTACTGCAGAAACCAGAAATACAAAGCGACAGTGGCGGAAGAACGGACGTTGATGAGAGGACTGGAGCAGCTATTCAGGAGCGGTTCATCCCCACCTTCAAACCCAAGCCTTTCTCTTTCGTGCCAGGGTTAGCTAGGATCCCGTGAATTACCCCTCTTGAACTTGCTTACTACAAAGAAAACTATATTTCAAATGACCCCTTGCTGTGACCTGCTCCTTTTGACACAAATCGTTAAAAAAAACCCATCTCTTGGTGTGGGCAGGACAAACGCGGTCACCACAGTCCTGCTAGCGCTGGCTTTGTCCTCCCGCTAACTGAAATGCCAGGCGACCTTGCACACCGTAAAGGGGAGGAAAAGTCCAAAAATTAACATGGGATCTCAAAACCTTTAGTAAAACTAGCTTTTACCCAAAACCACATGTTTTTCAGCCATCCCACTGAATAGGTGGCGGTTGACTTTAACCGTGGAGCTCCTCTTGCCGTCAAACTAAAGCACCAAAAAGCTCCCCCTGTCGCGGGGCTGGTCAGCATCCGCAGAGCCGGTCCCCTGCACCCTGGGAGGAGAGGAGGCTGAGGCTGGCACGTGCCACCTGCCAGGCAGATGACAAAGGCTTAATTTTAAATAATGGGTTTATTAAAGTAAACTATGTCCCCGAGCGATGGTTTACTAAAACACAATTATTTCTCACCAACACATACGGTGGAGGCTGGGCTTTGCTGAAAGGTGCTAGAAGGAAACAGGGATTTGGGGAAACACTGTTTGAATTTATGGGAATGCAGAAGAGTTCCAGGTGTACAGAAGTTACGCACTGCTATAAATTCCATTTTTTTAACTGGAAGTATTTCATAAAATTAACTATGTTAAAATAGTAAATGGATATTCATTTTGCAATGAGTTGTAAATACGGCATTGTAAATATTAATCATCATGCAAGCATACCAGCAAGCCTTGATTTTAATATACGCATTCAAATTGTGACAAATTCTGCTTCAGATCACATATTTTGCCAGCTGGGCATTAATTTGAGATGCTCTACTCCAGTGCTTTATTAAGCTATCTGTTTATATCATGATCAAAACAAATAGTGCGAAGTGAGAAATGGAAAAATACTGTTTCAAACCATTTACCTCTAACTGATGCCAGCTGCTCTCTTCTCAAAGGCAGCTTTAACGCACGCCAGTCCCACCGGGGAGCCCAGGGATTTCATCACTCCCAGACACGCAAGTCCCCTCAACAAGGATATTTATTATTTATTTCTTAGGTCCTAAACTCTGTCATGCACATGCCCCACTCTGTAGAGAACTAAGTAATTCCGGCAGAAAGTGGGCTAAAAGACTGAAATGGTATTCTTATTTTTATATGCTTATATACAGTACAATTTTTTTTGTTCTCAGGAGCTCAAAAAAATAACTCAGACTAACTGCACACCAAAATTATATTCAACATAAACACGGAGTTTAATATTTGACTCAACTGCAAAAATTTGGTGTAATATAAAACAAAGTGGCACGCGGCAAGATGGGTGCTGGATCCTCGGGCAAACTGAACCGAGGGCATGGCTGAGCAAGCAGATTGGTCTGGCTTTTATTAGATGATAACTTAGCAGTATTTACTTCCATGCTAATCCCAGATGAATTTTTTTCACTAGAAGTAGCTTGCAAAAAAATAAAATAAAATAAAATAAAATCTTACAGACGCCAAAATTTAGATTTCCAATGAAACCTCAGCAGCGTGTTTCCACCTCTCGCTAGAGAACAGCCTGGAAACGGATCCAGGCGGCTGAAACTCAGGACAGCTCGCGGCAGGGGGAATGTTGGTGCTGCTAAACCAAAACCAGAGCCCGTTTCACCACGGCTCCTGCCGCTCGGAGAGGACGTGTTTGTGTTTGAAAGCTAACGCAGCTACACTGGGGTGAACCTCTGCCAACCTGGCTGGGTTTCCTCAACCTTTTTTTGACAGTGAGCAATGAAACTCAAGCCACCTCGAGTTTAAATATTTATACTTTGATCTGAAATGTAACAGCTTTCCTGTGATGTTTTATTGTTTTATATTTCCCCTGTATGTTCAAAGGCAGAAGTCTAAATATCTGTCACTGGGAATGGCAACTTGCTATATATTACAACTGCTAATGTTTTTCGTGCTTTCCACTGCATATTCAAGTTTAATGTGTGCTGCGCTCTCTGAGCTCTGCAGTTAAAGGTGATTTATAAATTTGCAGGTGATATCGTAATTTACCGGTGTTTCAGAAAAACAACCCTGGGATATTGCAGTACCATCCAGCTTTTTAAAAATCCAGTCCCGTAGGGGTAGGCTAACCCCAAAGCCATCGTGGCAGTCAGCGCATCCTCCAGCTCCCCCACGGCTGCCTGCACCTTCCCTTCCTTCAGCCCAGCCAGGCAGGGGAGACCCCGCTGCCGCCCTGCCCTCCACCGTGGCACTGCACAGGCTGGGTGCTGAGCCTAGGCTAAGGGTAAAGCTTGGTTTTAGGCAGATACTGGCTGCCAGACACATTTTCTGTGTGCTACTTGGAGCTAGCCGGGAAGAGATGACCGAGGGGCTGCTGCTGCCTGTGCCTCCTGCCAGGATACACCGCCCTCCTGTTTGTGCCCCTTGTTAAATGGTGAATTATAGAGTCAGCGCTGGATTTCTGGCACTTTGCTATTGACCCTGCATCAGGCCCCCTTGCCAGCGAGCCCTGCCTGCCACAGCAGCCGTATCAACCTGGCCACGGCAAGGTAACCGCTGCCCCTCCTTGCCCATCCATTCAAAATCATGCAACAAAATTAAAAACATCTGCCACCTCCGATGACAACTTTCAGGTTTCCCCTGCCAGCTACAAAAGCTGCACAGGGATTACGCAGAGAAAAACATGATGGGGCAGCCCGAGCTGGCTCCAAGCACGGGATGCAGCGATTTCCCAGACCAGGGGCTCCCCGTTGCAGAGAGGGCGAAACAGCAAAAATAAGCTCACCCTGATCCTTACGAGCACCCAGTCCAACCCGGTATCCCAGACACGGTACTGAGGAGTTATAAACAGCCTTTCTCTCTGACCCAACATAATAAATGGGATGTTTTAAGTGATTAGAGGATGGGCACGCTGAGCCTGCAGACAGCGACCAGACAGGAGGAGATGGAGGTTTGGTGCCTCCGGGTGATAACGCGGATCAATGACGCTCCGGTTTCTGGAGTACGTCCTGGGTCCCGGCTGTCGGCTGCGGCTGATTTATGGTAAATAAGTGTCATCTGCGGGAGCTCATATTGAAAATGAAATAAAACACAGGATGAAGGAGTGAGAGAAGGAGGGTTTCTGGAATAAAGTGGGCAACAAGGTGGAGTGCAAAGATAGCGTCAAGGTAATATCTGGAATACGCAATGTTTGTTTTACATGAATATTCTTTAAGCAGTTAATTTAGCTGCAGAACAGTACTTACTGTCCTCATATGCATCTCCTGTGTATTATCATGATTCTGTAAAGCAATATTCTGGAATAAAGTGGGCAACAAGGTGGAGTGCAAAGATAGCGTCAAGGTAATATCTGGAATACGCAATGTTTGTTTTACATGAATATTCTTTAAGCAGTTAATTTAGCTGCAGAACAGTACTTACTGTCCTCATATGCATCTCCTGTGTATTATCATGATTCTGTATAAGCAATATTTTCAGGTTTTTGTCTTGTTTTCCTTTGCAGGGCAGGTTAGGGGCCAGTGTTTGCTGCCTGATGATGCACAGAGCTCCAGAAAGCAGGCGGAGGTAACCTGACCCTCCCGCTTCCTTCAGCCAGCTCTCGCTTGGAGACTTGCCTTCTCATTCCCTTTGGCTTATTTGGATGCCTCCCCGGCTCCCTCCGAGCCTCCTCCTGCACCAGCTGTCCCCGGCACGGTGGGGGTCCCTGGGGATTTCTGCCTGGTGGCTCCCGGGAAATGCCCCCAGGGAGCATCCAGCAGTCCCTCCAGGATGGGGGGGCACCGGCCTCCTCTTCAAGCTGTGCTCTTCCAATATACATAGGCAAAATAAAATCTAACGTTAGGATCAGCATCTTATAAGTTTGCGAAAGCTGAGATGGCCAAGCATTTGTCTCCTCCCTGGCCTGGCCAGGTTTTCCCTCTCTGATTTAAACCCGTCTTGCCATGCAACATGTCTTTTGCCCAGAAGGGGAAAAAAACATCTCAGGGTATTCCTAGGAGTCACTGCCGTAGATTAGGCTGTGTCTCCGGACAACGGGGAAGCATGCCTGCACAAATGTGAGCATATGTTGTTCAGCCAACCCGCTTTAGAAATTTTATGCACGTGCAGGAGAGTTCAGCATGCGGCTATTAATATTAAATCAAACTTAGGGGTTTATATTTCACACATTGTAACACTCAGTTGGAAATAAAATTGCTTAGTAGCTGGACTGAGCATAAAAACAGTACAGTGTAAAATATTTCAATGTTTGCTTCATTTCACATAATAGCTATTTCTATTATTAATTACTAAGCAATTGAAACACCATTTCTCTGGAAACAAATGCATAAGGAATATGTTTCTCCTTGAGTTGTGTCCATGGGAAAAATAAAGCGTTATGGAAGGCAGAAGTAACAGATGTCACTCAGGCTCCCCTGTTCCCATCTCTAATTAAATTCGGAACTAATCAACTTTTATTAACATAATTTTTTTTTAAAATCATTTTTCCTCTAGTTTAAAAATATCACATTTCTGTTACGCAAGCATTAACTGCTCAGGCAATATTTACCTTTTGTCAAGGCTATCTATTTGTATCTTTTTTTTTTTATGTTTTTGTACAGTTCCGCTACCCACTGCGGAATGAACCCCCAGGAACAGGGAGCGGGCAGCGGCTTTGCAGCATCCCCACCCGAGCAGCAACCTCACCCGGGGGAAGCCTCTGTGAGCCATCCTCAGGCACGGGGGAGAGCTCGAGTAACCCTCCCGTTGGGGCATCGTGCTTCCATCCACTTGGGTCAGTCGTGACAGGACAGTGGATTTACCTGGCTTTTTGTATCCTAGGAAAATGGGGGGGGGGGGAACCCACTTCTTTGCCTAAGTGCTGTGGTCATACCTTTGGGGAGGATCGTATCTACCTGATGGTTTCTGCTGTCTTAACCTATTCCAGCAGGATCCACCACCTAACTCCCATAGGCAGGCAGCGGAAAAATACCCGGGAGGTGCCAAAGGCTCAGCGGTGTGCAGGCTGTAATCGGGGAAACGGGGGGAAAAGGGTGAAGTCATTCTGTGGGAGAAGAGAAAAAAAATCTGCATGTAAAATCCGTGATATACCTCCTGGGAGAGACAAAGGGAGCTCGGCACCAGAAAGCTCCTCAGGAACTCTGTCTGCTGGCATCTCAGACGCTTTCCTGGTCCAGGATCAGGCTGTTTATACGCTGCATGCAAAGATAGTGTTTCAGGCCTTGTGAATGCGCATGATATGTTATCCCATAATTCAGATGCCATCTCCAGACATTACTGAGCAGAACAGCAAAGCTCGTTACAGCGCAGAGCTGGCTTGGACGGCAGCATACATTGTTGGCTTCCCACGTTATTTTTTCACACCCCCTTTACTCCTCAGCCACATCGATTGCAGTTATACATGTGCATGGCTTTGCAATTAGTGACAGACAGACGAGCACAGGATGGAATAAAAGGTTAATGCTATTCTGACATCCCTCCCAAGGAAGCGACAAGGGTCAGCAAGTTTTTGACGTGCCTTCTTGCAGCGTTTGAGAAGCTGCGTGCTGCAGAAACCACGGCGATACAGACGAGATCCGTGGGAGAGGAGATCATCTCCAGAGGTCATGTTTCCAAAGATCACAAATGCAGCTGCTGGAGCCAATCTAATTTAACCGCTAAATTAAACATGGTTACTGCCTCAGGGACCTCTCCGTAAGAGTGAGGTAAAGCTGTCATGTTTCTCAAAACCAAGTATGTATGCAGATTTGAAACAACAGTGCAGAAATTAATTATTTCCCAAAATAAGAATGCTCAAAAATAACACCTAAGCTGGCTTCCTCCTTGTTTTGCATCTGGGAGCAGTCTGTATTTTGAGCCAAAACTGAGGACGCCGGTGCCAAGACATCACCCGAACCCCATCACCTCATCTCCTGCCACAGCCCGCAGCCACGCTGGGAAGGGCTGCTGCGTTTTGCTGGCTTCGGCGCAGGGGCGGCAGGAGCTCCACGTCCCCTCTACATCTCCGCTGGTACTTGCTTTGCTGCTGTGAAGTTTAGCTCAGGGGTGACGGACATTTGGAGGTTCCCCCCACCGTGACCGAGCCATGGGGAGCCTGTGCATGTGCTGACACGCTACCTGGTCCTTATGGCAAAGAAACTGCAAGGGAGGGAGAGCACCAAAGGGGAAGATGTGCCATTCATTAATATAGACCCTGCTCCCTCCGCGCTCCGCAGCCTGGAGAGGAGCCACAAAACCCACTTTTCTGCCGAGTCCTGGAAGAACCTAAGTGCAATTGCATTTCTCTGCTTCCCAGAGGGAACAAAGAAATTAAGTCACTACAAAATTATGTATGTTCCTAAGGTGAAACTGAATTAAAATGAGACCTCTAAATCAAATAAAAACCCAAGTAAAGCTGCAAAAATGAGCAAGCCTTTCCAGAGGCTTTCTAAAGTCCTTGTCAAGATGGTCAGAACGGGCAATAACGAACAAAGGAACCGCAGTTTATGGATTATGCCCAAAAAAGTTATTGACATACAAAACTGTAGTAAGAAAGCAAAGGGCAAGAGGGAAAGGATGGTTTACAAGAAGCAATGACAAAACTAGCTAGAAGTGCAGTGGTTCATCTGGCAAAAGTAATTTATAAACAGCAGAAGGGAAAATAGTGAAACCCCCCCATCATTCTTCACTCCTCTCAGCCAAAGTGTTTGCAAACAAGCACAGAGAACAGACCTTGTCGTGATGCCCGGCTACTCAGAGCAAAGAGTCAGCGTTACTGGGAAGAGGCAGCGGGTTCCGAGCCCATATGCTAAAGGATAACCTTCTCGTTAGCTGGGAACAGCAGCAGTGGGCTGCCGTGGGCACATCTGGAGCACAGCCCCGCTCCTGCGTCCACCGTTGGCCAGCAGCTGCTCGCACGCTCCCACCGTGGGAGTGCTCAAACCGCAACTGGTTTTGGAGATGCTGGCACAGAGAGAAGTCTTACAGTTGGGAAAAAATGGGATAAACATTGCATGTGATCAAGAAGTTAAAGTGCCATAAAATGCTTTCCCTTGAGAGCAGCAAAACTAGCCAAACTCTCCGTTGTGCAAAGGCAACTATTATCTCAGCTTAATTTTTGCAACTGAAAGTGTCCAGCTGTAATAAAAGGAACACAAATACCTTACTTAAAAACTGTAACCTTTGCATAGTCATTACAGCCTACATAAAATCTGTGGGAGGCATGCCAGCCAAAGTACAAAACAGGTACCAAAAAGTACACAGATAGATCAGTGGAGTCAACTAAAGGATTTCCAAGTAGTTCTATTAATAAGCCCTTAATACAGAGTTATTTGGGTTTGGATAGCATCATTAAATGTTATTACACAGGTCTGTAATACCAATTTAATGGTATTATTCAATTCATGAAACGTGGCCCAGGCAGTCAATAAATAGAGCTGAGACCCACAGGAGAAAGGCACGACGTGAAGAGCAGTTGGCACCACAGGCAGCAGGACCCTGCACAGGGATGCGGCTCGTGGGAGCTCCGAGCTCTCAGACAACAGCGCTCCTCAACTGCATCTCCAACACCTGTTAGTACTCCTGCTACATCCCATCCATCAATACTTACCCTATCAACTACATTTTCCAAAACACATTATGACAAGACAAAGCCTATTATATATTTCCCCTCACCCCAGCTTTGGTTTTCATGCTGTTCCTCCTATCTAAAATAGCAGTCAACAACGTCTCTTCATTTAGAAAACAAATGGTATTTATGAAGTTTTTAGACCACAAATGGGTGCAAGTGATTACAGTCTGAACGAAGCAAAGTTACGTCGGTTATAAGGGCTTAAACAGAGCCCGCCCCTGTTCATGGTCCTCCTGCACTGCAATGGAAGGTCTCCAGCTCACTCGTCATGGCAAACATGCGGGAAGATGCAAGAAAATAAGTCATCTCCCTGCTGGGCTGTTCCCAGCCATGAGCTATGCTGTGCCGAGGAGAGAGGGGGTGCCCGGAGGAGAGGAGGGAGTTTCGGCCACACTTGCCATCGAGGACAGCCACCAGGACAGCTCGGCGCAGGATTCCAGCTACTGCAAAACACCAAAGTGCCATTTTAAAGCATCTTATTTTAATCCTATTTTTGAAATTCCCCCGTACTGAATAAGGGAATGTTCCAGCTTTGTCTTCCAGTCAGTGATAGGGCTGGCCAGTGCTCTGCACAAGCCACACAGGAATATATTCCATATGGGCATACTGGATTAATTCAGGTCGGTGGCTTGTGTTAGAAGGTGCTCTCCAGTGAGAGGGTATTACTGAAAGATCCATTCCTCCTATTTCAGGACAGAACGGTCTTTTCAACAGACGTTAAGATTTCCTATTTAGCATTTTGAGTTTTATTTCCTTTTCAAAATACCGTTTATTTGGAAAAGTCTTAGGAAAATCTTGCAAATCCCATTTCTGCCAATGTGTAACTAAGCAGGCTGATTTGAGGAAAAATGTTGCCCGGATCGAGTGCCCCATAACGTAATAGATTCTATGGCAATTTACTGTAGCATGGTATAATTGCTTGTGACAAAGTGCTTCCATGTGTCAGCGTGCAATGCTGCTTCCCAGGACAATTGATTTTAGAGAGGGAGAGAACGTGAATTTATGTAACAGGAGGATACGATGGCATTTCCTACACTATTCAAATATCCCAGATTTTTCTCTGGTCTTTATATACCAATTTTAGCAAAAAAGAAATTAAGAACTTGCTTTATCATGGAGGCATTTTATATAACCACGCAGTCGCTACAACAGATCCTCATGGGAGAAACACGACACGACTTTGTGCCCAGTGAAATAAGCTGATTTTTCTCTCTTGCCTGCCTTGGAGTCGCACAGAAAAATCCATTAGGTTTCAATGTTGCTGCAGGGCAATTATTTTTTCCAGGGCACTCTTTGGTGATGCCCTGTCACTGTGGAACATCTTTGCTCCACTTGGACATTTTGCACAGTTGCTGATATCCACTTTAAAAAGCCAGGCTACTAAACACCAGCCTGTGCACCAAACCTCCCCGGACCACCGAGGCTGCAGACAAAAATGCCTCCATAGACCCGCAGCTTCCAAACTCCATCAGGACTTGAATCGTTAGCCCTTCGCCGAGCTGCCCCCCTGCCTTTGGATGTGGCAAGCAAATTACTCTAAACAAGATTGATAAGGCCTTTTTGTTTTCTTTATTTTTTTTTTTTAAGTAGTCAGATTACTTCAAATTGCCTTTATCATTCTCATGCGAGGTCTCATTTCAGGTTGCTCCACCCAGTTACTGTACGGTCTCTGCTCTGCACCAGATTCCCTTGCCACTCACATTTCAACCCCGCAGACATGAACATGGTAGGTATCAGCAAGAGGAAAACCAGGTTCTTCACCTTTTGATTGCAAAACATTCGGGTCCCAGGTACAGTCTGCCTGGGTCCAGCCTGATTTTGTAAGCAGACTGCCACCACCTTGCCTTTCTCATGTCCAGCTCTCTACCCCCGGCTTTCTCCTTCCTTAATTATTATTTGAAGAAAATACTGAGCCTCAGTAAGGATTTCACAGCCACTCCAGCACCCTGATGGGAAAGCCTGAAGATGACCATGTTAAAACTTAGGTACATCCTCATCTAAGTTAAAACTTAGATACAGCCACACATCAGCCAGTGCGCCTCCAAGTACTGCCCAATCTATATTCCTTCTGTAAAAGACAACCAAGGATGCGAAAACCACCTTCACTTGGGTGGGAAACAGTCCTTCTTGAACAAGGACCTACCTCTTGGCCATTATCAGCTTTCACGGCTGCGACGCCGTCTGCCAGCGGGGACATTTGGGTCCTTCTCATACCCCCGAACCGGGCAGCTGCGGGGAAAGCAAAGCGTTCCTGGCCTGAGATGCATCTCCTGAACCGACCGATGAAGCATTTTAAAGACACAAACAGGAGCAAGCTTATGGCTAGTGGACCAGAGGCCACAGGAGGATGCCTAAGAGTTTTTTAAAAAAAAAAAAAAATCCTCCTGGCTCTGTTACTGCTAAAGATACTTCCTTTAGTAGCATCTCAGATGTACAGACTTCATTAAAAAAAGCCATCAGCTTTGCAGTGAAAAGGATAACAGTCATCCACAATCTGGCATTTTTTTTGATCTTTTCAATTATTCACCCCTTGTGTTGCCAGTGGGGTTCAGTCATCTGATGCTCCCGGACTGCTTTTTCCGTGATGAATTCATGTTTTGACAGGTTTAAAATTTGAAAGTCCAACTCTTCAACAAAGAGCAGCAAATAAAATCAATAGCAAACACAGCATATTGAAAAGACCACGGCTTAATAAAAAAAGACTCCAAATTCAGTGATTTTCACGTTCCAGAGAAAAAGCAGTCAATTCCCAAGAAAGATTTCATTGCCACTGCCAGAGGTTTGTTTTAAAAGGGATGCATAATACCACCAGCAGCCTCCCATCGCCCACGGTCTTTGCTTGTTCCTGATAGACAATAAGGGAAAAAAAGAAATCTAACCACAGCAAGCTTACAATCTGCACTTTTAATATTAAAGTCTGTCGTTCCCTCTTATTGCAGTATCTGCTTTTGACAACTCTCTCTGCTTTTAGTTAAATGTCAGGGCCCCACGTTGTGCAGGAACAGCAGCAACCAGCGACAGGAGTCTTGGTACAAGTTTAAACTCATATTGATTTATTTTCACGTATATACCAGGACTGCAACAGCAACAGGCATGGACGGCGCAGATGAAGGTTTCCAAGACCCGAAGCCTGCCCACGCCGAGCGAGGTGCCGCGTCCTGGGTCAGAGGAACATATGCAGGGAGCAACCTTCCCTAACGCAACAGGTTTTGCCATCAGCAGAAACATTAACCACGAGCAGCCAGGCTTCTCCGAGAGACTCACAACTTATGCACGCAAGACAGATGGTTTGCTAACAAGGGGTAATCTGGCTTCAAAATTTCCGTTCATAATCTTGCTTTGAATACACAATATCTGCATAAAATACATTAAAAAGGCTCTCACAGCCATATATGTTGTGATGCGGATTTAATGAACCTAATTTGATAAAAATAAGCAAAACAGATGTGATTTTTTTATGAAAAAAAATAATCAGAAAAAAATAAATAAAAAAGCCCCCCCCAGCCATATATGTTGTGATGCGGATTTAATGAACCTAATTTGATAAAAATAAGCAAAACAGATGTGATTTTTTTCATTATTTCTACCCCCTTACCTTGCAAATTTTAAGAATTTATTAAAATATATTTTAATTTAGCTTAGATCAAGATACATGGACAATCTGGCAAACTCAGTTTCCCACATTTTGGGGGGGAGGTTCAAAATGCATTTGGCCTAGTGTTTGCCTGCAGAAAAGACCAATTCTTTGCTAGTTTTGAAAAATCTCTGACCTTTCTTCCCAGCCACAAGATGAGAAGCATGAGCACTTATCACATAAATGGGTTTTAGAAGATATCCAGAGAGTAGAAACCTCAAAATAATGAAGTCACATTGACTTCTGCCTTGATTCGAGGATAGCATGAAGAAAGCATCATGGGAAATGAAAAGATATTTATGTAAATTGTCTAAATACACCCAAAAAAGGGGCTTATTCTGCTAGTGAGGATACAGGCATTATCCCGGGGAGAAACAGCGAGACCTCTGGCAGCTGCCAAATACTGAAATTAATTTTCCATCAGAAGTTGACCCACAAAATATCCAGATAACGGTCTTCTGTTGAGCATGGGAGCATCATATTAGCCTCATTAGAGCTACAAAATTAACTTGAAATCCTGCAGATATGACAGGTTTACCACTTGCCTGTGGGATTTGGAATGAAACAGCAAACGGAGCATAACACAACAGCAAATAGCCCAGGCACGCACTGAGCGTCTCCATCCCATGGGCAGCAGTGGCCGATGAGCAGATTGCACGTTAACCTGCCCTGTCCTTCGTGGAGGAGGCTCAATACACCGTACAGGCTAATTTCTGGTGATGGAAAACACACTGTTACCATGGAGCCCTGGTTTCCTTTGCTTTGAGCGGGTGTAAGGTTCAAGGAGAACACAAAGCAGACTTTTGCTGCTCCAGTTGCAGGTCCAGAACCCCAAAGTGCTGTTTAAGAATGGTCTGGAGAAGCCATAAGGTGAAATTGGTTTTATCTTTCATATAATAGTTTTTTCCTGTGAAAATTTGTGTATCCAAAATCTAGATGCAACAGGTTCATTCCTCTCTCATTTAAGGCCGTCAACAAAATGGGACATTCCACCACATTGGGATAAACAGGGCAACACCTGGAGCCCAGATTCCTCAGTTTGGCTTTGCTTAAGAAGTGCCCCAGAAGTGGTTTAAATCATAAACCACAAAAATGTTACTTTTGTTTAAAAACAATTTAGTGCCAAGGTCCTGAGGTCACCCACCCACCTCACCTCCTTTTTAGCATTTGCTTTTCTTCACATGTTCAAATTCCTGCTGCAGAGATGTGAAGATACTGCAACTCTCCTTACCTTCAACTGATAAAATTATCATTTACTTTCTGTAACACCCTAGTGAAGTCACACCCTCCCTTTGGTAAACTGGATCTAAATGCTGATTAATTTAACAATATAAATCAAGAAAAGTATAGCTGCTTCTAGAGTTTGTTGAATGTAAGAGACTAAAGAGATCAGGCTGTGACAAGTCATCATTAGATTTTCCTATGGAGAATTTCAACAAAGATAATTTTAAAAAATGTCCTGCTCAGATGTGTTTACTGTGCGGAAAAAATTCAACAGTTATGCAGAAAAACTCTTGTGTGAAAACAGAATTATTTATCATGCTTATCCCCTAGCAAACTAACGTTAGAAATGGTTGCTGGAACAGAGAAGTGTTTGGGTTCCCCCCGCCCAGGTGAAAATATGGGAAGAGTGCCAAATTCATCCCTGGAATTATACCCAGAGCAAAGGCAGAGATAAATTTGGTAGGAAAGGTCCCAGCCCCTCTTTTGTGCAGGAGGTAGCGTGAGGCAGGTATGCTCGTTACTCAAGAAGACTAACAGCCCTCCTCAGTGACGGAGCTGGAGCTTCTGTTGCAAACGAAGGGACTGCAGAACTCCAGAACGGAACTCAATTTTACAGACAGCTGTATGAATATAGATGAACCTCCAGAAAACAGACCACGCAGGCATAAAAATAATTTAAACCCGCTGAAAGCAGAGTATAAAAGCACCGGGACCGACCGCTGCCCCGCTGATGCCAACACTACCCATGGCACTGACTTGAGCAGGATGAATATTTTACACCCAGTGCTAACTGATGTCCTATCCCGTTAGTTAAGTGGTGTTATCCGTGGAGATACCAGGGGTCCATCAAGTGCTAACCTCCAAACATAGGTGCTTGGAAGGACATTGGAAGTAGAGCAAACAAGAACCTGTTCACGTGACATTCAAAGAACCCAGTACCTTAAAAATAAAATGTATTTTTAGAAAGTCTTTACATTTACATAGTACAATAATACAGTCATTACTGAAAAAACTTCAAAAGTGGTTGCTTTCAGCCTCAGCAGTTCTCTCAATAAATAAATATGAGGCTTTAACCTTGACTTCAGTTGTTTCTACAGAATTTGGTAGAGATTTATTTGTGTACACCGAGTAAGTTTCTGAGCTGTTGGATATGGAGGTTTTGGGTTGTTTGGGGGGTTTTTTTGTTTGGTTGGTTGGTTTTTATTTGGTTTAGTTTTGGTTTTTTGTTTGTAAGACAGTTGAGTGTAATAATAAAACTGAAAAAAACTCATCACTAGACTCAGAAGCCGAAATAAAGTCTAACATCCCTTTCTACAATTGTTTTAATTGGCTAAAAGTAATGTCCTTCCATGTCTTTTATTCGGCAGCAGCCATTGTTTGTGGAGTTGAAGACAACAAATTAAATTTTTAGTCCTATGTTCAGATAAGCCCCTTTCTTCTTAAAATGATTCAATTCATTTTAAGGTCTGGAGGAATCACTACAATAACGTTATGAGGCTTCTTGCTGACTGACACCGCAGTAACTCACCCAGCACCTGCCCCGGCAAGACCACGATTTGTCTTAGAGCTCGAGCGTCTTACCGAGGGTCATCTAGTCCTCGTTTAGAGACCTGAAGGTTTGCATAATTCACCGCATGGTGGTGGTTAATTATACTCACCCCTAAATGTTGACACTGCTTCTACCACTGAATTTTCATTTTCCATTTCGCATAATTTCCAAACAGAATTGCTTTCTGCACACTCAAAGCCCTTTTCTTCATACCAGTATCTTCTCATTTTACCTGAGCTTTTCCTTAAGGAAAATATTCATATTTAAAGTAAGATAGAGTTACTCATAAATATTATAATTTTCATAATAAATATAATTATTCATAATACATAATATTCATAAAGTTATGAATAATTCTTTAATAGAAATAATTCAGACCACTAAACAGCAGTTTAGCAGCTCATAAAAGGAACAAGCGGGAGAAAACAAATTGTGCTATTTTAAGATCAGCTCTCTGTGCTGCAGTTAAGGCATAATTTAGTCTCATAATAAGGCCAAATTCTTATCATACTTCATGAAGGTTTTGAGAAATAGTCAGATGACTACCAATTTCCGTTCTAGTCTAATTGCAAGCCAACTGGGTTTATTTTGAAGACTTAATTTAAATAGTCATAACAACTAGCTGAACGGGAGTGAATCGGACATCCAACTCGGCGCTGACACGCTAAACCGCGGCTAAACCGAGAGCAGATCCCCGTGCCGCACCGTACATCGCCTCCCCGATAACAACTGCTGAAGGCAGCCAGAAAAAACCTCATTTTATTACCAGTGGGGTCCCTGCCTCAGTTTCCACTTGTACAACAGCACAAGGAATAACATCAGCCACCTCTGCAAAAGGAAAATACTAAAAACACTGAGAGATCAGAGCTACAAATATTATTTAATTTAATTAAGCACAAAAGTATGCATAGTGCTCTTTGACTTAGTGAATAATTTACATTTCAGTTTAGGAGCAAGAGGAAGCAGACCACGGTAAAAACTGTTTTTATCCCTGCAGAGATTAATTTTTTGATCCGTTTTATTTGATCTGAATATATTTTGTTTGGAGAATAAACATTTGAGTTTAGACTTAAACTGTTCATACTCTCTGTCCTTAAGAACTAATTGCTACTGTTTCTCTGGCCAAAATTTTTCAATATGATGAGTCTTCTGAAACCCCTTTTGTTATTCTTTGAGTCAATCCAGTATTTGTTGAAATAAATGGAATAGCTTCAATTCTATTTTTGATTAATTTATATTTAATCCCATGACTAAACCAAAATTCTCCGGTCAATGGAAGCCAAATTTCCATGGGGAAATTCAATGCATTTCTACAGAAGGAAGTTAACACTTGCCCAATATCAAAGCACAAAGCATAGTTGCTAAAGTTCTTCATCAAAGCGCATTATTTTTGGCCAATGTATTTTTATAAAAAAGATGATTACCGCACAAAGGGTGACCTTCACCCCTGTAGGAACAACTACCAGTGGTTTTGAACATCGTAAAGCTCTCAAAACCATGCGAAGCGGAGCTAAGCAGCCTCTGCAGTTGCAGCAAGACCCGTACCCGCACCCCACCATGAGATCTTCGCACCAGCTGCCGGCTCAGCCCTCCCAGCATGATGCACCCCACTTTGCAAGCACACCTTGCCCCAGCCCTCTTGCTGGGGCTTGCTATGGCAGCATTGGGGCATTCCCACCCCGCTGCACAGCCAGTGTGCAAAAAATGTGTTTTTCTTTCTTTCTGTGGGTTTGTGGCACAGGAAAATCAAGGACCAGGAAGAAGAGCCTCTCTCCGCTCTTTGCAGACAAACACTGTCCACCTTCCCAACTATCATTTCCTTATGGGAGATAAATTTGCCAAAACCCCATCTTTCCCTCCCACTTGCAGCTCCTGGCAGCCTGCAGGCTTTTTTGGGGATGAGCCTTTAATTTCATTTTCATGGTCAATGCCAAACTGAAATGATGCAATATGACATAAGAGCCCCCAGACTGCACCCAGTTTCAGGGCCCCTGGAGCGGTGGAGCCCCGAGAGGGTCAGGGTGCAGATGGCACCCAAAGACGGTCAATCCCACCTCTCCCTCCCAACCTTCTTACTTTTAACCCAATAACGGGGCTTCACCCAGGCAAGACGGAAAGCAATGTATGCAGCTCTACACCTGCCTATTATTCATTGCCTTATTGGATAGAGGGTTACACAACTCCATAGCCTTGGGTAGCTTACAATACAATAATAAAATACAATAAACTCTGCAAAGTACTTTTCCTGTCTCTCATCCCAAGGCACTGTACAAATAAGATTTAAGAGATAAGGTCCATCCTGCCTTTATGAGGAGAAAGTGCAGTAAACCAAGACTAAAAAAGGAACCATGACACCAGCCATACGTTATTCTAAGTCTACATGGAGCAAGGATCGGCTTGTGCTTTTAAATGTATTTCAAGTATTTTCTTCCCTGTCCCTTTTTCTTTAAATATTTAATCCAGGGAAAAATTAGGAGCCTGCCATAACCAGCATGAGGTTGCATGAACACATGGACAGCGCGAAGCATCTGCCCACAAAAGAAACTGCTCAAATCTGGCGACATTCCCAGGTGTAAAAATAAATTCTTCAAAAATTGTCAGTCAAGTCTCAGAGGGCAGAGAGGCGTAGATAGGACGATGGTTAAGATGCTAACTAGAAAAAAATAGCTTTATTGAATTGATCTCTATTAAAGGGAAAGTGACACCTCAAGGGCAGCAGACGTGCAGCACCGTCTGCAGTAGGGCTTTTTTCAGAATTAGCCTTAACCAGTTTTGAAACATGCAACTTCGAATGTCCTTGAGCAGACTTTCAGTGTTTTGATGCCACCATGCAGATCAGCAGGAAAAGCCAGACAAATTAAATTGTTAAGGCTTAAAAGTTTATACGTGGGTTACAATGGGTTTCTTTTGCAGGAGACCAGACCAAAGAAATGGAAAAAATCCCTCAGCCTCCAGCGGGTAGGTACTTTGTAAGTATTATTTTGTAGCAGCTGAGTGAGATGGGAAGGAGTGATCAGCATGGCTTGGGACGCAATCGATAAGCAAAGCCAGGTGCCAGGGGCAGAGTCCTGGGGACGGGAGCAGCTCCAGCATGACCATGCAGGGTATTCTGCAGACAGCAGGGCAATTAGCCCGGCCTTAATTAAGAGCAATAGCAATAGAAGCGTCAGTCTTGCTGACCCATATCCGTCAGGGGAGACCTAGACAGGGCTCTGAGCAAAAGCCCTACGTGGAGTAACAGACCGAGCTGGACCACTCCTAGACACCTCCCTAAATTTAGAACTGCCACGGCGTACGTACATGGAGCATGGTGCAGGGAGGGATGCCAGCAGGCACACAGAGCTCCTCTGGAGAAAAGAAATCACACCGCAAGGGTCAAAACTCACAAATAATAGTATGAGAGGTTTAGGGCAGTAAGCAATCGAAGGTTAGCACAAGTAACTCCAGCACACGGTGTAGCGTGTTATTCAGCAAAACTGATAATTTAGGCTTCTTTCCCCTGGCAATAGCCACTTTTTATTATATTTAATGGAAACAATTATCTTTGAGAAATACACACATCTTTCAAATGGGTCTAAAATTGGACTATGTGTCCAAATTAGAGAATGAAGAGCTGAGACAATATTATCCTACTGAAAATTAATCTTAAAAGAGTCATAAATTTGCAAGACAAAATACATAAGAACTGGGCTGGGTTCACTGTTTTTCAAAAACGCTGCACTACAATTTCCAGCGTAGGTTACTTATTTTCAAGTTGAACTCAACGTCATGTTAGATTTTAATTAAAAACGCAAAAATAGAGCATGTGTGAAAACACTGCCCACCCGATCCCTCGAACACACAGCATTTCCTTTTTCACCACAGTGCAGAAGTATTTTCTGTCTATCACCATCACCTCCACGGGACGGGTTGGATGCTGTGTCGTGAGTTTGTGTAATTAAGGGTGAAAGAATTGAAGCGTATTTCTTTCAGAGGAAGAAGGAATCGCCTCTCAGCGTGGAGATGCACATCACATCTCCCAAACAGCAACAACTAAAAGCTTTTGCCGTTTATCCCACTCCCCTTATGCTGCTCACTCTTCTCACTACTTCTTTTTTTTTTTTTTTTTTTTTTTTTAAACACCTATGCCTTTACTGACATGGCCAGACTGTAAACCAGGTTGCTAAAGTGATCCAGTTCAAGAATAACCATAAAAATAAAGAATAAGAAGGGAGAGACCAGTTCCAGCCACTGGACAAGATGCTCCTCTTCCTTGTGCACCACCGCGCCCCGCAGTTACAAAGCTGTTGTAATCCGTGGGATGCAAAGGGATCAAACCGGGATGAGGGGATAGGACCGATTTGCCAAAACTACCCTCAGCCACGTTTCCCACCACAGAAAATAACGCAAGTCATGTTTATTCCCATAATTTCACATTTAGGAGCAGATTCAAAAGCAAGTTTCATAAATCAAAGCTCTAATTCAAGATTAATGACTTTGAGCATACTGCTAATAAAACGTGCACAGCTTCATGGAAGATGCCCAGAGACATTTATGTCAGAAATGGATACCAGCCTTCAGCCTACCCAGTCTCTGACCACCCCAGCACATCTCCTGAACGGACCCTTTCAACCGAATGAGCCCAGCCTCGAGTCTCTTTTTCAGGTGTTCTTGTGAGCATGGAGGTACCAGCATCAGGGCAGAGCACACCTCCATCACTTCTCGTTTCCCACCTCAGAGGGCCCAGTTTCTGCTCGGAACCCCCCTCTTCTAGCAAAGCAAAACCCGCAGCCAAGCCCCGTGCGTTTTGCAAGAGATCTGCAGAGCACTGTGCGCTGCATTCAGTCGCGCTCCCTACCTGCCAGGAGGTATGTATTTAGGACAAACATACTTTTTCTTTCCAACTCTTTAAAATCAGGCTGAAGCAGAGCTAGCAGAAACCAGATTGGATTTGAAAATAATCTTTTTCCACAAACTCTGGCATAAGAGACTGAAATGGGAATAACAGCATCAGCAGCAGAGTAGTAGGCTTTCATTGCACTCGCAGGATTTGATTTATATTGCAGCTTTATCGTGTACATAGCTCAGAAATATGTGTAAATACAAATTAGTATTGCACTGCGAAACTAACTGAGTAAGAAAAAAAAAAATCAAGCACATTATCAGAGCTGCAATACATGTTGGTATGGCACCACCGAGAGCAATTTAAAGATTGATATTTATTTCTGTCACTATGTAAATTATATCTTGGGAGCAAAAAAGCAAAATAGGAGACATTGTAATAAAACAGCATTTTCTTCTGGCTACTTTATTACCTTTAGAGGTGAATAAAACCAGAGAACCATGTTTTATTTTCTGTATTATAATTTGACTTTCTTTTTCTTTGCTAAAAAAAATGAAATATTTCAAATCAGTAGATACACCTAAGAGTTATTCCCCTCCTACAGTGACTTTCCTTTTAATAGCATTCGCAAACATTACTCTCATGACTGGCTGCAGGAACATAGCATGATAATGTTCCCGCTATCCTGTTTAAATAGCAAGGTTATCTTTGGTCTGTGCTCTTCAAATTTAGCAAATCAACAATAAATAGCAGACCAGGTAGTGTACTGTTACTACAGACTCCTTCTTGCACCTCTGCTGAACGTTACTTTTCAGGGTTTTTAGAAATTTTGGGAAGTCAAACGTCAGCCAATATATTTAAACCCCAATACGAGTCTGGTTTGACTCTTCTGAGTCACCTTCAAAGCAAGAAGTCTCCATCCCAAGTCCCTCGCAGGGATATTTATTTCCAGTCGAAGCTCTCCCAGCCCTTCAGAATCACTTGGCACGACCTCAGCTAACTTCTTAGCAGTAGTTATTTGACAAGTAAGAACACAGTGAAGTACGTTTGCCCAAAGAGGTGTTAACAGACTCTTCAGGCAGCTGCGGCAGTCCAGAAGAAGTGTTTGCGGTGGGCGGGTGCAATAGGGACAAGGGGGTCCCAGGCCCCCCCTCCTCACCAGCTCTCTCTTGCCCCTCTCCCCAGGCAGTTTTGTCAGTCCGGATCAGGGCTGGGGGGAACCAACCAAGAGACATTTGGGTGCTGGTTCCTCATTTCACTCAGGTTTTGTACGTTTTCCCCGTTACCTGGCTCCAGAAGAAGTTAAGAGCATCCAGGGACTGGGAACAAAACTCCACTTCACGCAACACGGCTGCTGTGAGGGGCTTTGAGACAAGGTCGTCACAAGCAGACAGCGAGCACCAAACAGGATGACCACCTTTCTCAGTTCCATCAACTGTTTCTGATGAATAAGGAATCACAAACTTTAGGCTCATCTTCTGTGGGAATATATTGAAAATTAGGTTCAGAGAGGACGAATCTCACAGGCCAGCACTCACCTGCAGCGAGAGGCACGGAGTGAATTTTCCTCCACTTTTCTGTAGCCACATATGTCAGCGAACACATCGGTGCTACCCGCTCCATCACAGGTGTTTGTAAGGGATTGGGAACCCATTTCCGTGAGCACTGCGCATGGGGGTTTTGAGTTTGGAAGAGGGAGGAGACAACAGGAGAACCATCTGCCACGAAGCACCTGGTTGACCTTGGACCAGCTCCAGCTGTGACGGGTGCACAGCCCTCACTTCTTTTAAAACAGCATCTAATGACAAAATTATATGTCCCTCAGGCTTCCCCCGAGTTATCTCACTGCAAATACTTTCTTTGTTCCACTTCTATAACGCTTCTGGAGTTAGTTTTAGGCAACGCCAATTGTCTGTTTTAAGAACTTCTGCCACGGTTCTGCTTCTCATCTCAGCAAACCCGAGCTACCAAAGTCTCAGCATTACGGCTTTCTAACCATCATTGCTGCAGCTGACTACAGGCCATTGACCGTAGCATAAATCAGAACAAAACCGTACAACTACAGCTGAGTTCGTGGGAAACATTGCGTTCCAGTTTTACATCTAAAGCAGTGTCACTCATCTGTCTGAAGTCTCCCAGGAACTCCAGTTCGCTTGCTCAAAGGCCACCTTAATGCCCACAAAATTAACGCATTTTGGCTTATTAAGCAAATCAATTCATATTTTTCTACCGCTGGGTCCAGAGGGCTTTAGCCTGGGAACGATGAACACCTTGGTCAAAAACTTTGTTATGAGCCACTTGTGTTTAAATTAAAGAAAATATTTCTTCTGGATACATAATGTTTTCAGTCATAGGAAACAGACATGTCAGATAAATTTAATACGTTTAGGGAGAGTTCAAAAGACAGGAAAAAACGGATCATGGTAGCTGGAAATCTACACCCTTTCACAGAAGTTGAGAGTCAAGGCGAAGGGTTATCTCAAAAGCCGCATTTTTAAGTAGACTAGGACTCTCAAATTTTGCATCTATATTAGATTTTTGGTCAGAAAATGGTGACATTAATGCAAGAAATCCAAAACGAGAGTTATACACAGATCAAGACACATTGAGGTACTACGCTTTGACAAAAAAAAAAATTACTGACTATATAATTACTGGTGTATTCACCAAATCAGCCTCGCGTGGCTGGGACTTCACCATACGATTGTGCTTCCAGAACGGCTCAGGGGTTTGGTTTTGTTTGAGAGTTACAGGCACAAACAGCAGTAACTACATCCTGAAATAAGTAATTTTATTACGTTGTTATAATTAACATAAGAAGATTGATATACTGGTGCTACACATCTAAAATAGGCAGCGAGGCATCCTGAGAGATGCCAGGCAGCAAGTGCAAGGCAACCAGCTGCTGGAAGCACCCATGAAGAGCTGTGTGTGTGCATCCCGCTCAGCAACACCCAGTCCTTCTGCAACCTGTTAATGCCGAACATCTCACAAATACAGTCTAGCACGAACCATCTAACCCAGCCTGCGCTTAGGAGCTTAATTTAACACTCTGAAGACATTCATTAGAAAGATTTATTACATTTACTCTTACTGACATAACCCGACTCCTCCATATTCACGTTTCCTTCAGATACGGACACACCAGTTGAGGTTTTTGTACTCAGCCCAGCTGTTGGAGGAGAAAATAGCTGTCATGCTTGTAGATGCAGCATCTGGCAATCGACACGGTCTGAGGGGGGGGGGAAAGAAACCCGGTTCTTATGCAGGAGGGCAGGTGGGGAGGGACAGCCTGGGTTTGTCAGCATCCGCTGCCAGTGCAGTGCCGTACGTAACTACTCAGGTATACTGAGCCATCAGAGAGCTGAGGTTTTGGAGAGAGCTGAGAGCTCATGCAGTGGAGACCTTGAGAAGTCCCCCAGGGCTGGCAGTGATGGGAAGCATTAATGGAGTATTTATAGCCTATGTTACATTACAAGTTGCCAACCCATTAGAAGCAGAGATGCAAGCCCAGCAAAGCATGCTTCGTTTGGACCAACACTACACACTACTGCATCTTCTGACGCATTTCGTTTATCCTCTGCCACGTCAGAGTTTCCCGGTGTTTATTTCAGTTGCTGTCACTGCAAAGGGTCACACTGAGCAGAGCTGAGGATTCCCCAGGCAGTCTAGAAAGGGATGTCTTCTGCTCTAGAAGAGTTTTTAGAATATAAAACAATAAAACAAAACAAAAAAGTGTTCCAACTGATGCAACTCTAGCTCCTAAAATCTGATAAAGCCACTCACATCAGCTGTTCCCAGGCTGACAAAGGGAGCAGGCAAGTGAGAAACAGCCTGTTATATTGGCTACATGTATATAGGTACGCGCAGCATGCACACACGCACTCCGTTAGGTGAAACCGGCTGGCAGCTGGGGTTGACGTCAGCATCTTGGACACTCTCAAGCTAATCCTTCTGCACAAGGACAGAAGTTGTAACAGGGCTAAAATACTTTTTCTAAGCCAGTTGTCCAGCCACATACAGCTACCGCTTCAGGTAACAGCATCTTGCAACAAGGCACAGAGAAGGGAAAGTGCTGTAATCATGATGGCAGAAGGCTTCCAGTAATCCATCGCAGACCGACAGAGCTGTGACATATTTGCAGACAACGCAACAAGAAACAATTAATTCACCTGTAACCTCTTGGTTGGATGCTTAGAGACTAACACTAAAAGTAGAGTTCAGAAGACAGTTTTATTACAGCATGAAATGATAGGGAGCGTGCTCTTTTTTGTACATAACTTTTAGCTGGGTAAATCAGATTTTTAAAACCTGGATCGCTACTGTCAAGAGTATTTTCTGCACAAGGTCATGGTCTGTCAGCTCTGTCGCACGTACAGCCATTAACTGTCTTCCTTTCATTTTAAGATTTTAAACTGTCTACTTTGCATTGTACCTTTCATCTTTAACCTTTGGAATCATAGAATCATAGCATCATTAAGGTTGGAAAAGACCTCTGAGATCATTGAGTCCAACCATCAACCCAACACCCCCATGCCCACTAAACCATGTCCCTAAGTGCCTCATCTACTCGTCTTTTAAATACCTCCAGGGATGGTGACTCAACCACTTCCCTGGGCAGCCTGTTCCAATGTTTCACCACTCTTTCAGTAAAGACATTTTTCCTCATGTCCAAAGATGTGGAAGATGTGCCCTGTATCTTCTGGCATGCTGCAGAGATGATGTGCGGTCCCAAATGCCAGTAGATAAAACCCAACAGAGAGCACAGCAACCCACCCTGCCGGCAACACGCTGCCCTGCTCCGGCACCGCAGCCGATGAAGAGGTGTGGGGCAAGGGTGGGGGGCCCCACGGCACTGCCAAAATCCCCCTTCACACCCCTCTCGGGCAGCAGGGAAGGCTCAAGCAGCCTCCAACAGTCACTGCCTTCATCCAAACCCAAATATTTAGTGTTTCCGAGAGATAAAGGCTGCCTTTGTGCTCACGTCCAAGGTCCCTATTTATAAGAGGCAGGAATTTACTCTGCAGTTCGGAGATTAACATTTTTCATGGGAAAAGGTACTTTCACTGTGTACATGTAGCATTTTCTCAGCACCACTACTCATATTAAAACAGGATTAAAGCATCTGCTTGGCAACACAAATGAACTATTAATCACAGGTGGCAACAGCCACTGTCAGCCAGGTAACAATGAGGGGTCTCTATTTGTGTTACCCAAAACAAATAGAGGAAAAGAAAATCACTATATTCCTCTAAAATGGGCTCCTTTTCCTAAAGTGACATTTTTACAGTACCTCATTCTTAATATTTATTTCATCCCCAGGTTAAAGGATCATTGCTGACCTTGTGTGACAGGGTTAAAGGAACAAGCAGCCCCTTAAGCCCCGCATGGGTGCCCTGAATCAGGCATCCCAGCCCCTCTCCCACACCCCACAGCCTGCCACCCCCCACCCCACATCACCCATAGGTAATTAGGTGTGCACATGGCTTGCTTGGGGCAGAGACTTAAATCAGCTATTTTGCAGAAAATCAAAACTAGACAAGGTGCAAGAGCACATGGACATTTTTTCCTATGGATGTGAAATCATTTATAACACATTAAACCCATTCCTTGGTCAAAAATCTGGCTTGTTACGGCACTTGAGCACCCATACCTAAGATGGTCCAAACACACTTGGCTGCAAGGAGGTCCTGAAAGGGCACAGCAGTTTTCAAAGCTACTTCTTGAAACAATTCACTTAATTAACACACGTTAAGCATCCAACATCAAATTAGCAAACAGGAGTTGCTCTCTCTGCACACAGGTCTGCGATGCGCCCTCCAAGCACGCCCCTGCACATCACTTGGTTGCTCATCCTTCAGGACAGTGACATTTGCAGGGGAAGCAAAACCCCCAGAAAAGGCGCAGAGGAAAGAAATCCCTCCCCGTAGCTCGTGCAAAGTGTCCTAATGAGTCCCAACAAGGCTTTACTTTTATTTCTGTTGAGCAATACATTCTTCTTTAAATAGCCTTCTATCTCTGAAATCAAGGATGCTGCTCATAAAGTAAAAATATTGCTCAGTGCAAGAAAGTGTGGTGAAACCTTGCCCAAGCTCAGCAAATGTGGCTGTGTGAACTCAGCTGCCATCCATCAGCGCTGTGTCGTGTCACACACCACCAGTTAACAGTGCGTCAGGGTCGTAGCGACTACCTGGGTATACAACAAGATGGCAAAAGCAACGAAACATTTCCCGTTTCACTTCAGTCTTAGTGTTTGTATGGAAAGGAGCCCTTGATGCCCCTTGCCGGAGAGGAAAGCTGGCAGAGGGGGACACAGCTCGGCACCTGGGAGCTGTTGCTGCTGGGAAGAGCAGCCTGGAGAGCAGAGATTAAACAGCAGAGACTGTTTTATAAGTACGGTGCAGTTTTCAGCAGCTGCTCCAGCCTCCTGTTGCACCAGGCAGGTCTGTGCTGGCAGGCTGGCGGCCGTGGGGCTGCAGGGGTGGCACTGCCATGGGGACCAGAGGGGACGCCCGAGGGGCGATGCCAGAGCTGACTTAATTTTTAGCAGAAGATACAGGATAGAGGGGAAAAAGAAAGGAGGCGATAGCTATTGACTCGTTTTCACAGTTTAATTAAAATGAGAATACAATTGTTCAGAGCTCAAGTCATTTAGTGCATGTAATTAAGCGCTTCAGTCTTACCTTGCAAATAAGCAATCGTTACAGCAATTCCAGATTTCAGCCTGAAGAGTTGCCAGCTGGGTTATTCCTGCGCTGTAGCTCGATGAACGGAAGGATTATGTTTGTAAAATGGGAGCCCTTGCAAAAATCTGACCTACAGAACATAAAGATGAAAGTTATTTAAAAAATGGAATGATTTTTATCTGATAGGGACATATCTTCATTGCCAAGATTATGTAGAAAAAAAGGTCTTCCAGTCATTTTAATAATGGCATTTTTTACGGTCTATTTTTGTAGTATTAGAAGTATTTCAAATGGTTACAAAATTGCCCTCTATCATTTTTTTGAAAGCCAAGAGCTTTTTACAAAGCCGATACAACAGCAAGATGCTAGGTGCTATATAAAACAAGCTGCAATAGTAGAAAATTACTAATTATACTATGTCAGTGCCTAAGGGCTCAAATCTGAAAGGTGCGCTCCGCCGTGCTAGGTGCTGTACAAATACATCAAAAGAAATTTACCATGAGGAAGCTATAATTAAAAAAAATTCTTGGGGTGAACCACACTGGTTTTTAATTAGAAGTACAAAGCAACTGTGAGATTAACTTTTTGGCGTCACAAGATGCTGCGTATTTCACAGCTTAGGGGTTTTTACAGGCTTTCTAGAGAGTCTAAATGGGAGGGGAAAGGGCAGTGATTTGGGAATACGTGCAGCCTAGCTTTTCCAAGCATAAGAAAATACCCAGGAGCACACATACAAGGTACACGTTGGAAAGAGAGATGCTCCAGGAATTGCCACCATCGGCAGGGCAGGCGCAGCAGCAGGGGGGTAAGGGGGGGCCAGGCCCAGCAGGACCCCCAGGGGAGAAAAGGAGCCCGAATTCATGCAGCGTAAGCAGTGCAAGAGTTCAGACAGCGACTGTTGGTCGCCTGCACAGAGATGGCAAGAAGACATGCCAAAGCCCAGCTTGGGCAGGAGTCATGTTTGCCAACAACGCAGCCTAAAACCAGGAGTAATCCCTGCAGCTGGGTGATGTACCCCGTTTCCATCATTGCTAAGAGAAGCCTGAAGCCTAGTGATTTGGTGCAGACCAGTGCGCACAACAGGTAACCTGGAAATAAGTTTTCAGTAATTAAAGGAGTTAACTCCTACAGCAAACAGCAGTTTGCATACCAATCTGCCACGGGGTTTTCTGGAAGCCACCGCTGTGAAGTTTCCCCACTTACTGCAAACATAGTGCTAAGGAAAGGGATGATCAATCCTGACTTGTTTTTACAACATAAGCCATTTTTCATCACACACAGTGGAACGGGGGCCCTACACACAAGCGTGATGGGAATAACCTGCAAAATGGCAGGAGGAGGGAGTTTCATCTTTGTGGTCAGCAAAGAGCCCTGGAGCTTCCTTGCCCCTTGGCTAGAAGCAACCCCTCTTTCTTCGCTGGAGCTCTGCATGCTCTTCAGACACAAGCGTACGAGAGCTGGATGGGGTGAGCATAAAAATGCAAATCAACATGCTCAGACAAGGCTGCGCTCATTTGGCTATTTTTAGTTTCACAGAGCACTTTAAATCCCCGCTGGGTTCAGCGTAACACGCCAGGGGTCTTTCAAACCGGCTCAGTCATCGCATCTTAACAACTGCCGATGGCCCCCGGTGGCGGGACCCCAGCCAGCCCTCTGCGGCACAGGCACCCCGCTCACAGCAGGACCCACTTCCCACCGAGTCACTTCAGAGGTCCCCCCTCACCCAACCGGCTGCTCCTTCCCCAGCCTCTTGTATTTGACAGGAAAGTCAACCCCGACCGGTTGTCAACATGCCTTCTCCCGATGGCATCGCACCAATGGGTCATCATCCCTGAAGCCATTTATCGACATGGTGCGGGGCTGGCACGCGGCTTGCCCCGGGGCTGAGGGATGCGCTGTGCGACGGACACTGCCATGCAGAGCATCCCTGAGTGCCGCCATCCCAACATGGGGGTCGTGGCCCCGTACACCCCACCCAACCCCGCTGCAACTGCAACCACCCGAAAGGAGGAGCAGGAGCGTGGTGGGTTCAAGTTTGGTCTCATTTTCATTTGAAGATCCTGGTCACGTTTGGTAATTTTGTTTGTGGCTTGAGATATCACTTCTCCATACAGCAGGGGCCTTGGGAAAACTTCTGCTATTATCAGAAATTATTAAAAGAAGTCTGCTTAACCTGTATTATTCCAGTCTATTAACATTTATCTCTAAGGAGAGAAGAAGGAAAAAATGCAAAAGTCCATACCTTGAAGTCCTTTCCTGCAAGGACACTTGGACATAGGAAAGCTTGTTGTTTTAGAAAGACACTCTTAAGAGAATATTTCAAGTTAATATTAACAGAATAGAAAACCCTGCTTGAAAGGCATACCGGGACAGGCTCTGCTCCCCCTCCTTTTCAATGATAAGTCAGTCAACGCTACTATTTCTTCATCCCTCACTGTTTCTTGAGAATCTTGGGTAATTTGAACCATTAAAGAATTTCAGATAAATTCCTGATGCCTTGAGAGAGTCTTCTCTTTCCTCACTCCCTCCCTTCTGCCCCTTAATGTCCCCAGACGCCTGGGAATAATATCCCAGGATTAGGACCAGAAAATTAGAGTAAAATGATTCTGTTTGAGAGTTTCTCATCATTAATGCCCAGTTAGCCATCGGGAAGGATCTGAGGAAGCCCGCCCCAGCTGCTGTCCTTGCCCCTGCTCTGCTCCTGCCCCAGCACGGACAGACCTGAAGACAATGACACTCGTCTCACACCAGAGGAGCATTGGCACATCCAAATCATGTTTTAAAGGGGGCAGAGGCAGAACAAGACTCTCTAGATTAAAGTAGGGGTTTGGCAGCATCCAGCCCAAGCGAAGATTGCAGTGATTTACAGCTGTGAAAATTAGTAGATGAGTTTGGAGTGAACTCCCAAGTCGCTGAGGGGGGTTTCGCTGTTCATCCCAGCTGAGAGGCGCAGGGAAGTCTGGCTGAGGCACCACACAGGGTACACCAAACAGCAAGCTGAAACAAAAAGAGCAAACCAACCCCAAATCAAGGGACTAACATTTCAAACGGCTATATAAGCAAACCTTGTCTATAAAAGAAGAGCTACGCAAAACCTGATCCAAGTTCTACCTCTTCATCAAGTGGCCCATTTATTCATTAGTCAGCAGTGGGGAGGCAAGGGCTTCATAACAGCAGCAATAGTCACCTGCTCTTTTTTTTTTTTAACTTCTTTTTTTCTCCCCACATTCTGCAAATGCATCCGCTGAACCCACAGCTGCATGTGTTGCCATCCACAGAAATGCCAATATTAAGTAATTTGTGAGTGCCAGTGATGCTATGATTTGTTATAATTCAATGTTAAAGGAGGGAAAAAACCAAAACAATGAAGGCACACGAGGAAAACAGCAAGCAGAAGTCCTAAATATATTGTATATTTTAAAAGTGCCTGTCTGCTGGTCCTTATTGAACCTTTTGGTCCTCTGTGCCTACGATGGAGCTGCAGAGGAACACAGGGTTTAGCACAGATAAACCAGCGACTCGAGAAGATGGGCGTCTGCTGTGCAGGGACATGATCTGACTGCATCCACACTCGCCGGCAGAAGCCATCGATCGACAGTCGTACACAATCGATAGTGCTGGTTAATGACTTTGGGGTCCTTTGCAAGGGGGAATTTCATTAATGGTTGGTACATTACAACTCCAAACAGCACAGCCCTAAGATGAAGTACAGGGCCAATGAACCCAGGCAGCAGTCACGCGTTTGACAGCCTTAATCATGAAGAAAACCTTCCCACTGCCAGCAACCCACATTTTGGGTTCATCGCCCACATTTTGGGCCCTGAAGGGACTGCCCCTCCCACAGGTTTCTGTTGCGAGGGATGTGGGGGTCATAGTGTGCCCCAGGATGGGGCCCCTTTGGATGCCCAACAGACAGGGACTGCTGGGACACCCACTCCACCGATGAGACACGTAAGAGGGATCCGAGATGCGGGTCTGCCCTTTGGTTAGCACTTAGAGGGACACGAAAAAATTATGTTATTTCATAGCAGACCTGTATAACAACTCCACTGAAAGACATGTAATGAACATAAACATAACGAGTTGCCCACACTTTTGAAATGCACATGGCAAAACAAAGAACCTTGATCAAAAAAAGGAAGTCCTTCCTCCTTTCTCCTCTCTCATGCTGCAGATTAACCAACAGAGCACCGGCAGCACCAGCTCCAGGGCATGTACCTCTCGCCTACCTCCCCTCCTGCAAGCATGGCTTGAGAGAAACAGTGAGAAACATGATGTGCAGATGACACAAAAATCAATATAATCCACCGGTATGGAAGGGGAAAGACAAGGGAAATCAGCTGTCACAAAAAGCTTGCAAAAAAGCGTCAAACAAAATCAGTGTGTTGGAGAGGAAAGGAATAGGCTTTGGATTAGGAAACGCTGTCTGTGCTGAGCGTCTGGGAGGCAAGCTCATATGTGCTAGAGATGAACTGAATATGTAACTGCAGACATGAAAATAACACATTTCTGAGTATAGATATTAACCTTATGTCGAAGGATGCAAATGGTCACCGTCAATGGAGAATCACATACAAATATTACACAGACGCCATTAAAGCAAACGAGCCTGAGCAGTGTTTGTTACAGCACCCAAGTAAATAGTACAAGCATCCACACTACACTTACAGGAGGTGAAGGTGGGGAGGGCTCGTGGCTTGGGCTGGCAGGCAGGTTGGTCACGCCACACAGCCATGGGTGTGCAGAGGGACCACGAGCCACCAAAGGGACAGGCACTCGAGACAGCGGTGCTTGCCGTTCCCAGCATGAAAAGCCAACTTGCCACAGCAGCACATATAGGCATGTCTTGAGACTATATTACTTATCCTCAGTGAATTCAATATCAGTATTTTTCCTCCTCTCTTACTATGCGTTTTGTCCTACCTGCATTGCTCTTGAGTTTCAAGGACAGCAAGAGCTGCATAACACAACAGAAACTGGTGCGTTACTTTACGATCACACATTCCAGAATATTAACTGGATAAATTACAGTTCTTATTTCAGTCAAATGGACATTATAGTTATAGAAGTGACAATCCATAAACCTACCAGTATACCCCGCTATTTTATTTAGAGCGCCCAGAAACTATCATTTCTCATATTTTCATTTCAGAGGCCATAGTGCAATTTATGTCTTGAAAATACACTTATTCAGAGCTCTCTTATAACAAAAATTCTTATTTGACAAGTTGTCCATCAAAAAAATGTTTTCAGCTGCAACAATGTCGTGAGTCACACAGCAACCAAGAGATCCTGACCTGTATCTGTTTGTTTCTCAGCCTTGTCAGCTAGCAACCAGCTCATTCGATGGTCTGCAAAAATGTCTTCTCAAGGAAAGCAAATATTTTCCAAGACCGCCTGGAAGAACAGTTCTTTTTAATCAAGACATAGCATAAAAATGCTTCCTTGCTCCTTCCCATCATCATTTCTCGCTTTTGATTTTATTCTCTAAAAATCAGTTGAGATCTAGGTGATGTCAAAATAAACAGCTAAACTGAACATGCAGCGACACATCCCTGGGTAATTTGTTCTGTGAAGGGAAGGAAAAAAAAAAACCAAACCTTTTACATTGGAGTCAAATACACTGATCATAAGTTTTCTTAACCTAGACTGAGGAAAGACTGGCTGGGATCAGATAAAAAGACCCACCAGAGTTTCGTTTGCCAGAACATCATCTGACAACCCTTAAGAAATACTGACCAACTATGAGCTGAAAGACAAAAGGCATAAAATCTTCAAGTGGCTTATCTGAGTTTAAAAAGTAAAAATAAGGCTTGAGTCAAAAAGCGTTACCTGGATAGAGAAGCATGCCTCCCCAGTTAGCGGCAGGTATAGGCGAGTTATTGATACGATAGTCTGTTTTTCAAGTGTGGAACTCTGAGGGCTGGTGCTTGTCCCCACATTTTTTATAGTCTAGGTGACATAAGGAAAAAGAATTAACGTATATATGCACACACACATCCCTGAAACATTCAGATAGCCACGAATATCAAATGCTAAACTTAAGGCTTAAGTAAAAGGCAGCTATATTTTCCTTTTCTTTATCAGTCTGGAAGTTTTCAGTGTGAATTCAATTAGTTCCCAGAGGTTTGATTAGGACGATTAGACACAAAACCCCTTTGAAGCTGGTAACACTCTCTGCACTGGCTCAAGAAAATACAAGAGCAGATCTATGCAAAAGTCACCATCTTGAAAGGTTTCCATTTCTGCATGCAGATTGCCTTATTCTTCATTTCTATCGAGTCTGAAAAGAACTGCTAGGAAGAGTGATGGGGGATTAGCTTTACAGACAGGATATTTCATTTGGTAAGCAACAAACGGTTTCATGTGTGTCTCCGAGATTGTCAATTAAGTTGAAGATATTATTAAAGAATTCACAAAACTGAAAAGTCATTGCCTCGGCGAGGCTGGTACGGAGCGAGCTCGCAGTATCTCAGGTCTCATCAGAGAGATGAGCAGCAGCAGTGGGAGATCACTCAAAATGCTCATTTCTAATCAGTTCCGTACGACTCATTTGCAGGAGAAATTTTCCATTTTGGTAACCATACAAAATGTCACATCTTTCAAGAGAGCCTTATCAGAATAAAAACAACAAATAAAATGCCAAATTCTGACACCGTAAAAGTTCACTGCAGTGAAAGCTGTATTTCATTACATTACCTCTGAAAGTAACTCTATACCCAGACCTTTAATTACAATCAGCTACAGACAAAAACAAAGGAACACAGGCAACGGATAAGCTGTCGTGGGAATACGCGGATGTGATCCCAGAGCTCAATATCCAGGTCTGGAGCACAGATGTCCCAAAGCTAAAGGGTTTTTTGAGAGTTCTGTCAGTCTAATAGGTTTAAGTTGTTTAGGCTCAATCTCACCTGCAAATGCAAGACAACCGGTGTAAGAAGGTTTTGCGGAAGATATGGGATATAAAAGAAGCACTTGGGAAAAGGTCATATTGACAACAGGTTGGTTTCCCCAATAAAGGCATAAAGAAATAAGGGCAAAGTAGCCCATGATCGACTAAACCAGCCCAAGGGCAATAGAGAAAAGTAGTTACAGGAGTTAAGGAGTGCTGGTCCTGCCAAAAGGAAGGTCAAGGAGCCCCTACATGCCCCAGCCTGCTGAATCACACCCGTCCTTCCCGCCCCTGGTATTTTATTGCTGTAATTCAATTAGACCAGCAGAATTGTTTAATCTGGAGCCTGAAAGGATGTGGAAATTTTGAAAATCCCCACTAATAAAAGAGCTTAATGTTGTGAACGTCTTCTTAGTAGCCCAAAATAAAAACTTTCTAGACACAACTACTAAGGAATCTAAAATGCTTCCTAACAAGATTTATCGAATGCTGGGGGGGGGAGGGAATGAGAATTCTGTAGTTTGGTGAATTGTATCCTCTAACCTTTGATAAGACCTTTCTGCTTTTATTTCTCAGTACAAAAATAGACCTGCAGCAGCCCAACATTGCCTTGAAATGAGCAATTGCCATCATCTCATTAGAGTCATTCAACAAAGCTATTTATCTCCTGAAGTATATAATGAGGAAACTTTGCATTTTGGATCGAAATAGAGAGCTTAGCTACCTACAAAAACCTGCACTGGCCACAACCAGCAGAAACTTCTCCCCAGCTTCAGCAGAACCATGGCAACAGACTCCGTCATGGTTTATGGATACTGAGAGGGTCATTTGCAAAAGGAAAAAGCCTGAAGAAAAATTTATTTTATTGGTATCTATTGTCCCTATCCAAGAAAACCTTTATGCTAAAGGTTGAAGCCCTGTTGTTTATAGTTTCCCACAAATTACAGAGGATTGATGGGCTCACAGTATTTACATAAATAAAGAAAAAAGCCACTCTACCGTTGCATATAAAATTTCAATGAGGACTCATCTTTGCTGATCTTTGTCCTACCCACCAAGACAACAACACAATTAAATGTCTTTATTCCCTCCACAGTGGAGCCAAATCCCACATTTCCCAACAAATTCCAAGTGTAGAAGAATAAATTTCTCAGCCCATGTTTTTATCATTACACAAGAGGCAAACTAAGCTGTCCTGTACAGCTGCATGTCTTGCCGAACCCTTCTGCCTATTGCTCCTAGTCTATTTGCTTCTATTAAAGCAGCAACCTGTTAGTATGTGGGGGTTTTTAAAAAAAAGAAAAAAGAAAAAAGAGAAAGAGAAACAGGGGATCACAGACAGCAATAAAGCGTACTTAAGTCCACTTTTCCCACACACACAAAGATAATTTGTGCAGATTTTAACGTGATGCCTCTTGGCGATGGGTACAGCTGCGCACACCTGAGCGCCGGCAATGCAGGCAGGCAGCTAAACACGGGATGCAGCGTTGGCATCACCCGAGCTTCTTCCGTCTTGTTTAGAACCAGCACAGCAAGTGGTTTAACATGCATATGAAATCCTAAGTTAGATAAGATGGGAAAACAGCAAAATATCAGCTCACTACAACATACACAGAAGCCTTAAAAATAATAAAATTGAAGCCACCACCCCGTCGGGGGGGGGGGGGGGGGGGAGAGGGG
>NW_008794603.1:1192677-1205768 GCF_000699145.1 Aptenodytes forsteri | reverse complement strand
ACACGGCACAGCCCCACAGCAGCGACGGTCAGACCTGCAGAGCCAACACCCAGCTGCAGGGCAGCAAACACCTCCTCGGCATCCACACACAGCACAGCCTTAGCCCCGAGGTTGGAGGCATTCACACTAACAACTTATTTTTATCCAAAATCCTACCTTCAGCAACACACTGAAGACAGCAGGGCTTTTTATCGCTTCAGCATGGATAAGTAATGCGGGATTGGTCTTTTTTCTTAGTGCTCACAGAAAACCAACATTAAGAGTTTCTCTCGTGCTTCGTTAGGTAGCTGAACATTTTCCAATTTTTATTACAATTATGCTTCGCTCAAATTAGAGCCAGGGAGAGCCCCACGTGCCTTTCAAGCAGCTTATCAAAGGCTGGTGCTCCTTTTAGAGCTTTGTGCTGTTCATTGTACATAAAAGCAAATTTCTCGGACCATTTTCTCTCATTTAAAGCCTTATCTCAGCCTGAGTACATGTGCCCTCCCAGGCCTCAACCAGATCTTTATGCCAGTTAGGTTAATCGATAGCACCAGGTTTAATACACTCTTAATTATGACTAAAGCCATAACAGGTCTACACATTTTTGGGGGGAATTGTGTCGCTGTATTTAACCGTTACTTACAGCCTGGTCCTGCTGGCAGGCGCCCAGCCGCACATCATGAACAGCTCTGCCCACATCCCATAGAATCAGCCATTGCCGCGTCCGTAGCCGCAGACGTCACACCAATACACGTTTTATTCTTACTCACCTATAGGGAGCATCTTCTCCCTTAAATCCCTGTAACACTATTATCGTTACGAGACATTGGAGAGAGTAAATCCAGACTGTGCCATACATTATTTATAGCCCTTGCTCCATTCAGAGAGAACAAATACCTTATTCAGCTACAACTTATAGATGCTTAGTGAAAAACCACACGCTTTACTGCCTAGTTAATTTTGAAAGTAAGGATTTATCTATTTGGTTTAGTCTGTAATGCGTCTGGCTGTGTTTGTTTTATCAGGCTGTATGCGGCTAAGAGAGCTGAGTAAGTACAATTACCCACAGCACACGCTGATGATAAACTGCATCCTGTGTGCCTTATTCAGACAAATTCTTTTGAATTTCAGAGCAAATTTTGTCCAAGTAAGGCATTTGAATCCAAACTAAAGCTGAGCTATAAACCTTATGATGCCATCTTCTGATCCCAGGGATTTTCCTGTAATTAAAAGACGACGCACAAAGTTAGTCTACTGCTGATTTATAAGGACTACTACGCACTTCACCAGCGCAAGAGGAGTTTCTTGTGAATAGACATCAGCACTGGGTGAGCAGTGATGGGTGCAGCCCGCAGGTGCTGGGACCCCGCCAGCCCTCGTCCCACATCTCTGCCCTATGGGTCAGGACCAGCTCCCTCAGGGCAGGGCTACGCTTCCGTATATACAGTCTCACCAAGCAGTCAGCACACACCCAGTTTTAAGGAAAGGAGTATCACCTTCCCAAATAAAAACACAAAAATCCTCAGAAATCGGAGAGACTCCTACAGATATGCTTAAAGCATTGCAAGTAAGGACAGCTCAAGCTGAAGGCCTCTTTTTTGGCACCTTGAACTTCGCGGGTACGTGTCCAGCTCAGAGGCACACGCGTTGAACTTGCAGGCACACATCTCTAATTGAATCTGTGGGCTACAAATAGAGAGAAAGCTGACATACATGCCTTAATTGCACTTTCCATTACCACTGCTGCTCAGATGCTGAGATTCTCCCTCTCCTTTCTGGCAGCACTGCCAAGAGCTGTGTCCGCTCCCTGGGATGCTCATTAGCTAAAAGCCCACGTGCCGAGCACTGGTGCACATTTTTTTGTTTGTTTTTTTTTTTTAAATAGCTGGGCCTATGGCTGGTTCCCAGCTAATCGCCCAAGTGTCTGCAAGCTCCTATCGGCCAAGTGATTCAGGACTGAGGTTCCCTGTGACCTGACCACACATAACCACTCCAACCCCAACAGCACAGGTTTACTGATTCTGCCTACTTCTTAACAAAAATTTAACATTGCTCATCCCCCAGAGAATAAGCTCCTGTAAGAAAATCCCATTAACTTTCCCCTGTAACTCTCAGTACAAATTCAAATCAGCCTGGAGGGGTGAGAGGCAAAGCATGTTTTAATTACCTAGGAGCAGTTCCTAAAGCAATTTGCCCAAACCTCTCCCACAACAGCAAGTCAGAGCAGCTGAGCCTTTGTCAGGAGCTGTTTAACAAGGCTGGATTGAAATGAGAACAGTGAAGTGCATCACCCCCTTCCATTTCTAAGCCATATTTTGAAGGGGAAGTAAGAGAGCCAGTTTCTGGAGGATAAGCACAGAAGAGCTTTAGATCAGAGTAATCATTTTAAAGTGTGTGATTTTGCTCCATTAGAATACTTATATATATATATATCAATACACATAAATACAATGACCCCACACAAATACCCCTCTTTTCCACCAGTGCTGGCTGCACAAGCTACCTCCGGGCAGCACGATGGGCCCCCGGAGCCCCAGGCAAAAAGCCACCTTCACACAGCAGTTATTCAGCTCATCATTTGACACCACAAGGTAACCATTGGGTTTCTTGTTTATTTTACCGGTATGCAATTCCTCCAAAGACAGTGTGTTTACATGGCTGAGGGATGGATTTGCCCCAGTGACTTGCTGTTAGTTTTGTCCCAGATGATGGATGCTGAGATGTTGCATTGCACCCAATGTAGATGGAGGTTCTGCAATTTGCCATTTTGTACTTGCTAAGCCCAGACTTCATTTTCCCTAGAAACTGAAGTCCCCCCAGCCACAGGCACACCTCTGCTTCTCAAAACCAGCTCCAAAGCCACTCATGAAAACTTGGTTCCTTGCTCTGAAGTGAGATGAGTGAAAACCATTGCTTCTCCTGAGGGAATAGATCCTACTAATTGGGTGTCACCACACTAAGTTGCTGATTTATGCAGAATGTTAACAGCCAAGAATCCCCTTTAAAACAGGCGAGTTACCGGAGGTGGGGGAGATGGGTAGGACAGGTTGGATTCCCAAGTCCCCATCGGGCTCCCCTGCAAACAGGCTCTGGCTCCTCTGTTGTTAAATGTCACGTGTGCTGCTGCCCTTGGGAGCTCGTGCTCGGTTATAGAAGCTGCTGCTGAACTTAAGTTTTCAGAGTGCCAGAAAGTGACTTGAGTAAAATCAAATCACGATCAAAAGAAACCAAAGAGGGGAAGACCTGGAATGCAATGAAATATTGAAATTGGAGGAGGTCTGAAGGAAAGAAAGAAGTTAAGTTACGCACCAAGAAGGAAAGCACTGCATAAAAGCAAGTGACCTACGAAAGCAGAAAAGGAAAGTTCGATTGAAAGGGCTTATAGGCAATGTGCAACAGATCACAACATACTCCTCCTGTGTATTTTGAGAAGTGCTCAAAACTTCTGTTAGAGTGTGATGGGAAAGCCATGCCCAGCCCCACGTGCAGGTGTACCAGCAGGGAGGACGTGCTATTCGCCACGCAAGCGTCACCCCAAACCCTGCATCTTCCTTAGCAGCACTGCACCAGAGGGAGATTTCTAAAAAATACACAGCTTCTTCCTACCTGTGCTCAGCTCTGCCAAAAATCAGTCGACTTCTGAAGCAAAAGGGTCAAAGGAAGAGAAAGTGCAGGGCAACCCCAGTTATTTATTCCGAGAAGTTGTTCAGGACTGTGACAAGTGTTCATGAAACGAGGCCAATGTTCAGTCATGCATTGAGTTCAAACAATGCCAGGTACCTCCCTCAGCTAACACGGTGAAAATACATGCACCCTTGCCTTGCAGAAGAGTTTATTGGTGGAGCGTTGGTTAAAAAAGTGAGTAACCAAATATCATTCTGTTTAAAAACCACAATTAGGCTTGAATAAACAGTTTGCTCACAATTTTGTCAAAGATTCAAATAAAAAGATACATAAGAGTCTGATGTGTTTAGTAGTTTGCTGAGGGAAGAGTTTGGGGTTCAGCCCACAGTAATGTTTCTAAAAACGTTACATGGGTGGAAAAAGTACCTTTTGAAATACAATCCACTGAATTTATTTTTAACGTTCTCCAAGAATTTTGTATTTCAAGTGTCAGAGTTTGGCCACTGGACTGAGTTAGAGCGCTTACCTGAACGCCGAGAAAACGACGAGTGCTTGGATGCAGCAGGCTCTGGTTTTGACCGGTGGTCCAGGGAGCCCTTAAAGTGGGACGTAAGCACCATGGCAAGTCATCCTGGCCTAATGGGAGCTGCTTGTCTGTTATCCAGGGACAGGCTGAGCTGAGCAGTATAAAGGAAGGATTCGGACATTTTGTGTTAAGGAAGAGGTAAGTTTTAAAAAAATAAAATGAACATCAAAAATTTCTGCTCTTAATACCATGTTTAAGTTGGCATCGTATAGCAAATCTCTATGTATTTGATAACAATTTCTGCATTTTAGACATTCTCATTTAAACGTATTTTTTCACAGCCAAACATCACGGTCCTCCAAAAGTGAACTCCATCTGATATTTATTTAAACTTTCAGTGCTCTGCTGTTGCTTCTCATGTTCTGATAAGTTCTTCTGTTACCAACAAAGTCCTAATTCATTTAGCATCGATGCTAAGAAATGATCCCTCCCAACAGCACAGCCTCAGGTCTAATAATTCCCAGCAGGAAAAGTTAATTGAGCAGCCTTCTGGCTGAGACAACATTTGATTTTCCTTTTTTAAAACCCATCAGCATCTGCAGGTGTTTTGGCCACTTTCTGAGAACAGGTAAAAGGAAAAGTGCTTCCATTTCAGAGAGACACATTATCTCTGATGAAGAACAATTTGTAAAATGGCAAGCTTTTTACAAGAGGGGGAAGTAAGGAAAAGTGTGATAATGAAAGTCTGGTAACCTGTAGGCTGTTCAAATAGACTGAACGTTATTGGTCAAAGGAAGCAAGCTCAATAAAAACAAAGGAAGAGAGTAGTGAAAAAATAACTGCTTCTGGAAACAGACAAAGACAAAACACAAATTCACTACGCTGAAAACCACATGGACCTTATTATTCTCTGAAAAACAAATTGTTATTCCTGCCATATCCTTTATTTAACATCAATTCCTCCTGCCAACAGATAGGCACCCATATAAACGATGCCCACGCAGTGACCCAGAAGCAAGACAACAAATTCAGAGGTGATGATCTGAGACAAAATAAAGAGCAATTAGCACAGTTCAGTGATGTGCTGCCTGATACACTTCTTGTGTGTGTTAGTGTATTGCGTGATTTTCTTAAAGAGCATTACATCTTTTCTGGAGGATCACACGATGTAGTTGATCATTACTCCCAACAGAGAGCAAATAATCTTGATCATTGTGCTGAGAAAGTTCAGCTGCAGCAAAATTTAACACATCTGAGGTCTCCCATATATAAGTAGGAGAAATTGTTTCATTGAGGATGTTGAAAAGATGCGGACTGGAAAGACATGATACTCTTCTGTCTTACAGAGGAATTACCTGAGGATCAGTGGTTTACTTTTCCCCCCACCTCATCCTGTCTCGGTTTACAGGCTTGGATCACTTAGATCCTAACCCCCCAAAGAAAATTCCACTTAATTTTTGGTGACAACAGTGGATAGTCAAGATAGCCTTTGCAATGAGAATTTCACCTGATGCTATTTACTATGTAGGCAAATAAGGTACTTTGGGGGTCCAGCACAACATACATCGTACAGATGGGGCTCTTCCCACCGTGCAAACAGCCATCCCAGCTGGGACATGGGATCACCCAGCCGATCCCCGCAGCTCCGCGTGTCAAACGAGGCACATCCTCAGAGAAGAGGAGCTCCATCCTCGCAGGACCGCCTTGTAAAACAAAGCTAACTTGTAAAACAGCACAGATCCCTGTGGCATCATGAGGTTTCAGCCGTCACCCAGCACGCACGCACCCATACTGAGTTCTCCTGGGTACCACAGGGCTTATCTTAAATATTTAGACTACTCAGCTCTCCGCCCTCAGACTCAAAATGAAAAATGCATGACTTATTCTTGGTATTTATTTTTCATCTGTAAGTATCTTCTGTTTTGTCATAAAATAAATTCCACATTTGACTCAAATACATTTCAAAGCTTTGCATCTTCAGGGGAATGTATGAGATTAGATGTTTTTCCTGGGAAAAACAAAAAAAAGAAACTGCTTAAGAATTCAATTAACTTGTGAAACTTACTGTTCTTAGAGATGATCAAATAGAAAACTGTTAAAAGATTCAAGCAAATGCATACATAGTCGTATGACTAAGAAAAGCCTTCTCAAAGTGCATGAAGCACGCAATATATCATCCTCTAATTGTCGTAACACACACATATTTGGTGCCAAAGCAGATTTATGTGAGTGATCGTGTTTCTGGTATTTTCAGAGAGGTTTTCTCTATGAGCCTACACGACCCAAGCCCATAATGCCCCAGGTGCTCCATGGCCAGGCTCAGCTCCCACCCAAATCTTGCTGCTTTCAACAGGCACTTCAAAACTGAGACACTCCTGCGGCATGCTTTTACGTCAACTGACCAAGTTCTAATAAAAACCTGTTTCAGCCAGAATTCGTGTGACTGGCTCTGGTCTGACATCAGAACAACAGGCTGTTCTTGTCCATGTTTACTTTTTTCTTTGATTCAGATTTGATTTTATTGCTCACAAGCGCCTAATGGCTTCCTGAGAAGGTACAAGAGCGCTGCCTAGTCCTGGAACAGAAACATACAGAGGGAATTGAAGAATGCAGCTTTCCTCCAGGTTTTTAACAGAGAAAGCTGTATTCAGTACAAAGATAGTTTGTTTCCATGGTCCATTTATCCTTGGGTCTTTTCAGGTGCAAAAGTGCCAGCAGACATGGTGATGGATAGTTCAACTAAGATCAATTAATTCACAACTTCTGACATTACACAAAACTTGGGTTATTATAAGAGACCACAAGAGTAAAAAGCAGCAGTTTCTCTCATCTAGTAACATCTTCCCTACAGACATCAATACCCAGGACTTCAGGGGAATACTAAAGATGTGCAAAGTTACCCAAATCCGAAAACTCGGCAAGTTTTGGCTAAAGCTGTTGGTCCACAAAATTCCGAGTCAAAGGCTCTACCTGATGTAATTTGGCTATGTGTTAGGATGAATTTATGCAGGGACCAATTCACTTCCCATTTGTACTGCATCCTAGAAGTTTTTGTTGTCAGAAGAGTAACCTCGTCTTCCTCACCTACATCCAGATGTTCATTATGTGTTTCCCCACGATCCTCAAAGGGACACCATGGTGCCCAGTCCCCAAGAGGACACGCCCAAGAGCTGCACCGCTGCAGAGCGGGCAGCAGAAAAATTGGGCAGAGGAGTTTATTAGGCAGAGGAGACTAGCCACTAGAGAGATGACCGATTACGAGATTTACTTGATCATAAAGATAAGGCACCTGCAGGTTCTCTCCTACCCCATTTTGCTGCCAGCTGGGGTGCGGGCAGTCCCAAGAGCAGAGCAGGAATTCAGACTCCCTTCACAGACACGTCCAGCAACAGTTTGCCAGCTTTGCGGCTTTCCCTCTCTAGTTTTGAGCAGAGAGTTTAGCGGAGGAAGCAAAGCTTCTGGGAGCATTCGTCTGATTTAGGCTTGTCTGGAAAGCTGGTATGACTTACATGTGCTCATTAAAATATAAAAATAAAAGCAGCTTGTTACCCACATAGACCGACTAGGTAGATTAAGCACTATGTCCCCTCAGTCATGGAAAATTGACACTGCTAAGGCTCAACGCATCCGTCTCAAATTACTTTGTGAATCATTTTCCCTTCTGGGGAAGAAAAAAAAAAAAAAGAAACGACTATGCAGCTATTTTCTGTTTCTTTATCATTTCGCCATTGCCACCTGCTGTGCAATATTTTATGCTCCATTTCTTCCAGTTAGGCTATTTCTAGGTGAAAAAAGTAATTTATTTTGTTCAGATATAGGAGGTATTTATGTATTGTTCTACAGTGATTGACACCTATGAAATCTGAAGAATAGGAACACTAGTCTAGCACAAGGGACATCAGCCCTATAGGCAGCTTTAAGGAGGCTATAACCATTCTCAGTATCTGTTTCACTCTAAGAACAGGGATCTTCTGCTTTACGATTTCAGGAAAACAGCATGGAAGAATGAGACTTACGTGAACCAACATAAGAGCAGCACGCTTCCATCTGTAGCTGTTCCAAAACAGCGTCTGTAAAAGACGCGACCAGTCCAGGATGTTTCTCTGACCCACGACCAACTGCAGCCATGGATTCATTTTCCCTTTTCGGTGGAAGCAGGACTGACAATTGCAAGGCTTTCTCCTGCTGTTACACGGAGCAAAGCTTCAGGGCTGCACCAGCTTTCCTTCATTCCCAGCCCCAGTGATGAATGATGCCTGAAGCCCAATTTTCTTCTTTTTTGGACTCCTACCAAAACAAACCCCAGAAAGCCTGTCACTTTCTTTATAACTTCAGAAGAATTATTACAGCAGCTGCTAACTATTCCGGGACACAGATACAGTTCCTCAAAACCACACGTTCATCTTTACAAGAGAAACATAATGATTTTTTTTTTGCAAGTAAATATTAGTCTCAAAGATTCAGAAGCACATTTTATTTAACAATAGTACTGTAAACAAGATAACCCCCGCTCATCGCACCTCATGTTGCTAAAAGCAGAGGCTGTAGGGGCACTCCATCTCTGGGATGGCATTAGTAGATGAGTCCACTCGTGCTCATCAAGCTAATGCAGATGCCCCCCCATGACAGTCCACACCACAAGTGTGATGCGGAGGAAGGGAGTCTCGGCTTTGGCATGATGCTTTGACAGAGCAGCACGTGAGCTGTCTCTGCTTTGCAGTCATTTAACTGAATCCCTGAAAGAGGACAGATTTTTCTCTCCACATACTTCATTGTCGAGGACCACATTGCTGTGAACATTTGTACGTATTTCTCTGGGGACAACGGTATTCTGAGTAATGAAAGACAGTTTTACTGCCCAGCTGCTGATGCTGTGATGTTCACTCAAGTTTCTCCAGTTCCTGGCTCTTCCAGGAAGCAGCAGTTGACAGTGCAGCAGCGAAAGAGTTAGACAAACAAGACAAGCAATTTCTAATGCCTTTTTATTGACACACCTGATGTTCAAGCTAGTCACCCACCCCATTCCGCTTGCACCAGGGAAAGCTGTGCAGGGGGCACCAGGGTCTTAATATTTTTGTTATTACTGCCTAAACCATCTTCATACAGTAGTCAGTATTTACTACTTCACTGGGGTTTTTCTAGGCAGGGGTTGGGTAACGCTGCAGGATGTCAGAGTCTTATCTTACCTTTGTTATACTCTAATAGCAGGCTCTTTGAGCCCTAGCTTTCCTGGCTAACCAGAGGGAGAAGTGTTCACACCAACCCTGGCACTCAAAAGGCTGAAAGCAAAGCCCACCGGTTTGCAGTGGGTCCGGAATCAAGGGATCCCCAAAACCTTTGTTTTGGCCCAACTCAGCCAGAACTAGTACAAAAATACTCTGGACAAAACACTTAACCCTCAAAAATGACTGTAAATTCACTTAGGATATAATTAAGGGCATGAGTTAAACTGAACATATGAATCAAGTCTAGCTGAAAATTTTATTTTCATGCCTTAAAACAATTTAGCTCACAGCAGGTGAGAGCTAATGCTTGAAATCAAAGCAGGTGAAGGCAGAGGCTTCATTGCCTACATACCAAAGCAATAAAGAAGTGATGACTTAAGATAACTCAAGTAAGGTGAAATACATAGGTGATACAGGATTTGACATACCTGGGTTTTACTGAAGAGAAACATCCTCAGGAACTGATAGTTTCTGTGATATACTTCGTTTCTCCTTCTGCTTGCAACCAAGCAACAAACTCTAATATATTGGACTAAATGAAATGTTACAGTGCAAAACCCCTGTGAACAATTTTTTAACTTTTGCCTATAAGGAGGATCTTTTATTTTGCACAATTCCATCATTTTTGCTGTCCTCTGCGACCCAAAAGTTAGCTAAACAAACAAATCTTTTACACCTTCATCTTGCTTTTCTTAGGGCTGCTACGAACATTTAAAGGTCACTTATAGCTGTGTTTTAGAAATACCACCGCTCTCCAGCTTTCCCTCCCCTTTGTCATGCGTCTGACATTTCTCAGACGGATTTCTGTCTTTTGTGCCCTCTGTTCATCTGCTTCGCCGTGTTGTCTCCTTTGGTGAGGCAACCTACGTGTTAAGCCAAAGCACTTCCCCAGGGGTGGTTGCAATGATCTTTGCCGGCACTGAAGGAGCAGCTCTGGAGCAGTCAAAGTGCCCATTTTGCTGAGCCACCAGGCAGCAAAGTACCAAAGAAACTACAAAACCCTCTTTGAAGGTTATTGAAATACCGTGGGTAGCGCACCAGTGAAACTAGAAATAAGCAATAAACCACCAACAGGGTCAGCGGGAAACGTGCAAACAGTTATTGAGCTCATGGTGGGGTCCTGCAAAATATACACAGTTCCCCAGCACCACCAGCGCTTCTGCCCGCAGCGTTATCCTCCAGCAGGTTCCCGGCCAGCCTTTAGCCTCAGCACACACAAACACGCAGCAGGCAATCAATACTCTGGCATCCCCTCAGCTTCCCTCGTGAATTACCCATTTTTGACGCTGCTTTTGCCATAAGTGGGACATTTGCAAACCTCTATGGGTTCCGATAGGAACATTCCTGATGTCCCAGGTATACTTTATAAGCAGCCCTGTTCTAAAGATAAACTCAGTCTTTGAGCAAGAATGACATTTGACACAATTTTTATTTTTTTTTAAAGGTACTTAGAAGGTTTTATTTTCATTCTTGCATGGAAGGAAAGGAGATTTTAAAACTTAGGTAGTCACTGTGAAACTGCAGCGTTGTCCTTTAGCCAAAGCCACATTTTACCCTTACCTGTGGGCACAAACCACTCTTACAGACCCTCTAACACACATCTAACAGCTCCTGCCACCTGCTCCCACCATTCACTCTTTTCTTCTGTTTTTGAAATATAGTTGTTTTATGTTACAGGCACAGCAAGGATAAATGCTGAGGGTTCATTTTCTGAGAAGCGACTTCTGTGCTGCAGGAACTGAGCTGGCATATGTTTTCAGGAACTCGGAAAAAATGTAATTTAATGACTAAAACAGAACTGGGAAATTTTCCACCACCACCTTGATTCACAACTCTGATCAAACAGCTCAGTCTCACTCTGCCCCAGTTTTCCCTAGATCAAAACGGGTATAGCCATCGATACCGCAAGGGTTAGCGCACCCTAAGAGAGTATTTTAGCTTAGTGTCAAGTATGATGTTTGTGTAAGCGGCTCATACGATAGCAATACCAACTTTCCTCGGATGGAAAGTGAGAAAGTAAATAGAAGTTAGTTATTTGGATGGAGCAGAAGTGAAGAGCAATTAACCATTCGTCCCCCGCAATGGCCTACCCAGAAGAAATGTTTTCTTTTCCCTGGCCTAGGAAAGAGCACCGTAAAGATCAGCTGTGCTCTTTGGCACTGATGCATAACCTTTTCATACTTCCAGTTACTGCCATTTCACACCACCATGTTACTTTGGGACATTCGTCTTGGAAAGCAGCCTCAGGTGGATGACACGCTGCCTGCAGGAGTCATGCATGACCTGAGAACAGAAGGGAGACAGACCCCCAGCACCGCTGGCCATCAAGCTGTAGGGTTTATGACAACAGCAGAACATCAGGCACAGTTTTGTGTCCATCGGCTCATCATCCACGGGCCTGAAATCACAAATTTATTCGGGGGGGAAAGACGGTTCAAGAGCTCTCTGCCTTTTAAGATCCTTGCAGGGTTTAAACAATTTCCACCGAGACCAACACAAGCATCCCCTCTTGAGCTTATTTTTAAACAGCTCTGTCAGGACATGCTAACTTGACACTTCTGTTTCTGGACAGTGAGAAGCATCACAAATTGAAGTGAATGAAGATTTTTTTTTAAAATTGGAAGCTAATACAAATTCTACATCTCCAGCAATGAACGTGTCCAGCGATGAGCGGTTAGCTCACTGCAGCTGACCTGCTAGTTCTCCACAGCTTCCCTAACACAAAGTAAAAGGGAAAGCAAGTCTGGTCTTACCTTGTAAACTCAGAGCAGAGATATTTAGCACAACCAAGTGACCTGCGGAGTGGTTTGCCACAGCAGGCTGGAGTCAAGCACAGCAGCTGGATATTAAAAGGGGCAAGCTAATTTTACAGACCATAATGAAGCGTGTATTTATGCATGATAAAATGCAATTAATTAAAAAATTACATCTTGTGCTTTAGTGTGATAACTTATTGCTGTAAGGATGAAGAATGAAATTTTACTCTTAATCCACTGGTTAAGTGGTCATCGGTGGAAACAGGTACCCACATACAATGGACACAGATCTCTGCTCCTGCTCCGAGCTTAGAGGCCACGTTAAGAAACTGCCAGTCACCAATAAGAACGATGACATATCAAAGTTCTGAGGTGTTTCTGTTCATTTGACATAGAAAGTAAGTTCCCATACAAATCAAGAATTAGAAGTGGCATTTGTTCCCCCAGGTGTCAGCCTGTGGTGAACTCGTGTCAAGGCCCTGATCCACACGGCAAGATACATTGGGCAGGACATGCCATACCTGCTGCCAGGCTGCTGGTGCCAGCTGTGCCCAGAGCAGCGTCAAGGGGCAGGCGAGAAAAGAGCACACGAAGCACGGCCCTTTAATCTGCTCTTCGGGACACGCACCAGCCTTCCCGCTCTAGGGACAAGGAAACATGGATCAGGCAGCTAATCACCAGGTGAGGGACAGGGGAAGCCCTCGTGCATTGTGTGCTTGTATAGACGCCTGCCCTTCACCTACCTTCACCGACTTGGTGAATGGAGTTACATCCAGTTGGCGGCCGGTCACGAGCGGTGTTCCCCAGGGCTCAGTACTGGGGCCGGTCTTGTTTAATATCTTTATTGATGATCTGGATGAGGGGATCGAGTGCACCCTCAGTAAGTTTGCAGACGACACCAAGCTGGGCGGGAGTGTTGATCTGCTCAAGGGTAGGAAGGCTCTGCAGAGGGACCTGGACAGGCTGGATCGATGGGCC
>NW_008794603.1:1167746-1191875 GCF_000699145.1 Aptenodytes forsteri | reverse complement strand
GCCCCCCAAAAAGACGAAGATCTGGCCACGTACCGCCGCAAAAGACGAAGATCTGGCCACGTACCGCCGCAAAAGACGAAGATCTGGGACGGTTGGACTCGATGATCTTAGAGGTCTTTTCCAACCTCTATGATTCTATGATTCTACACTGCTCCAGCTAGTGGCAAATATAGTGACCCATATCTCAGCTGGAGTAAAGAGGTACCGCTTCATCACCTTTAGTAACACTGCAAAAGACGAAGATCTGGCCACGTACCGCCGCAAAAGACGAAGATCTGGCCACGTACCGCCGCAAAAGACGAAGATCTGGCCACGTACCGCCGCAAAAGACGAAGATCTGGCCACGTACCGCCGCAAAAGACGAAGATCTGGCCACGTACCGCCGCAAAAGACGAAGATCTGGCCACGTGTTTTTGCTTAACAACAATAATTTGATCAATACATCCATGCAAAACTGCACACAGCTAGTGTATGCAAGGATGTTCTCATCATTACAGCTACACATACCTCATCTCCAGCCCTCCCGTGTTTCTGGCTGGCAGTAAGGTGCTGCCACTTGCCAAATCCCTGTTCCTCAGCAATATGGATATTAGAATAACTTGGATTGCAGACCCAGGGGCAAATCAAACAATAATAATTAGTAATAAACAGTAATAGCAATGAAGAGTGCTGACCTTTTACAGGGCCGAGTCAAAAAAAGCCATGAAGCAAATCTAATGATTCCCAGCAAGTTTAATGGGATTCACCATCAGTCCCAACCTGAAAAAAGTTATCCAAATGCCATTGAAACAATAATAATCTGCCTGGGCTGTCCCCCTGAGCAACACATGAAAAAATAAGACAGTAACTTACGCAAGGCTGTTTTCCTCTGTGTATTTCAGCTTCTACAGTATTCTCTTCACTTTACTCAAGATAGTATCTAGAAAATAACAACCAGTTGCCTATTTGTCATACATACCTATGAGTTGCTTGTACATTAGTTAAATTTTCAGCACAACTTTGTACTAAGGAGGTTTTGCAATATCTTGCCTTCATTAAAAAGCACAGTTTTCCTTCTACCCCTTTCCATTCCCCATGCAGGCTGAAGAGAAGTTCAAACATCTTTGACATGCAAATATACTAATCGTCTCAATTTTTTTTTTTCCATTTCTGAAGTTTATCAAACATTTGGATCAAAACAAAAATATTATGTCTTTCCTTCAAATTTCTATACTCCCATTTGTCCCTAGAGAGGCAGTCCACCTGCGCAGGCTGTGTGGGGTCTGGAGCAGCACAGGAGCACTGCGCACTTACATGCGACTCCTGGGAACAGCAAGGAAAAGGATGTTTCTCAGCAACTCTCCCAACACCTCCCTCCTCCAAATCAGCTTCTGCATTTTCATCACAATAGTATTGATTCCCCATGGACTACTTGGGAACAGTAAATACCCATTTGCAGGAAAAAGATCCCCCTTCTGAACGCCCCCAAGAACAGGATGTCCTGCTGAAGGCAAAAGCAAGCCAATTCCTTTCTGAGCTCTTATGTTGGACTGTCACTTATCTGTCACTGAAAATCCCCCCAGTTTCATTGTGTACAACTCACAGCCTCTTATGGTATTTTGCCATTCAACATTAAATTGCCTGCATTCTCCCTCATGGTAAAAAAAAAAAAATCAGGAATCTCTATATTTTTGGGGGAAATAAACTACCAAAGATAGATGACAATGTTCTTCCACATACTGCTGCTAAGGGAATAATTGTCAAGACACACTTGGGATAAGAAATGCCAATTAACTCTGGAGATGGCCAGTTCCTTTGATGTTTTCTTCCTCATTAAGGTGCTGAAAATTCTTAATGTTTGTGAAGCACTTGAATTATTACCATCTGCAGACGTTAAACCAAACATGCATGCATTTCTGCAGATCTTAAGCTTCCCATCAACTAGCCTGGAGATCTCTAATGATTCTTCCATGTCATAAACAAAGGTACAAGTACATCCTTCATTCTAAGGGACGTTTGCCTGAAACCCAGGTTGCAGTTAAAGCCTTGACCTGTTCCTTCTCCATTTGGAGTCACAACTCCCTCTGATATCACAGCTGGTTACTACAGAAATTAATTCTGTGCCCCAGGCACTGAATTTGCAGTATATTGATGGGAAGTATCCAAGAGCAGTGGGAGCTTAAGATCAGGTGTACAAATATTATTTAATCTAAAGGCTGGCAATGCGTGGAGGTCCAGGGAATCTAAGAGTGTCAAGATTAGTCTTTCCTCATCATAAAAAGGAAATATGTAACTGTTGGACACTTCCATTTTTTGAAAAGCGTTGCTCAGATAAAGCCCAAGTCCTCCTCCCTGGATAGAAATCAAAGTATAGTCCTGTAAACGTTACTGTTAGAGGCAAGAAGAACAACTCATCAACTGAAATGGAGCAAAATCGGATACCATGTTTGTGGAGCAGATTTCACAGGGCACTAGCAACCTGCAGATGACCCACAGGTGACGTCAGAGTAACACCTATGCTCTGTCAGAATTTAAGACAAACATGAAGAAAGTTCAGAAGACCTTTTGCTCTGCACACAGAGGAGCAGCAATGCAGCGCTCTCACGTCTGCATCCTCAGGGCTCCCAGATGAAAGCCCTTGTGCATTAGAGTCTGCCAGGGTTTGCTGCCATTACAAAGAGCCAAAGGGAAACACATTTTTATAAACTCCTACTGACAGGAAAGTAAACAAAGTGACACATCTTATTTACACGTACCTGATGCCCGAGAAGGGCACTGGAGAGTTGTAGCTTGTTGAGCTAAGGACATAATAGGCCAGAACTGATAAAAATGCCCATGCATTTGGTTAAAGAAATGCAGAATACTGCACAAGTCCTTGTAGAAGAGAGTTTATCTTGACTGGAAGCTCAAGCTGCTGGTGGAAGCAAGTGCTCTCACCACCAGCCAAAGGAGTTGCTACATCTGCATTTCTCAACTTACTATTCTGGGATAAGAATCTTTGACAGACCTCAATCTCTTCCCAAGTGTGAAGGAGGAAGAGATGTGAAAACTTTGACAAGCCTTATGGAATGGGAAAAGTCACTTTTTCCAGCCAGAAATACATCTACCCTGTACAGTTAAACTGGTACCTATTAAATCATGCTTAAAAACTTATTACTTGGAGATGCTATTATTTAAATAGCATTTCTGTAAATTGGCAGCACACTCAGATATAAGGTTTTGTTTTTCATGACTTTGTGCATTTCCTAAAAATTATTTTATACTCCATAGGGAACTGCCTTGCATGAGGACACCCCATTTTGGGGAAACGTGTACTGAATTAGCCTCCAGTTTTACCTTTTGGAACATCAAATCTTCTTTTACAGACTCAGTCCATTACAGAGGTGTAACAGTTTGTGACGAAAGTCAGCAACAGAAAGACAAAGTGATATTTCATTGCTGGTTAAATAGCAGGAATAAAGAGAAACTCTGTATCAAGAGATCCATCTTCAAGTGTACCTTCACTGAAGACTTTGATATGCATTTTTTTTTTTAAATCTTGTCTCATTATAAGCTACACTTAATTGCTATGCATCAATCTTTACATTACTGCAAATAAGTAGAAAGAAATCATACATGGAAACTAAGGAGCACATTGTAAACACCATGTGCATCTTTGCTGTAAACATAATTAATATTCACGTGTGACCTCTTAAAACAGACCAAATCCTCATGCACAGAAATCACAGCATCAGTATGGAATAATACCGCTCACAATAGCTGAGGGCTGCTGTTAAATGCTGGAAATTGTAGGTTGTATGAAGGCTTTTATCCCTTTTGTGCACCTGACCATCTCAGCCACAAAGCTGTCAGGGACTGTTTAGATTGAACTAAGAAAATGCTCCAAAAGCAATCCCTTCCCCTGCAGATAACCAATGCTTTAGTCCCTCAGTCTGAGCTATCAGGGGCCTGCATCTTTGCTCGGACAATTGAGCCCAGCTGGTTAAAACACAGCCTTCAATCACAGGATTAGCGCTTTGCTCACTCATTTTGGCAGTCAGTTTGTCCTTTACAATGGGGACTTACAGTAAAGGCTTACAATGAACAGACGTATGGCATCAAGACATTTTCCAGTTTAAACCCCGATGTTTGTGTCACCGTGCCCCACACCCCTTTTCTTTACCTAGAATAAAGGACTGTAAGTTATGACCACCGCGGTGATGGAGCAAGAAACTAGAGCTTTGCTTTGAAGGGGACAGTTTGGGAGCAGAGGTGCAGAAAGGATGATAGCACAGACATGTATTCGTCTTCTCTGCATGTGTCCCCCCCATTCAGAGCCATCTTTCACCTTCTCATCACGCCATAACTAAGAACCTCTGTGGTTGCTCTAACTTGAAAAATTTTTTAGACACTGTCCTGGTTTCAGCAGGGATAGAGTTAATTTCTTTTCTAGTAGCTGGTACAGTGTTTTGGATTTAGGATGAGAACAAAGTTGATAACGCACCGATGTTTTAGTTGTTGCTAGGTAATGCTTACACTAGCCAAGGACTTTTCAGCTTCCCATGCTCTACTGACTGAGAAGGCTGGAGGTGCACAAGAAGCTGGGAGGGGGCACAGCCAGGACAGCTGACCCAAACTGGCCAAAGGGATATTCCATACCATGTGACGTCATGCTCAGTACATAAACTGGGGAAAGCTGGCCGGGGGGGTCGCTGCTCGGGGACTGGCTGGGCATCGGTTGGCGGGTGGTGAGCAATTGTACTGTGCATCACTTGCTTTGTGTATTATTATTATTATTATCATTATTATCATTTTATTTCAATTATTAAACTGTTTTTATCTCAACCCACGAGTTTTTCTCACTTGTGCTTTTCCAATTCTCTCCCCCATCCCACCGGGTGGGGGGGAGTGAGCGAGCGGCTGCGTGGTGCTTAGTTGCCAACTGAAATTAAACCACGACAGACACCTTCCCATCAGCCACGCTACTAGGCAAAAAACAGAGCATGGTTTGGGTATGCAGTCACTCCTCTCACCAAACTGAGCTTGCACAAGAGAAAACATGACTTTTCTTACGCAGACCTTTCTAGGAGGAGGACACACCAAGCAGTATTTGCAGATATGACAGTGTGACCTGGCTGGCTAACATTCTCCACTTGTAGCTCTGCCAAATGCCCAAATCCCTTGCTTACTGCAGAAAGTTACCTCCTAACTACTTAAAGTTATAGGCTAGCAGAATTATTTGGTCAAGCACATATCTCAGTGGAGATCGTTTATCCCCACTGATACACAGAAGCATTCCTTGCTGTGGCATGAAGGAAAAACCTTTGCAACAACATTGGGTTTAAGACGACCTGTAATCCAGACTCCTGCACCTGGCGCAGGAAACCAGTACCAGGCTGCAAACTGCATTTCTTAAACATAAGTCTATAGTTGCACGCTGGAAATAACAGCTGGTAGTTCCAGGTATTGGGTAGACGGCATTGTTAATTCCCCAGCTCACAGTGCAGGAACACAGTAGATCGTTATTTTTCGTGAGTCCAGAAATACAGGATTAGCTGTAGTTAGCCAAGGTACATATTGGTAACAGAATAATGAAAAAATAATCAATAGTAACTCCCGCTTCCTCCTTCCCCGCCATACGTGTGCCCTCATTAGTGTCAGTTCAGCATTTTGTCTCCAGTGGAGGGCATACTCTTAAATGCTGCAGTCCCAGTAGTCCTTAAATTGTTCACAAATTCAGCTGCTATCAGTCTGTCAAACGAGCAAATAAAAGCCTGGTTTAAGGAGCAGAAGCTCTTATTCCGGCATTTGAGAACAGTTACAGATGAAGCAGAGTACAGAGGGCTCCTCGCGCACCAGGTTCAGGTTTCGCGCCGCTGCTGTGCGAGGTTAAATGCCAAGATCTTGTCTCCACAGAGATGGGCTACCGATCGATGGGAGAACTGTACGGCAGAGCAATCGATGCCTTGCCTTCAAGGGGATTCAGATACTCTCACTTTTACTGAAGACAGTTATTAAGGTGTCTTGTTCTTCTAAATATTTCATAACTACTTTTTCTGAAACATTGCACTCGTTTCACAAAACCTCCCTTAAATCATATTTCCTCAATGATTCGGCATGATCATTCATTCCACGGGAGGTACAGTAATATAAAATAGCAGAATAAATACAAATCATCTCAACACCTTCTCATCACCGAAGAGGTCAGCTGTAAGACTTGCAATCTAGTAATGAGATGAGTTAACAGACTGCTGCAAATAATCTGGTCATTAACAGCATGCGAGCTTTACACAGAGCATCCATGAGGCCTATCCAGGAGGACAGAGGCTTTTCCACCTTTATCACTGTCAAAAATCTTCGTATAAATAAGTGAAGCCACAGAGTACCTCGTAGCATGAAGTAGTGAATTAAAACTTAATGACAGCACTGTAGCAGAGACAGTTTCCAACCTCTGCCTTTGTTACCAGAAAGCAGGATGTTGCTTAACAAAAATAAATCATTACAAGCTGTACAGCAGAGAGTTTATCCTTAATGAGTTTGCCCAGAAATTTGTCATTGACAGGAAAATTTGGAGGTTTTGCTCTGTGAAAGAGAGGCCCCCGCTGCCCACCAGGAATGCTGCAAAAAAAGTAATAACCCCCCTGTTTTGTGGCAAGTCTATTCCAATTTTGCCACTTTGAGCAGCTCTCAAGTCACCAACACAATCCTGTTTCATGCAAAAAAGGCTTAGTTCCTTACAACAAAAACACAACAACATCAAGGCCAAAAGATACCCCCAGAGCCAGAAAAGGTCACCAAATTCATCCTGAACTAGTCAAAAGCAAAATAACTCTTCACACTACAATTCTCATCCTTATTAGACAATCCAAACTCCAACAGCTATCATACCTTGATGGACACAGAGTTAAAAAACTCAGAAACAAGTAGTGAGCCATAGGGCAGCATTATTTGGGGAAACAGTGGCTAATAACAGAATGAACTGGGCACATTCCAAAAGTTTAAGTATTAACACACATTTTCTCCCCCCCTTAAACTCTTGATGTCTTCTTTCCATCCTGCTTTCTAGTATTTTCCTCCAATCCAGATCATGCTCTAACCTGATAATTTTCCCTATCTAGACATCATCATTCCCCAAGCCCCCACAAAAACAGAAGCAGAACAAACCTGTGCCTTTAGCAGTGCTGATTTTGAAAGCCAACATCAGAAGCAAGAGCCACGCTAGCCTCCTCCCATACCCAGCATCTTCTCATACCATAACCAACCAAACTTATATGGAGAGGAGCTACTAACAGGTGTCGGTAATGATCACCCCCAACCTCCTCCCTGCAAAGCTGCATCTGGGAGGATGATATAAAAAGCATTATAGCAATTACTAAAGCCTGATAAATAACGTCTGTGTTTCTGCAGAAGATACCTTTCACCACCTAGACTAGGCTTTCCTACTTGGTATTTGGGAAACACCTGGTCCTGCTTCTCTACCTTCCCAGCTCAAGCACTCGGAAGGACACGATCATCATCATCTTATGTCATTTTTCACCTTAAGGTGAAAAAAAATCGACATCCAAGATGCCTGTAACTTCAAAACTGACAAATCCACACGGTATTTGTGCAGGTGATTAATCATCAGCAAACAACTTGTTAATTACGGTTGCTGATTAAAAGATGTAAACATCAAAGCTGCACCTGCTTTCTAAATTGATCTCCGTTAAAGTGTAAATATTTTATCTATACAAGATCTGAAAACAGAATGTCACCAGTGTTTAATCTGTACCATTCATTACAGATTTATATTAACCTTTAGAAAAGCAGTGACTACATCCCAGCGTTCAAGATGAGCCACTGTTAAGAATAAGACCTGAGTCAATTAAAAATTGAAGGATAGTGCTTCACTAACGGACAGAAGAATATTGTTGTTGTTATCATTATTGTTGTTATCATACCATTGCAACAATCCTAAAGCTACAGTTAAAGTAGGACCTTCCTCTGGTGTTACATTGTCAGGCAGCTATAACTTCAAGTTAAAATTTTCAATCGAAATAGTAACGGGGTTTTTTTAGCACACAGGGAAGGAGTTTGGTCAAACTCCCAGGTGATCGTTTTAGACCACCCCAAAGCAGAAACCCCTTCACTCATCTGAGCCTAACGCAGCTTAAAAACTTCGCAACAATAAGACATAACAGTACGTAAGAAATAACTGCCTAAAGCCAGGGGATCATCTCGAAATGAGTTAAGTATAAATGCACACAAACAGCACAGGTATATTTTCATCCTTTTGTTCTGATAGTCCACCATGAAACTGATTCCCAAAATAACCGATGGAAACCAGGGAGGCAGAGGGAGGGCAAATAATATTTGGCAAAAGGAAAAACCAAGCACCGATAAGGCAGGCTATTCTGTTTGTCAGTACTTCTAGTTATGAAGTCAAAATTTAACCACAGGAATTAGGACATTTTTCAAAATCAAACCGAAACAATAATTTATAACATCTATAAAATTATGCTATTAATATGAGGTATGGAGGAAGCTGATAAAAATTATTTCATGCACAATTTCTAGATTTCATATGCAAGAGAAATAGATACACTGAGTTCAGCACGGGGAATACACCTTGCACTTCGGCTGTAATTATTTCTCCCTGCGCTATCGCATTACTTGACAAATGTGACGGACGCAGAGACTGCATTTCAAGGCATGTTCACAAACCGGCAAAGCAAAACAAAGTTAAGGACCTGCGTGAGTGTACAGAATTTTGGGATCTGACATTGTTCTGATGCAATGCTTCACTACCCATAAAAATGAAGAGATGCAGGAATGAGATAGTAGTACATAATTATAATGTCAGAGGCTAAAAGATGCCTGAAAACACAGGCTAAAATGAGTACTATTGCCTAGTACATTATCTTCTAAACCTAAAATGACAATAGTTTTACTGCATAATTGCACTTTTACTGTTTTATTGCACTCATTAAGCAGAACGGTCTTTCTCTCTTTATTCCTTTCTGAGTACTTGTCTCCATTGCTCCTGGCTGCTGGCCTAAATCCCTCATCCAAACTTATCTGCAGAGCAACTGGCAATGGTCTGGAAATAGCTGGCTGGTCCCGTGGCGCGTCCTTTCCCAGTGCCCAGATGCTAAACCCCGTCCGGAGACGGCTCGGTGTGCTCTGAGAGAGGCCTCGGCACTGATTTCCCATGGAGCCCCTTGCTGTGATTGGCACGAGGAGGTCATTGCTGTGCCAGGAAGAAGGGAAATGGTCCGTGCAGTCAAGAAGGTGGGAGGCTGCGACCATGGGACTATTGTACATGTGAGGCTTTCACCTCTTGAAAGTTTATTTTTGCTTGACAACCCAAACATCAAAATCTGCGCATGCTAAAGCTTGTTAAATCTCTAAATGTCCCTAAATCCAATGGGTCAGGTCAGTTTGTGACTTTCCTCTTCATTTCTTTTCTTTTTGGGCATATTCCCCTTGGTATGTATCCATGCAGAGCTAACTCTAGCACACGTGGTATCAGATGTTGTAGACAGCATGGTATTCATGCACTCAACGTGGAGTAAACCTCTATTAGGACTAAAGAGTTCTTGCTTGTACAAAGGCAAAATGTAAACATAACCTTCAAAGATAGGTATATCAAAGACAAAGATGACTTGCTGTACCAGGCTGGTTACCGCTGAAGGAAGACGTGACTGTCAAGGGAAGAAAAATCTCTCACCCTCAAGTCTTTGGGTAACATCACAGCCTGAAGTCCCCAGTCCTGCAGTCACGGAAGTGGGATTTCAGTCAAAATCAGTGGGATTTTGCCTAGGTTTGGCAAAATGATCCAATCCTTTATGGAAGGCCACGTACCGAAGGAGCAGGAATTACTGCAGGCACTGGTAACTGAAGTTCAATGCACTGGCAGAAGCATTTGCAGCAGCTGCTCATCAGAAGAACGGCTGTCACTTAGTTAAGCATCATTTTAAATGAGACCCAGGACCAAATTTGCATGCACTAATGAACAAATAAATTATTGACACTAAGTGCATGGTTGTACTTGTTCCACTAGTCTTGAGGGTTAAGCTTGCCAGAGGGGATGAAGAATCACAGTTTGTCTTTCTAGGGCCAGTTATACGAGGCACAATCCAGTTATTTAAGTGCAGGTCACACTGACTTCGATCGCACTGTTTACTGAGGAGTTACGTACATGCGTGAAGAGCTCATAAAGTTAGATCCCCAGGCTGCCCATTCTTTAAGGAGAAGCATGACCTGTTTTTAGAAAGTTCTCCACACCCACAGCGCTTTATAAATCATTTCTCATAAAAGATGGTGGATTTAAACTCTTGATGATCTACAAGTTCTTGTGTGTTAGTAGGGTTTGAAGAATGAATGGCAGAATGAACAGACTGGTCTCCTTCTGTGGAAGCTGCCTATGAGATGTTGAGGCGAGGCACACTGAAAATTAAAAATACTAGACATTTTTTGGTAGAGTTAGGATCTAAAAGATAGGGTAAACCTACTAGAAATAGTAAGTTTGACAGAAAACAACAGAAGGGTTGTTAAAATCACTCCTTAATAGCACCCTGCCCACCCGCTTCGTTGGAAGCTTTGGATTTATATAGAAGCAAAGGTTAATAAAGCTGAGGTCAGGGGCTGAGGACGGTACAGGCCACCAGGGAAGAGATGACCACCTACGGTCAGAGCTCCTGGGGAGGTCTGGCCGCAGCCAGCCGCACAGCACTCATCCTGACGGCAGTCTCCGGTGACAAGGCACGGTGGGCAGATGTGACACCCGCCCCAGCTGTATAATCCACGCGGAAATTTGCCTTTAGGAGCGGGGCTCGGTCTGCTGCACCCATGCTAGGAGGCAGGAGCTGAAGTTGGAAGCCCGAGAGAAAAGCCATGCGAAAACTCACTTTGTTGAGCAAAGGAGGATTGTAGCTCCCTGCCTGGGCAGGAGCCACAGAAGCCAGAGCAAACTAATCAGCACAAAATGAGGGCAATCACAGAGACCCCCAAGTAATCCACGCAGCAATCTCACCTCCAGCAGGAGCCAGCGGCTAACTCGGCTCCGGCACACAGGTTAACAATCAGTGAAAAGAGAAAATGTTACCCAAGAACTTGATGAAATTTTCTTCATTTTTAAGGTGACATGGGATTTTTGAAGTGGCATCTTGAAAACTAAATTGGAGCAGGTCATTCTAGCTGGTAATAAGCTAATGGCTCAGAAAAGATAAGAACAATAGCAGCTGAAAAGGGAGTAACTGCCATGTTTTGTCTTCTTTTTTAAGATTTTAATTTCTGCAGATTATGATTTTCCTTCCAGTTGTTGAGATAATGTGGCCCTTACAGTGATTAACCATTTTTCTCTCTATTCTGCTGCAGTACCTCACCAACAAGCCTGGCTAAATCTTCACTTAGCATCAACTTCACACACAAGAGGGGCAGCTCACCCCTGAGCAGATGTCAGAGTGATTTTGACTCAACCATTAATATAATCAATCCCAGACTTTAAAGTCCTAGAAATAAAAAAACCCTCTGACCCAGAGTTACTTTCCCAAGAGGGTATCCCTGGCTGGTGTAAACTGGCATGCCTTTACACCAACCGACGGCAGCACAACAGTCACACCGGGTACGTTGCTCTGCGCTGGCCAGATCCAGGTATAGAGGGTTTAGGGCCTGGATTATTTTATATCTTAATATTTTCTCCTAGGTTATTTTATATCTTTATTGTTTACTTTGTTGGATTTATTTATATGTGAAGACATTTACAAGAAGGAGATGTGAATAACTTAACAGTGAGAGCTGCCTGTCACCAAGAGACCATAAAGACACAAGCCCACTCTGTACACAGAGTTGTAGAGCACTGAATATTAAGACATATCGTATTATCAGGAACATGTGGAAACAAAGAAAGCAGAGTGATTCCCATGCTGCCTGTCACCAAGAGACCATAAAGACACAAGCCCACTCTGTACACAGAGTTGTAGAGCACTGAATATTAAGACATATCGTATTATCAGGAACATGTGGAAACAAAGCAGAGATGATTCCCATGCGATAGTAAAATACAACCTCTAGAAGGAAGGCTCGTTAGTAAAGTGTGGTGAAACCTGTGAAACGTTAGAAGACGGTCAGTGAGAACTCTGGCTGCAGTGGGATACTTGCACGCGGCGTGGCTGCAAGTCCAGACCTCTGTCTCCCTGGCCCTGAGTGCTGCAAAAAGCAAGTCTCCCTAAATTAGCTCGTGGGCACACTGATAACCACCGATACTGTGCCATACACTTCACAAAAAGTTCAATTCTTACAAAATACTGCCCCGCATGCGAGAAAAACACTGAAACCAATAACACCAGGTATTGAAAGGTTAATATTGACACTTAACACTTCTCATCTCGGGGTCCCAACCTGCTGCACGGGGTAACCGCGTCCTGTTACTGCCCTGTTGCACAGATGGGGGAGCAGGAGAGAGGTCAAGCAGCCGCGCCAAGACGCTGCACTGACTCAGCGGGGCAGCTGAAAGGATCTTCTGACTCCCAGCCAGGATATTGTGCCCTAATATACTTGGTTGTGCAATAAAATATTTTAAGAGAGTCTCTCCAATGTGCTTGAGAGTAGGGAAGATGATATTAAGGACATCAGTCAGGAAAGCAGCAATGCATTATTCAAACAGTTTCTTGAGCATTCAGATCTCTGCTAGATGCCAAGACAGCTCTCCAGATTTTATTCTTTCAATTTAGTAAGAGAGCTGCAAGAAAGAAAAAAATAGAATCAATAATCCAAAGCTATGCTGTCTGCCATTAAAATGAGAAATCAGAATATTCAGAATACCAAACTTGTAAGTCATTTCATGCCCTTTTGTTAAGTTTTGTCTTAGATTTCAAGTTCCCTGCGCCTGTAAATGGCACACAGCTTTCCCAAGAACTCAATAATTCATTAAGAACTGGTTTGGACTTTGATCAAGACTAGTAATTTGTATTCGATAGCCCAAAGCCCACAGAGACAGTCCTCAAGTAACACGGGCAGGCAGAACTACAAGGCAGTGTCAAATCCCGACATCTTTAATAACTAATTGAAAATAATAGCTTTTTTGTAGTGAGGTCAATACATTCAAAGCTTTCCAATTGGCTATGAAAGAAGTCAAAATGAAACCCAAACCAAGTAACTCGTTAAAAGCCAGCAGTGAAAAAGACCTCAGATGGAAAATAAGTAGTCGTAAGCTGATCCAAACCATAAAGCTACTTTCCGGGATCGTGGATATTCTTACATAATTTTGGCAGAACTTGTTCAGCAAATCGTTTTACTCGCTCTGTTTGCATGGACTGCTGAAACCAAACCAAACATTCGCCTCCTTCCCTGCGGCTGATGTCCCCGTCACAGCAGGCTTCAGGGACGGCAGTTTGCCTACTGGGAACTCCTCCATCACCGGGAACTGGGCACTGGGACGGCGCGGCGCCGCCCCCCCCCAGCCGGTGCCGTGCCCGGTTCAGCAGCCGTGCCGTGCTGTGCCGGGTCGGGGTGCCGCGGGGTGGGTTTGCCATCAGCTCCGCTCCCCGGGGCGTTTCCCATGGTTTACAGGAGCTACCCGAGAGCACGACCCAGGCAGGGGGTCAGATTTATCAGGCATGTTATTAGACACCCATTGATTGCAAAGACATTTAAATTTTCACATCTGAAGGGAGAATTTAACCCAAACTGTCATATTAATGCAACTATATTGTATATCACATAATATTTACATATACTGTGCATATATTTTACTCTCATATAAATGTCTATTCATGTAGCTGTATGTTGAATCACTCATTACAACGATGAAAGTTTCTAAAAGTACAAGCACATGCCTAAAATTAACTGAAGCATTTGTTTTCACCATTAAGTCAGCTGGCAATGTAGGCAAGAACCAGGCTGTATAAAGGCACATGGGAACACATTAGTCCCACAAATAGTAAAACATAACGATAATGGTGCTCTGAATGGAAATGATTGTGAAGCCAGGGAAAGCACTTAGATAATTTCATGCCAGACAAATAGCCTGCCTACAAGAAGATATTTTCACAGCCAAATACTAATTGAACCAGTCAGCCGACAGAGAGTGGCCTAAAATATTTGTTCTGCCAGGTTTTAAAGTTTCTCGGTTTTGATACAGCTCTTCAGATCCAAACACCGGATAGAGCAGGATCCTGCACTTCTGCAGGCAACAAGAAATGGCAGGAGGAGAAAAGCAGGGAGGCTGACAGTGGATTAGAAAGCAGTGAGCCAACACCACCCAACAAGGTGGCGTGGCCAGCTGGCCAGCTGCTTCACTTGCAGCGGGAATGACACTTTTCCCCTGTTGGGTTTTTTTATTTCTTTGTTTCTTCTTGTCCTGGAAATGCAAGCATGGCACACCATGGCTTCTGGGAGATGGCTGAAGACATGCATTAAATGCTCCGGGAATAGATGAAAGAAAATGCTGTTATTGAACAATTTGCATTTCGAGGCAGGTTAGTCATGGCACAAGGAGCAGTTTCTTTTTGTGTTTAAAAGGTTTGGACTCCTCCTCTTTCTGAGTGGGATGTGGTTATGCATAATGCTCCTTCCTCTCCCGACAGGAGATAAGCTTACCCCCCACAGAAGAGCAATGTTCAGGGTTTTTTTCACTCAGAGGGAAATTAAGATTCCCACAGAAAACAGTTTTGCTGTCACCAACAGGTTTCTCTGCTGTGGCTTCATAACACACAGAAATCGCAGCAGCGCGCTTGCAAAAAACACGCACAGACCGTTCCTCGGACTGTCGGGTGGCAGGAAGAAATTGCAGGGAAGGAAATCCCAGCGTGGTCATCCCGGCCCCATTTCTTCCAATTTCCATTAGCTGAGCTAGCTTTGCTCCAAGCCAAATGCCATAAGCCAAGTGCCCCACGACCTCCCCCTGCCCGGGACCCGGGCTCCGCGACAGGGGCAGAGAGCCCAGCCTCTCCCCCCAGCCCGGCTGCCCCCACCGGGGGGGGTTTTCTCCTGCCCTACGAGGCTCGGCGATTTTGGTGCTAAAGCAGTTTAAAGGTATTTTTGGTACATGCACAAAATCTCTAGCCGTGTTTTCACTGGGATTTGGGAAAAGGCAAGTTAGCAGGCTTGGAAAGGCAGACTGTGGCAATACTGGTGAAAGCGGTCGCCTGTTGCCGGCAGGTTTTTCGACACAAAGTCCCTTTCGACACAAAAACCCCCGGGGCCAGGAGTCTGAGGAGTGCGGGGAAGGCAGCCTGGCTGCCTGGACAGCCACCCGCACTGCATGCACAAAATCTCTAGCCGTGTTTTCACTGGGATTTGGGAAAAGGCAAGTTAGCAGGCTTGGAAAGGCAGACTGTGGCAATACTGGTGAAAGCGGTCGCCTGTTGCCGGCAGGTTTTTCGACACAAAGTCCCTTTCGACACAAAAACCCCCGGGGCCAGGAGTCTGAGGAGTGCGGGGAAGGCAGCCTGGCTGCCCGGACAGCCGGACCCGCACTGCTGGGACTGCCGAGAGATCGCCTTGGGGTGTACGAGAGAGCACGGAAACCACCCGCATCAAAGAAGACTGAAAAAAACAGGCTAGCTATGCTGAGAGCGACAGTCAGAAATTAATTAAGTATTTAAAAACATATCCACGCTGTGCTTTTCCCCATGCATGCTCCGAGGAAGGAAAGAGCAGCCAACGAGCTCTAACGAAGCTGGCTGGCAGCGCTCTGCCGGCGCGTCCCCACGCGCGGCCCTGGGTGGGCTCGGGGAGCGTGTCGGCTGCTCGGAGGAGCGGGGGGCTGCCTGAGCCCGTCCTTCTCCTTCAGATCCCTCGTCCTGACTTGTGAGCGCAGCGCCGCGGTGTGTGCTCAGCCGTGAACACTTCACTGGCAATTAATCTCCCAGCGCTAATCAGAGAGGGAATATTGCCCACGTTGTTATTTCCCTTTGTCCTCCTCCAAAGTCGGGACGCAGACAAAGAGCCCCAAAGCCCCTCTTCTGCCAGACACAGCCCCCAGACCTTGATCCTCACCTCGTCTAAGGGGAGGCAGCTGCCAGCACCGCATTAGTTTTTCTCTCATGTGTGGTGGCATCAACATCTGGCAGGAGCTGAAATCTCTGCCCGGGCAAAGTAAGTCCTCGGCCACCGCAGAAGCTGCACATCTGGTGATGATTCGTTCTGCCACCCCAGGACACACACAGAGGAAACATGGGACGAGGGGAGTGCGCACAAACTTCCATAGAGAGGAGAAAGGACCAAGGAGACAAACAGCGAACCCCTGGGACGCCAGCAAAGACCTTCGTTTGGGAAACACCCTCCTGAGGACTAACAAAGAGCACCGGCTTTGCCACCCGCTCTCCAGGCAATGCTGTTTGGGGCCGGGGTGGCCAGAGGGGAGCGGGGCCGTAGCCCGCTCCATGCCCAGGATGTGGCCCCACAGTGGGCGCTGGTGGCTTTGACCCTTACATCTTTTAGGCTGGTGATGGACAAACGGCCGTTACGGCCACCATCACTTGAAGCAGAATTCAATACAGGCAGTGCGTGTTGGCGTGATCACATCACACCTTGCGAACCGGGTCCTGCAGGGGACACGGTGTGTAGGGCCATTAGTTTTCTGAATGCCAAGCACCATCAGGGGATATATGAGCCTAAATGCTCAGACCAGTCCGGGTACGTACAATGGAAGAACTTGGAGGTGCCCAAAGATGTGTTTTTCAGAAACTTGTTTGTGGCATCTATGCACCATCAGCCAAGTTTCTTGGATCACAGTCTTGAATTCAGCTGTGTAAACTCCAGCCAAATTGCACTTTCTGGAGCTCATTCCAAGAGTTTCCAATCAGTGAAGAATTTAAACTCAGTGTGGAACAGCCAGGGATAAACAAAAAGGTCACATCGCTTTTTGGTGGTTTTTTACTTTCTCGCCATTGTAATTAAAAGCAGCATTAAAGCTCTCCCATAAATGGGCTCTCCAGATACAATATTTGATATCCCCCAAAGATTCCCTCTGGTGGAAGCGCTGGTGATGGACCAGCTGGAGGAGAGCGGCCGTGCACTCAGCCCCGCTGGTCCCGGGTACCACACGGGGATGCGGTGAGCCCCGGTTCTTTGGCTTTGTTCTCACACACCTGCGTATCTACACGGTGCGCAAGTCCCACCTAATAAAACTGGCACCTGACACCATTTTAATTAATTTCCTTGCTCATAAAGCTGGCAGCGTGGCTGACATGGAGTATGGCTCTAACTGTGTATGCATATTAGACTGCGGGTGACAACTGAAGCTGAATAAGCAGCGAGAGCAGAGGAAGCCACAACTCGTGGTGCACCAGATGCTCTGCTGGTTAACTGGCTGCGTCTTCCGACCACTTTGACATGAAAACTAGCAAAGTGACAAGAAACCCATCCCCAACATCACAATTGTCCTCGAAGCTGTGCATGGCTGTTACTGGTTTAAATTAGGACATAATTCACTGATAAATGATGCACAGTAATGAATGCTGTGAACCACAGCACCACTCCTCAGACAACGCAGCTGCTCCAGATGTGAACTGTTAAACACAGGCGATGGAGAATCTGTTTAATTCTTTAGATAATCTTGAAATAAAGCCCATGATTTGACTGAGAGAGTGCTCTCCCTTTGTAGCATAGGCTCCTAATTTGTAGATAAACCACTTTCTGGGGGATATTCATCAGCAAACGGATTTTCTCCACGTTTGTCCCTATAACCATTTGCAGTTCTGACTGAATTGCTAACAGGTTTAAGAACAGTGTGAGCAAAAAATCTCCAGCCTATACATTGTAATAAGGGAGGTGACAGGATGCTATTCATCTACCTTCTCTCATGAATATCGCACAGAGGGTCTTTCTGACAGCTTGGAAGAAGATGAAGAGGAAAAATATGCAACGGGGGCAGGAAAAATAAATCTCTCCATGAAAAATGTGTTGTAAGAAAGGTGATGGGCTGAGTTCTTCTGCCAGGACCCTGCGTCCAAATCCTCACTCTCTGGTGTACACTGAGCTACTCAAACAAGCAAGGATGGCAGAAACAGAGAAACATGGACCCAAGTCCATAGAAATAAATATTACTCGGAGATTTGAGCCCAGCTCTCCCAGCATCCGTCACCTCCAGGCTGCAAGTTGCTCTTTACAAGTCAAATCAGACAAAACAATCCCAACAAGGAAAGACAGACACCCTGCCACCAAATTCTCTGGGACACGGGAATTCCTGCATTTCCACCTATCACGAGTCAAGCCGAGTGAAGATTTGGAAATCTCCACTCTGGTGGAGAGGTTGGAGATCTCCACTCTCCGCTCCTAACCACTGCCGTGATGGATCTCCCTGTTGGTGTCAGTTGTTTCTACAGGTGGTCCATGGTCTGCTCCGAGGGGCGTACTCCAAGTTCTCAGTCCAGCTCCAAAGCTCTGCAGACGCAGTCCTCAAGCACCAGGAGCCTAAAAGGCAACAGAAGGCACCTAAGAAGTTTTGAAATGCCTTATGTAATTGTAACAACACTTACATTTTATTTGTTAGAGAACAAGTCTATGAGGAACTTTAAAATACATTCTCATTTAAAAATTATTCATTTCCACCACAAATTGTGTTTATGAGTTAAATTCTGAGACGACTGACACCCAGCAAGTAATTGTCACTGAGCTGTCTAGGTGTGAAAAAAACATTGGCAGCACTTTCCCCAGAAAAGTCCTTACTTTTCATATCAAAAAGTCTGATGTGTAATTAAAAAGGGCCACTTTCCTCCACCTTCATCAATGTTTAAGACACCATTTTAATATCAGCCCAGGTTATTAAATTGGACAGTATGAGAAGTGCAGGAGATGCCCACGGTGATGAGAGAATGATCCCCACCCCAAAGTAACTCACTCGAATTGTTAAAGGCTTTTTTAGCTAATTTGGAAACATAAAATTCAGCAATACTTAGATAAAATCAAAGCTCTGCTTCTACTAATCATTAGCCGTTTCTTTTAAAGAAACTGCATTTTAGGTGGACAGCACATCAGACTTTGCCATGAGTCTTTCCACTTCTCTTTTGGTTTTCTTCTGTTACTTAACAAATATATTTTATGTTTTATTATACAATTGGATATACTGATGGTGTTTTACTTGTGGCTTTTTAATTTCTTTTTGTTTAGATTCTACTGAAGAAATTCCATGAAGATTAACAGCAAATTTTATACGAAGAATTAAACTTCAGGGCCTTTATAACTGAGGTCGGTAAAATTAAAAGACACAGAAGTAGGTTTCTTTTGCCGAGGATTGTAGCCAAGCCTGATTACGAAGTTCCCCAATAGTAAAACTTCATCGTTTCCTCCTGGTACTTACAGCAACAGGAACAGGGAATAAGTGAGAAAATCTGGTTATTATTGTGTTACCTTATGTTATTGTCTCTGTGAAGCAAAGGAATGAACAACTTCTGATGGTGATCTCTTCTATGAATAGTTCTTCCCAGGAATAAGTGATTGGGTTTGCTCTAATGGTTTGATATTGTTACAGTGAATTATGGATGCATTAAGATACGCATCATCCACCTGTAAAGTGAGATTTATTTTGGATCCTTTATGTTCTCCACGGCCCAAAAACTTGCTGTACATACTAGACAAGTCCTAGGGCTATTAACGGGAACCCTTTTGGAACTTGTTTTAAAATGCAAGTACTGTGCATGAGCAGCAGCCATGCAGTTAAAAATAACTACGGTCCTACTTAGCAAACTGTGTGAAGTATTTTTAAGGTGCTTAGTAGAGTATCACGGGCAACACCCTCATGCCATTTAAATCAACAGCAAAATTCCCAGACATTTCAACAGCTGTAACACTTGTTTCTATTTCAAGTAATTTCTTATATTGTTTTATTTCCAAGCAATTCATAAACCTCCGGTGGGTTAGGCTGGAGCTGCTATCAGTAAAGTTGTTGTACACCAGGAGAGATCAACCCTGACCACCCTCAGAGTCATTTTCGCAGAGTGCATTTGGGCTCCCGTGTTAGACGTAGCCATCCCAGCTAGGTATTAATGTTTCCTCATACAGCCAGTTTATTAAGACGGAGCGTAATCACCTTGCACGGATCTCCCGCTGTCACACTTTGCCTTTTGGCAGTGCCAGCTCGATAGTATAACGCTATTCCCAGCACGTTTTGGGGAGATGCACTAAGATGACGCCTATGTTATCAGCTGAGCCTAAGCTCTGATGCTATGGCTTGAAATGGGTGTAAACACGATGCAAATATTGAAGACGTTCCTTGGCACATCACTAGGGGAAATGAGGAATGACACAAGCGCTGCCGTGTCCTTCAGCAGCTCCCCTGCCCACAGCTGCTGCTTCTCACCTCTGCCCTCCCTCAGTCTGCTCCGATTATTTTTGCTTTCTATATTTACCCCTTGTCCCCCTCCGCTCTGTGGGATCGGTGCGGCATCTTTGCCTCAGTTCTGAGTGATGAGATCCCAGCTGTGCATATTTGAGGCTGGCATCCGAATGGAGCACGGTCTGCTTGGAATGTACCTCCAGCAAACGAGCACACCCAGCCCTGTCTGCCATCTGTCCCCAGCTCTAGAGGTGTGAGAGAAATGATAATCATTATTCTCCACAATGAGCGTTTGGTATTTAGCAATGATAGTCAATACTCCTTGTGATGCAATAGCGTAAGCAAAAAACAGAACTTATATTCTCTGATTTAAAAAATCCAGCATACAGGTACCATCTCTGCGGCTTAGCAAACGAAGAATGCTGCTAGAGCACAAAAGCACTGAGCAATTCATTAGAGAAAGCCTCGTCAAACACAGTTTGAGGCATTTTGGATGCCTGATTTTCATCAGAAGTTAACCCTGCAGCTAATTGAGGGATCATAACTCCACTTTTTGATTGTTCTCTGTAGGACTTTAACAACCCTGAGAACATCCACTTCCATCATTTTGATGACACTGAGCCTTTTAATCAAGCACCGCAGTTTGCAAGGACTGCAGTGTTAGTTATCTGTTATAAATAGTTCATTGCCAAAAAACATCAGATCGTTTCTGCAATGTTTATGTTAAGAAGACTTAATGAAATGAACATCCTGGCATTAGCAGAGGAGTTATTTCAAAAAGGGTGATCTTCAGAAAGTTCAAGGCACTGTAAACTGTGGGATGCGCTATTTAAAAATATATAGTCCTTATGCAATGTGTACGGTGCTAATGAAAGCAGAGGATCTCTTGATTTTTCTGCCCTATTGTCATTTCTTAATTTTGGAGTCGCCCCGTGGGAGCCCCTAACTCAGAGAGAGCAGATCAGCACGCTGCTAGTGATCTGAGAGCAGAAAGCTCTCCGGTCTGGAAAAACAGACAATCCTGGACCTAAGATGCGCTTAGCAAAGAAAGGGATTTTTGTGGAAATGAACAATGAACGTGGAAAAAAGTGCCGCCGAGATCCCGGCGAATCGACACTCCCTGCCCTCTCTGCTTTCCAAAAAAAAAAAGGACAAAAAAGGAAAATGTCTTTGAAAAACCCCCGTTAGCTCCGTTCTAGGGATGACGGCTCAGCTCTGCGCTCGCCGGCTTTCCCCGCTGGCCGGTGCAGCCTCTCGGCCAAGCGGGATCAGGCTCAGCAACACCTGGGTGAGGTGTACAACGGGAGGGTTGTACCAGGAGAGAAGGTGACGGCGTGGCAGTCGCAGGGGCACTAACGCACGGAGGAGGGAACGAGGGCATGGGTTTCATGGCAACCCTTGCTGTCAGATTACTTGGATCTTTTTCGGGGTTTTTAGCTCGATTCACAGGTATAGCAATCGCGACAACCACGTCTGTCCAGCTCAGTAGGTGAGACGCAGTCTTCTTTGAAATGATCGAGAGAAATGACTGTTAATATTTGGTATATGCTGTTGACTTCACTTCATATATTTCACACGCAGCTTATACTTTTTAAAAACAGGCTAGTGCTTTATCGCCCAAGTAGACGAAGTGGGTTTGGGTACACATCTTATGAAATTCTGCTTAGGAAGTAACACTGAGCAGATGCCAAAAGACATAAAAGATGAGTCCCTGAACAAAAAATGCCGATCTGCAAGATAACATATCCCTAAGTATAAATCATGAATATTAATCCAGCAAAAATGGAAGACTTAAGGGGGAAGCATTATTAAAAAGGTGGCTATTAGTCTTTATTTATCTCCTTTAGCATGATAAACAGTTTTATTGTCTCCTGAGTCTACCTAATTGCAACTGGAAAATTGTTGCTATGGATGCCACTAAGGTATGCAGATTGCTAGTTTTTATTTTTTTAATCCGTTTCAATGATTCTTTGTACGATACGAGTGGAAGTGCCGCTGGAATTCAGATAAAAACGAGCAGTTAGATGACAGATGAGAATCAGCCACTTTGCAACTGGGCAAAAGCAGAACACAATCATTTTATATCACTTGCAAACCCCTTTGTAATACTTCAGCTGCTCAATCGGCAAACGATGCTCTAGGGAAGGGAAAGGGAGCTTTGACGAGCAGGCGGGCACTGTGCACGCGAGGTGACCTGCCTTCACCCTACGGCAGCGGCTGCCGGGACGCGGCAGCCCTCTCGTTTCACCACGCTCTGGCACCAGCCCGCAAATCTGGGCTGAGGAGCCGCGGGCAAGAGTCGGGACACAAGCCAAAAGGTGTTTTTAGCAAAATCGCCGTGGGTTCAGCTCTTGAACTGAAGCTCAGCGCTGGCGGGCGGTCACTGTCTGCACTTTAAATGAAGCTATCGCTCCATCACTCTCCTAAGGCCTGTGTGCCACTGCCCCCAGTAACTTACTGGCCAACAAACCAGCCAACGAGCTTAGCAAAAGTAACGCTACTATATACAGTCAGAACAAAAGAGAGAAAGGAAGGGAGAGAAAAGGGTGTTTTCATATTTTGCTTCACCTCCCGCTTCTCATGCTTCTCCCGCAAACTGTTTACCTTTTAATAAGCTGCACAGACCTCCCCAAACTGAAGTTTTAAAAGGTTCCTGAGAAATCAGATTATGGGCACAATAGTCAGACACACCGCTCCCTCTCATTCCTCTTTTACAGATTCCCGAAGAAGAAAACCTATTTGTAGCGGCACACCAAGGGATGCAGGAGGCATGGTTTCACTCTAAAGCAATGTTCCTAATTTCAGTTACAAAACCAATTTCTGTTACTACGTTCAGGACCAAAAAGAAGCCAGACAAAACATTTTTCTTAATCATTTCCCAAGAAAACTGCTAGCCACGTTGGTGGCACCATACGCTTGGTTAGCCCCGTAGGGAGGGGCAGCGGCAGCGGCGGGCGAGTGGGGCTGGGGGCGGCAGCTCGGGCTGCCAGCCGCCCCCCCTGGGTTTTCTGCGGGTGAGCCAGGAGCCCTAAGAGCCACGGCACTTACCAGCTACTTCACCAGCCTGTTGCGGCCGTTAATTACACCGTATCTGCGGAGAGCTTTGGAGATATTATTGTGTGAAGGGCAGCCTTCAGGAAATCATATAATACCTGTGTATAATTTCAGCACGAAGTACTACTTAATGTTATTGTCAAGCATCAGTACTAGAATTTATTAAATGCCAACGGCACAGATGAACTGCTTTTTCACATTAAAAAATTGTAACATATTTAGATAAAAGCCCAGAACAATAGAAGTTTCTATTTATTTGTATCAAAAGCATAAAAGACTCAGCAAATTGCATTTTAACCACTGAGATAGTTTTTAAGTCATTTCAGATTAGTAATAGAATTCTGTCGTAGCTATCATTAAAAAGATAAGAAGGAAGTATTTTAGTAGGGCTTTTTTAACTCCTTTTTAGTCATTATTTCAGTCCCTGTCTTTGATAAACTAAGCAAAAAAAATACAGAATGAGTGCCGCTGCAGGCTGTGGCTGAAGGCGCGCGCTTCCTTTACACAGCTTTCCCCACTACTGCCCCAAAAGTCAGTAAAACAGTAGGAAAACGAATGTTGCAACAGAGACTGTCTCTAGGTCCTGATGTGGCTGAAGTCGGCATTGACAAAAGGCTGTTTGGTAATATACATCTATATGGACTTGATTTAGCAGTCTATAGTTAATACAATGAAATGTGGCGAGAGAATTATATGTCGTAGTCTAGCAAGGAAGCGTAAAGACTAAAGCTCCCTGGGAAAAGGACTGCATTTAAGCTGAGCCTCCCCCAGCCTTTATTCGCCCTCTTGCCCCAGCCACGGTAGCCCCCCCAGTAACCGCGGGGGTATCGGCAGGCGGGCATCGCACCCCTGTGTGT
>NW_008794603.1:1150033-1167659 GCF_000699145.1 Aptenodytes forsteri | reverse complement strand
CCCCCCCCCCCCCAGCCCCCCCCCCCCCCCCCCCCCCCCCGACCCCCCCCCAGCCACTCAGAGTAACGAACGGCAGGCGCGTTGCTCACAGCAACAAGAAGAGTGAAGAAAATGTGTAGTATAATATAGTATAATCAGTGTCGTAAAAACAAGACCTAGTAGAAGTTTCTTCAGTGCAAGGCTGAACTGGGCGGTTACGCTTCTTGCAGTCCTGCTAATCCTTGAGTGTCTAATGCCAAGGGTAGTTCCAGTAACACCAGCTGGCATTCTCATGCCCTTTGGCTTCCCACCATATACATATATACGTCCCTAAGCATGGCATAGAAAGGAGTGCCAGGCTCATGACTAAAAGCTGGTCACGGGTACCGCCAGTGGGTCTGCACTACTTGCAAGGACCCACGACGGCAGTACCGTTTATTTTCTAGCGAGAGCAGAAAGAGAGCAACAGGGCTTTACTGGTGCTTCCCGCTGCCAGACACCTACATCGCCCCGTCGGGAGAAGGGTAAGGGTTCTTTCAGTCCACCAGCACCGCTGCCTTCTCCCATCAAGAGCTGTGTTCTTGCTTTGCTCTCAAGATTTTGCACGAGATGCACTGGGTATTTCTGTAATGCGTTTTTATTGCTGAAAAAATAAATCAGCAAGCATCGCAAAATAGACGCGCACAATAGTTCGCTACTGACAAAGCAGGACAGCGAAGACCTGTTTTGAATGGCTGAAAGAACAAGAAATTCTCATCTAGTTTGCAGTGAACTTGCAGAGCTATACTGATGAATAAATTAGCTAAAATAGCATCGCTTGTTTTATCTGCAGCTTTTGAGGACAATTTGCTTGTTCTCACACGGGGCAGTCAATTACGAAAATGCAAATCAAAACAAGTAACAAGTTCAGTTTCAAAAAGAAAAAAAAAAAGGGTAACATTTATAAGTCCTACAAACCCAAAATGAACAGTACGTTACAGGTAACAGTCTATTTAAAGAAATATTTCACTCGAAAGTCATTTGCTTTGCTTCCACACTCAAGCCTTTGCACAGGCGCTGTTAGAGTGATTGCCAGCGCGCCAAGTCAGAGGTTTGTAGGTGAGCCGATTTCTCGACAGTTAAGCTTGCAGTTCCACAGTCCTTATACATCGCTGTACCAATTCAGCCCTTCCGAGAAGAACGCAGACGTCTGCTGCAGTAACGGCTACCGGGAGCAGCGCTTTGGAAACGGCCGTGTTGCCGCTGGCTGGTGATGAAGAGCACTGATGAACCCAGCTCTCCCCGTGCTCCGGGAAGGGTCAGGATTATCTGCAACCCTGCGTCAGGAGCTGAGGCTGCCCAGGGCCGGGGTCCCGTCAGCTGCACACGCATTGCCGGTGGCGGGACGGGATTCCCACGGACGCTCCACGTTTCTTAATGGTGGGGTTGATCAAGTTGTCTTGTTTTAGCTAGATGCTACTGAAACGCCTCGCCAACCTTAGCTCCTCTTCCTGATCAGGTTTTGCTTTTAAATTAGTGAAAGAAGCTAGAGTAAAAATTTCTTTCTCTCATCTCCATTATGAGATGCATAAACCAACTCCTCAAGGACAACAGTGCTATGAAACGTCAATTTTTTCCTCACGTAAAGCAACACAGGCACTCATCTGGTGTCCTCAGACTGAACCATTCTCCCTCAAAATCATAGCAGCTCCCTAACTCTGAGATGTATACTTGTAAGTCTTACAATTTTGTAACATATATTAATAATTCACCGGTAAAGAAATGGTCCTCAGGCATGAAGTTTGATCCCATTTCATATATTCATGGCAGCCGTGGCTGGAAACTTGCAACTGCTTTTCCAGCTGCTGTTCTTTTATTCCTTCTCAAAAAACCTCTTTCCCAAGTCCATTGTAATCCAAGGGGGCGAGCAGAGACCCCGTACGCAACATCCCTGGGCATCACACCTTTATGAGAACCATTTTACCTTTTCTGTCTCTTCTCCATCTTCTTTCTTTGGTTTACTCCGCTTGGTTTTATTTTGCCTCCCGTAGCCCTTTCCCCGACTGTAGCGCAGGACAAGTGCCAGAAGGGGAGGAATGATGGGATCAAAAGCTCAGTCTGGATTTCGGAAGCCACTCTTGCATCTACGGTATGTGTGGCCATCTGAGTAATTGACCATTTTACCTTTTCTGTCTCTTCTCCATCTTCTTTCTTTGGTTTACTCCGCTTGGTTTTATTTTGCCTCCCGTAGCCCTTTCCCCGACTGTAGCGCAGGACAAGTGCCAGAAGGGGAGGAATGATGGGATCAAAAGCTCAGTCTGGATTTCGGAAGCCACTCTTGCATCTACGGTATGTGTGGCCATCTGAATAATTGATTACTTAGGATATTATAATACAGTTTTTGTAGGTCACAGTTTTCAGCGACAGACATTTAGCATACACCAACTGTTTTAAATCGCTACATAGAGTGAAATTTAATCCAGATCTGTGAATTATTTGGAAAAGCTAAAAGTAAACTTTAAAAAATCCCCAGTGGATGTTACACGTGCTCTGGGAAGTGCAGAGAACGATTTCACACACTGTGTAAGAAATAGTGAATCATCTACAAATGCTGACGACGTTTCATACACGTCCAGGGGGATGACGTTGCGTGGAACGACTAGGGCTGAAAGATCACGTTTTGAGCCACAAACAAGTAAAAAAGCAGCCAGAAGGGAGAACGCCACCCGAGCACAATTGCATTACCTCTCGACACTCTTTCAGTGACACGGAGTTGGACCGCATCGACTCTCTTTGTCGCGCGCTTCTAGAAAGCTGGGTGGTGAGAGAAATCTTAAACCTATAGGGAAAATCTGACTCTGCTTGGAAAGAAGGGTGCAAAGGTCCGTGTCAGGGGTGGGCTCTCTCTATCAAATGCAGCCGCAGACCATACAGCATCCTCGGAGTCACACTGTAAAAGGGTCCAAGCACTCTACTTGTGTACTTCAGGAAAAGCAGATGGAAAAATACCGTGCAGGGTACTACCCCCAGTGAGCTGCAATTCACCCCGCGTCGCTTGCTGGCAAGGCTCACGCACACATGGAGGAGGTTTGTCTCCATCCCTCGCGGGAGCAGCGCTCCCTTCCTCCCCGCAGCAGGTCAGCTCTTCCCTGCTGACGAGGCAGGACTCTGCTCTAGCAACAGTCCTGCTGAGTTTCAAAATGCATTTTATTTAATAGAAACAGTTTCTGAAATAAATGAACCAGGCTCTGCAAAATCATATTGACTTTAAAATGTATTTATTTCGAATTCTTCAAATTAGCGATAGTTAAGACAAACTTGAAACGGGAGCAGCAGTTTGTTTTCCCACCCATGACATCGACAGCTGGAGGAGGAACAGGAGAGACCTTGTTTGACTGCTTTGTATAACAAGTATAAAAACTTGGCATAAGATTTCACAGACATTGCATGTATTAATAAAAATGTATTTTTATACCTTTTTAATTTGAGCTGTCAGTCATAAAATACCTGCTGTGATTATGGCTGCTTTTTATTCACATCTTTGAAGAAACATTCTTTGGCGGACACATTTTCACGGTTACCCTGTAAAGCACAAAGTGTAACTGGGATGACAGGCGGAACGCCAAAGCCTGCGGGCGGGCGGGCAGGGGCTGTGGGTCAGGCAGGCAGGATAAATGATTGCAACACCTTTCTCAGCGGGATCTGGTGCAAGGGAAAGGTACCGCTACCTGACCGCCAGCCTAACTCAAAGAAAGCTCAACTCTTCAGTGAGCTTGCACACGATACAACTGTGATCCATGCCCAGGCACTTTAATAAAAGCAAGAAATCCAGCACACTCTTTTGATAGCATGGCAATTTACCCTCCCATGCTGCTGCGTTTTAAATAAAGCTCCTTTTCCAGGTCAACCACCTCATTACACAGTGATACTAATCAAGTCCACTTCATCTGTGTACTTTTTATTTTTCTTTCTTGAACCGTAATAAAGTAGCATGTAATGAAGGGCAAACATGTAAGGGATTGGTCTACGAGAGAACCGGGCATTTTTGGCTAAAGCTGTCTCTGCCAACCAAAACTTTGCAACTACTCGTCCTTTGAAGGAACTGCGCTTCACTGGACGGTGACAACGGGAATCCAAAAGGGCACTGAAAGGCACAAAGTGAAGGATCGCGCCTATTTCATGCAGCACTAGCAGGATGTGGATGGTACGAGAGGTAAATATAAATACATAGAGATCTCGCTTCCTTCGGAACTTTTCACAAGACAAGGAAAAAGTCTGACTCTCAAAGAGTGCACGTCCATGCCTGTTCTGCGTGAAATACTTTGGAGAGCAGGACCTGGAGAGGTGCCCGGGCTCTGAACGTCGGCAGGACCCCGAGCAGAGCTGTCTGCACCACGTCCAACCAGCCAGTTGTGGGCAAAAGCCTCCTCTGCGCTCAAATCAGCCTTTCAGGCAAACACCACACTCGCTGCACGGTCTGGGGGCCTCAAATACAGGTTCTGAGAGTTACAGGCTTTACCTGAGCTCACGTTTAGTCTCTCCCTTACATGTGCAATAGGGCAAGACATACCAAAAGCAGCAAGTAAGGTCATTGCAAACGCACAGTGCTTTGCAGGTCATGCCTCCCACACCCAAAAGGGCTCAGAAGGGAACTTAAGGATCTTCTTACTAGAGTTTTAACACCAAATTGGGTGGACACTGGACGTTTTAGCTGCTGACAAGCAGATCTGAGAAGTAACAACGAGTTGTCTTTACTCCCAGTTGTGGGCGAGTTAAGGAGTACATTATAACTCTAGCCTACCTGGATTTCAGGTGCTACACTCAGCTGTAAAGTCGTTCACGAGCTGGCAGCTGGCGATCACCCGTGCCGGTTAGTCCATCAGTAGCTGCATCAGACACAGCACACAGGAGAAAGCATTAAAACAAACACAAAGTCTTCCGAACTCACCCGCCTACCGTACATACTGTATCACAGACATATTTATTCTATTTCATATAGCCACTTTAATTGAGATATTTAATTTCCAATGTAAAACAATTTAAGGAGACCGCTTTTCGTGCACCAGCTGAAGAGAATTACATTAGACTTTCTACAACCAAGAAGAACCACTACCTCGATCAGGCTAGTGCTGTCTACATAGACCCCAGTTCTGCCCTAAGCAGAGAACAGGAGAATTATGGGCTTGAATAATTCGAGACAAAATGGTTTCGAACCGAGGAAAGGTCCACGTGGTTAAGGAACACAGGGTGGAAATGCTGAACTGCTCCACCTGCCAGCAGTGTTTGAAAAAGTATTTACAAACAGACCAACAGTATTCTGCAACAATACAGGTCAGAAAACACAGGTTATTAACAAAGTATTTAGATCTATAGTATTTTCTGTGCAGTGCAAAGCGAAAAAAGGAAACACTGCCTTTGACGATAGCTATATGTACAGGTTTACATAATGAAAATTCAATTCCATATACATGTGCTTTCATACAGAAGCAGGTTTCAGAGTACAGTCAACTACTGTGGCATTTGTCAAATTAAATATCAAGACTGTAAGCTCTTAAGAATATTGACTTTGAAATCACATAAATTTACTTAGAAATTAATGTTTCTTCACAATTTCAGTTGTAACATACAACCAGTTTACATTTATCTAAAATAGAATTTTTTTCTGATCGATTATATTAAGCAAATTAAGTGAGACAAACCAAATTCCATCATCTGTCACTGCACCATATATGACTGGCAGACCTGATCTTCTTAAAAGCATGGGGAAAATACTGCAGAAAAGGTAAGCAGTTTTATATATTTTGCAAAGACAAAAAACCTGTAATAGTTACTTCTGTGGCTCTTCAGTGCGTACATCTGCCAACAAATTCTAAAACACATGCATATATATAAGATTTAAGTGTATAACAACAGAGCAGCATTGTTGGCCTTTGTCTCTTTGCCAAAATCTTCTTATATTCTTAGCGCAAATATTTCTGCGTATTCAATAATGGCTGCACATAGCTGCATTCCTTGCAGGTAAATACAACATCAAGTAGTTTACACACAAGATTGAGATTGCTTATCAAAACATAGGAAAGAGTAGCTTGTAAAATCAGATATAAAAGAAATTATATTTTCTCTGAATCCAATAAAAATGCTTAAATAACTTCTTCCCTGCACTGTTGGGAAGAAACCAACAGTGCTGTACAAATATCAGCGAGCCCAAGTACTTGACAATACGAACTAAAAATTGCTGATTTTTATCAGGATTAATTTAAACAGCAAGAGCAGTGGAAAAAAAAGTTACTGGACTTCAGTGACCTCTTTAATTGCAAATTAGTTTTGTCTCCTTTTACCTGCACCCCTATAGCACAGCTAAGAGCACAGACAATAATACTACAAAAAACCCAGAAAATATCTTATGGGTTTGAAACACTGTCTGTTTTTCTGGAAGATAAATAGTCATATTTTGTACATCAGCATACGTCCCCTTTCCTTTTTTCTTACACATAACACCCACTAAGTCTAAGGCTTCATCCGTAGATCTGAAACACGGAGAACAGCAAACTATTCTATTTTAAGACCTGAACCATTCTCTACAGTGTTATTTAAGACATCAAACTCCATCAGTAGGCTCGAGATGCATCTTCAAGGAAGCGTTAGCAGACGTCGTTGAGTCACCACACCAGCCGCATCAGGTACCGTAAAATCACAGGAGCAGCCGCCACGCCATTCGGGGTGGCCACAGCGCAAATGATACAGAAAGAATATCCTGTTGGTCCCTGCAGAAGAAAATCGGAATGCTAATTAATACAGTAAAATTCATTAAAACAAAGTCACTCCAAGGCTTTACCCATGGTGGACTCCGTCCTTCAGTCTCTAGAAGACAGCACTATTTTAACAGGTAAAGCCATGAGTAAGCAAACAAACCACTCTGCACAGTGCTACAGCTTCCTATCGGCATATGCCGTGTGAGGTGCTCTTCCGATATATACCTATAGATATATACATATAGATATGCATAACAGAGGGCAAACGCAGATGTTTCCCAATGGTTGGGCATTCGTAACATCTCCCTTGTGATTTTTCTTTGTTGTGCAGTAAGAGCCGAGTTCAACCAACAGTTTTCCCTTCGAGCTGGGGAAAAACATTGTCTCTTCTGCCGACCCCCTGTCTTTGCAAGCTCTACCCTTCCAGTTTCACCAAAGCTGCCTGGCGGGATCCAAAGGTCTCTTCTGGGTGGTGATGGGGAACAGAACAGAGGAGAAACAGACAGCAAATGCCCTCGTCTCACAAGCCCTGCTTTATCAGACATGAAGCTGAAATAACCATTATCTGAAGGCTTTGCAGGACTAGGAGTTCAGAAATCAGTTCGGTTGCTCCAGCTTACAGGGAGTTGCTGGCTGCAGCCACCAAAGCGTGACCGCTGCCCACGGTGCAGCCGAGCAGAGGAGTACAACCAAAGGACCGAACGGGCACGGAGACGCTCTGGAAAGCAGACATTTTGGGTTATTGTTTTGAAGCATCCCATAGCAGCAGTGGAAGAAGAAAACACAGAAAACATTTTTATCCAAACAGAAAAACGTTCTCAGATTTCTACAACGTGCCCTAAAATTAAGCTCCTCGTTGGCGGATGCTTATGTTTCCACTGGAGCTACTGTGTAGCATAGCAAACAAATTTAAAATAAAATTTGACCAAAAAAGCACAAAAGAAGAGAACCTTGCATGAAAACCTGATCAGTACATTGACAAGAACAAACATCAATTAAACCCTTCTTCTACCGTCTTCCAGGCAGCTGTCGGATCCATATTGAAACAGACAATTTGCAATCATTTCAGCTTTCCAATTTAGAGACTACACTGCCAAAAGCCGTTAGCTTTATACAACATAGTCAGGATCCAATCTTCCATGCGATCATATGCTGCGACTTCAGACGAATTTTAGATGTTTATTTATAACGTATTATCTTCGAGGTCCTGCAGCGTACTGGCACTCTCTGCTCCTTCCCAGTCTGCAGCAGAAACAATAGCTCTGATACGCAATCAGCGCTGCTCGCGCCCATCGGGGCCCTGACAGTGCTGTACGATAATGACAATAATTCAGAAGTAATCTTTGCATAAGACACATTTAAGCCACAAACTCCTCACTGTGGGATTCAGGGAGAAGTTTTGGTCAGGAAAACCTTCATTTAGAAAAAGTGCACCAGTGCAAAAGGAGGAGTCCTAAAACCAGAACACAATTAAGGAAAACAACAACGAAAAGCCTGTCTCTGACTCTACAATCACCTGAGCCCACAGGTCACTATCAGGTCGCTGCTACGACTGCTGGCAGCTTCGCTCTGGTCTAAAACAGCTATCTTGATGCTCTGGAGTACTAGAAAAAAGAAGATGGTTGCCACATTTGCTGCCCACTAGTGATGAAATAGCTATATCCCCAACACCCTGTTCTTGTAGGAAGTATCAGTTAACGCAGCAGTAGTTCCCTTCACAGCATTTGCACAGAGGAAGGCAGCTAACTGTCCCACCGTGGGACCTCCGCCCCGGGAGGTGCTGGAACCCAGCTGGACAAGGTCCCCAGCGAGCTGATCTTCACGGACAAACCCACCGCAGAGCTGGCCCTGCTCCGGTGCTGGCCCGGACCAGGCGGCCTCCGGGGACCCCTTCCTTGCTCAGAAACGGATTCAAGGGCGTTCATGAACTCAACCGATCGTATGATTGCTTGCTGAAAATGTGTAACAACTCTCTGAAATTGAGATTGCTTAAGAAGCGAGAGGGAAACAATGAAAATGGACAGCATCGGTGCAGAACTTAGGCCCAGCTCAATAGAGCAGATGCTGGCAGAAGTAAAATACAACATGTTTTAGTTACATTTTGCATAAAATCAAGGTTTTTTATTTGTACTCAACACCTTTAAATATACTTACAAATATTGAAAAATTCTTCAAGAACTCTCCCATAATCATGGTTAACTCCCTAAGAAAATGCTTAATTACATTTCTTAATGGTGACAATAGTATTTGATTTGTCAGGTTTGCATGTCGCAGAATCAGCCGGTCTCCAGGAAATCCCTCTCCCCGAGTCACCCTCAAACACTTCTCCAAACCCAGATTTCAGACAGGGTGACAGCCCTGTGTACAGATAACAGTTGGTACTGTCAAACTGATTTCATTTTCCATTACACACCATGCAGATTGCCAGAACACTTCAACCCGATGGAAAAATAAGCAAAACCACTTTATAACAATGCAGGCTGAAATTTTCTCTTTAGAGAAAGGCCTCCATAGCAAGGGGTAGGGGTAGCAAACATTTGAGTCAAAGTCAAATGAAACACTGAAAAAAGGTAGTAATTTTAAAAGCCGTTCTAAGCTGAATAGAAACCTGGCAGGATGACCAGCTGGGAAGTCTTGGCTTGTTTCAGACGGATTACTGAAAAAGACATTTGCAATTTCCCCATTATTTCATTCTGCGGGCATATGCCAGTGTAATTAAAAAGCTTTTTTGAGCAACTGTGGAGAACATCACTTTGGAGATGGCGTTCCTGACACCTCAGGGGCAGGGCTCTTCCCGATGCCCTTCCCAGGCACGGGACACGATCAGAGACAGAATCTGCTTTCCTCGTGTGCCTACGCCTCTGCCCATGTTCACCTTATTTCTCACGTTCAACATCAGATTAACATATTAATTTTGATTATTTTCTTCCTCCCATACTATTATTTGCAGGATTAAGTAGCGGATTAGAAAGCGCCCACCATTAAATAGGATGGCTTCTTTCAAATATTTAATGATCTGTAGTCTCGGTGACTTTTTCCCCTCAAAGGTAAGCCTGGACCTTTCCTTACAACGGTCTCAGAACAGGACTCACTGCAAAGTAACACCAGAAGGTTTAGCTAAAGCAATCCAAGCAGGCCCTCCTGCTAGGTGATAGCCCATTTTTGAAACACCGATGCTCTCACCTTGCACCTTTAATGGATTCATTGAACTTCTGTAAAAGTCTCTGCAACCACCAATGACTTTCTCATTGACTGTCATGGTAAAACACCATTCTAGGAAGTGAATAAAACTAACGATAAGATTAAGCTCATTTTTATGCAACAGTATTATGGATTTCCATGACCCATTAGACCAAAATTTAACTATTCGTAATACCATTGATTCTCTTATACCGATAATACTCATTCTGTGTTTAGCCATGTAAGTTCAGATCAGGACCTTCAGAAACAAGGACATACATTTTCATCAGAAGCCTGATGAACAGCATTCTGTGTGGCGAAGCTCCATTTACCCTGATTTTCAAGCTTAAATTCACAGAAAACCATTACCTGCAGAGACAACTTCCTGGATGACAACAAATGGATCCTTTCTCCATGCATTAAGTTTCCCTAAGAAACAAACTCCAGAAGTGAAATAAGGTACATGAGACTTAGTACATTGGGGGATAAAAAAAAAAAAAAAAGAAAATAGCATTCAGGAAGATTATCAAAGAATTAATTTGCCTTCCTGAAGGACAGGACACACTTAGGAACGGAGCGAGCTGCATTTCCACAACTATTTCCAAATATACCCTTTTAGGGGTTTTGTTCTGACGTTTCCATCACACTTGACATTAACTTGAAAGGCTGTCATTGTTTTTCTCCCAACTAAAAAAACCCTTCCTGCTGATAGGTGCCCTGAAGTGAAAGAAACCACCTTCAGAAACAGGGAGGATGTCCAGGCATTATAGATTTCTCTTCCTACTGTTAACGTTGTTTGTGAATTAAATGTAGCTCTATTGCCCTTTAAGCTTTATCCCTATGCTTTTATCTTTAGCTTCATTAGCCTCTTTAGAACACATTTCAGACAGGCTTCAAAGCTTTCCCACATAGAAAATACAATTTTCAGATAACCTGGACTGCTATTTTATTCTGATTTTTCTCACACATTGCTTTCCCCCCCACTTTTATTTCCTCTATCTAAAGACTTCAAAGGTTCGTAACTGTTGGTTGAGAGGGCCGGATGCTATTAAGCAGATGTCATTACTCTCTTCATTTTTTAACATTTCTTTCGAGAGATTTTTTTTTTCCCCAACTTTAATCCTCTCTTATGACTTCAGGATTTGTTTTTCAACCAATAGTCTAGAGTATGTTTTTATTTCTAGCACTTGCTAATAATGAAATACGGATTATTTGTCTTAAACCCATGAATTCATCAGCTATACAGCAGTAGGATCAAGCAACAAGCATTACTGATCTATGTTTCATTGCATGATTTTTACGAAACAAACAAGCATATGAACACAATAAAGTGGGATACGCAATTATTTAGCATAAAATCCCTTATTAGCTTTATGAAAATCAGTAATTAGTCACTTGCATCAAATTTTAACAAGGATTCTACTGAAAAGCAAATCGGGTGAAAAAGTCCAACATTTACCACACAAGACCTGCAAACACACAAATTATCCATCTCGGAGTGAGCATTCCCCTGGGCATAACACACACTCACAGAGCCGTAAGCTACCCAGGGTGAATATCAATTTTTTTTTAATTGTCACATACTTTTGCTTTGCATTTTGCCTTAACTTTGCTACAACCGCCTTGCATCCTTCACGCGGCACTGGGTTTGGCCGTGGTGCTTCTCATGGCGCCTGACACCTAAACTCTTACCTTCCTGAGCTGACAGAGAAGTAGGGATTCAACTAGTTTCCCCAGAACCCGAGTTGTTCAGGCTCCCAGATTCCCCAAAAGGATCTCAGGAAATGGACACCTCCAGGATCGAGATGCTCAAAGGAGGTTTCGGACCCCCCAAAGAAGACACCTCATTTCCAGAGGTATTCCCGCTTTATTTCTTCTGACATCTGTCGCACGAAGCGCTCCCTAGAAATAACACTGTACTCATTCTCAGCTTTAGACTTCCTCGGGAGAAAAAGTTAGACATACTCTTGTCACTGTTCCCGACGTTGGACTGATCTGAGTTCAGCCTGCTCTTGGTCTGACGTTTTCCCCAATGGCAGTGCAAGCGGAGGCAGAACACAATCAGGATAGCATGCCATGATAATATAGCCCCCAGCATATAATACAGTCCCACAGTTTATAAAGCAAAATACGCTACTGGAAAATTTCAACACATTTTTCAGAGACTAAAGAGTTAAAATTAAGTTACGGTATTCCGAGGAAGAAATAAGCTGCAAAGAATATGTTTGGAACAGGGGAAAAAGCTCCCTGCAGCTCTTGACAAAAGAGACTAAGGGAATGTGCTGAATATATCTAACCAGAATATATCCGATACCCCTGGGACTCCTTGCAAGGAAAAAACCAAAACAAAACCACCCTTACCACAACATCAAAACTGTATTTTTAAAAAACAAAATCCATTCAATTCTTGAATAACTTATGAAGCTCTAATAGAAAAACAAAATAAATCCTTCTGTATAACTTAAAGCACACCTGCTGTGAAAAAATCAGATGCACCAGCAAACCAAAAACATAACGAGCTTCAGGCAGAATATGATTCCACCTATGATTCCACCCTTTTTTTTTTTTAATGTCCAGAGAGATTTCTTTAACTCAACGTGTTAGAAATCAATAGTTCTAATCTCTCCAGAAACTCAGACCGTAGTTGCTAAGGCAACACTGCCTTTTAGACCCACTTGCTCTTTGCTTTACATGCCAACATTTGAAAATATTTTACCGGTGCATACGAAGCAGGACAGAATTCTAAATGGCACGCCGAAATTAAAAAAAAAATCTTACAGATGCTTTTTCCTTAACAAGCTGCTCCTGTTTTATTAACGGAATCCCAAGACAGACAAGCTGGAAGCTTCACCAATATTTCCTTGCAGATTCGCAGTCTTGAAGCGTATTGTGCGTACAAGCCCTCACCCTGCTGGCCAGACCACAGACTGCCTGGCTCGGAAACCGCCGTGCCCAAAAAATAACCACCTCTACATGAAGCAACAGGCGCCTAGGAGCGTTGGAGAGTAATTTTGTATTTCTGTGTAAGTGCGTTTCTAAAAGCAAAAAGAAAAGACTACTGTGTATTTAAATATGCTCTAACTAGTAATGCTATCATTCTATCATTCCATTGTAAAAGAAACGTAAGCACTCCTTCCCCCCCGGCTTCCTACAAATTTCTGTATTTCGAAATACGAATGTACTGGCGGGGGACTTTCCCAGAGGACCAGGAAGGAGGGAAGGGTGAAAGGCATGTGCTCCATCAAAACATGTGAAAAACAATGCAAAAAGTTAAAAACTTCAGGGAGGGGAAAAAAAAAAGTCACTTGATTTAGACTCATTTTAGGCAGCAATGTTTAACAAAAAAAAAAAAAGAGAACAAGAGACCATGAATAGCAAACTTGCACCTTGGGATAACAAAAGCAGCTTTAATCCCCTGCTGAAGCTACGCGCACTGTAGGAGATCAAAAGCAGTCAGATTCAGCTCTCCTGAACACAACCGCAGAATCAATCGCACTGCTCCTCAGGACGACCTGTCTTTTGAAACCATTCCAGGTTGGGGGTTCCTGTGGCAAATTGGGGTTCTCGCACCACGCAAGCTTGAGTCCGAACCTGACAGGCAGGAAAGGGGAAGTGCCGGAGGACGAAGGGGTGCGGTAGCCACAGGGAGAGGGTCACAGGTTGAGGAGGCAAGAACACACAACATGAGGGTGAAGTGCTCACACAAGAGGGCAAGAACATCTTCCAGGTGTCCTTGCTCGGGAAGAAGTGCCCAAGAAATGAGGAACCGCACCTACGGCTCACAGCAACCGGCGCCTCAATCCACCATAAACCACAAGGCTAAAGAGAGCAATCCAGGGAAGGCTGGGCAGAGCCGGGAAAAGACGAAGTACCTGCTTTCAGATTTTGAACGAGACCCCTTACCTTCTCGTGTGAGGTGAGCAGGTCTTGTGTGGGTAGGGAGAAGTTTCAGGTTAAATGGGATGCTTTAGTAGCACCATTAATTCGAGACAGCAAATATGAGATTTAAAAGTTTAGTTCCACCACGGCAGAAAAATCTGATGAAGCAAAGGCCTTTTAATGTTTATGTATTTAGAGACTGTTAATTTGGACTCTGCCACAGGTGCAAGGACTATGGTTTATCGTTTTAGCTCTAATTGCAAGATACGCACGTGTTTTGTAAAATAGTGATTGAGGACCTGTTTCACAGAGATCAGTATCTCCATCCTGAAAGCGGCAGAACTGGCTTCGTATGGGACTGGAAACGGTAAAAGCACTGCCCGTTCAATTTTAGTAGTTACAACATCCGGCTGAATTCTACCCTGTTTGTAACAAGCCTTAAACACTTGAGAAGCAATGTCTACAAACAGGGTAAAACCGGCTTTCTTCTCTAGCACTGAAGAGAAATACCCAACTCAACAGAAAACATTAACGTACACACGCATCAGAGAGAGCAAGTTCCTCATCAGAATACCTTTATTTCATATACTGAACAACGCAAGATCACAACATATAATGCATTCCTTCAATACACGTACGCATGCACAAACACACGGAGTTGAATTAAAATTGCACTTCTAATCTCTTCTCCGCAACCTAAGAACTACAGTGGGTATTCACAAAGAAATTTTCCGTGACCCCATAATCCAAGAAAGATTAGAAGTAAAAGGCAAAGGGTACTCGCTTACTTCCATCATCGGAACACCGTAAGACACTTAAAATACGTCCTTGTAGAAAATAGGTCTGTACGGGCTCACCCTGCCCTCACTCTAAGCGACTTGTGCTGTCCCCGAACTGGGAACCAGCCACGGGAGGCTGGTTCCAGCTGGGCGCTCCTGCGCCCTGCCTCTGATTAGCTTCAGAGCAGCACTAACGAGCCAGCACGGCTCCCCATCCCGGGTGGCTCAAAGCTAGCCCGTTCAGCCTCTTAGCTAAGCGAGCTCATGTCTGACTGCAGGACAGTGGTTTAAACGTCCGTACCCTCAAGGTGCAATATTAATAGCGTTTGATAATAACGGAGGTGGGTGGAAATCAGATAATATTATACAGGCGCAAAAATAAGATCCACGTTTCCCCAATATCTACTCTCTTCAAACGGGAAGACAGTCCAGTCAAACCCACCGCAGAACCCGCACGCTCTGCCACGCGTACAGACACTCCTTACTGTCAGTATCTGCACCCTCATAGCTGCTCCGACCACATCTTTAAGAGAATACTAGTTATAAACAATGACGAAGCTAAATTTCCAATGCTTTTCTGACACGGGCAGTAGCCTTTTATTCGCCTCTACATCACACGGACAGCACAGGTGAACGGGATCGGTAACTTCTCCAGCAAGACCCAGGGTTTCGCAGACGGTGATGATTCCTTCACATGATGAATACCAGATGACATGTGCCACCTGCAGTCGGATTTGAGCCACGCAACACGAAGTTGCACCTACACCCTGTTTACACAGAACCTGGCTGGAAAAGTACACAGGGGTCAGCTGGCAAACTACAAGCAGTTTCCAAAATAATCACTTCAAACGTACAATTGAGTTTGCTGAAGTGGCGGTGATTGAAATACGTAATTTTGCATTTGAAAACACATTCAAGCCTAAGAATCAAGTCTTAAATCATGCAGTAGGACATGCCAAGCTGTTAGGAAAGGATGCCGATCTCGCGAACTGATGAAGATGTACCAATTGTTTGGTACGACAGAAATCAAGTTTTAATATCCTGTCCACACGCTGCCCTGTTTTATCACATGGTGACACCCGTACAGAACTTCAACATGGTAAAAACACGTATTAAAGCAAGAGCGCTGTTATAAATCAACAACTCAGTCTTTCTGCATTATTATTCCTGCTTTTTAATTTCCACTTTTGGTCCCGGTAAAAGTTAACATCAACCTGAGCGAATTCAGCATGTTTCTTCATAAAAGGATAACTAAGACTCAATCAAAAAGACGCTGGAAGTTAGAAGCAAGGTATGTGGTTCAAGTATCATTTGCCTAGTGCTTTTGTCTCCTTGAGAACACAAATCTGAAAATTTGCTTAATATGATTTTTTATGATACACCTATAAAACCCAGCTGAATGCATCAAGATAATGCTTATCTACAGTAATTTGACAGAGCCGCACACGCTATTCTGCTCTCCTCAGCTCTTACTGGACAACCAGTTGGGAATTTAATACCTTATTCAGACGAGAACTCTTAATTAGAGACTCTCACCCAAGCCCAGTGACATTAGACACGTATTCTTTCAGCCTGGATACAGTATTTCATATTTAGAGTTTTAAAATAATCTGTGCATTTCACACAAAATAAATTAAGCTTCGATATATAAGCGTTGCTCCTTATTAAGGGATAACGAATTGACTTGACAGGTACATTTGGTACCGAGGAAAACCAGCGGCAGAACTAGAAACAGCTTCTATCAACAAACTCCAAGTTCCACCACAAGCAGATCCCTACAGTAGGACGATGCTGTTGTAGGGCCACAGAGATCATAACTTCGGATCTTTGCAGGATCACATCCTACACAAAACCTATTAATCGTCATACGGAACTTACGACTACTATTAAACAGACTTGTGAAGTGCCACGAGTAGGACACCTGTACAAAATGCTTCCCCATTTAGAAGCTAGCACACTTATTTGGAGTATCAAAATAAAAAAACAGCAAACCGAAACAACCGCAACACACTACTACATCTCAAGGGCCACATTCGCAACTGTTTTTAAAAAACTACAAAAATATGTATATTGTGCTCACCTCTACTTGTAAGCCAGATACCCAGACATAAAACATTGAGTTGACACTACGTGTGTGTATATATATATAAAATAAAGACAGGGTTTACACATACTGTACAATTTTTATCTTGATATAATAAATTAACTCCTTCCTCCACACCAAACACTTTTCAGCAGGTGTATATACTCTTATGAAAAGCTAGCTACACACCACATGCAAAAAAAAAAATGAGTTTGACGTGTTCTTTACCATTTTATTGAAAACCAAGAGTTACATGTTACACTTAATTTCAGTTGAAGTTACAGTGAGTTTTAACATTGGGTCAATTTTCAGGTCTCCTTTTCTGGCACTGGTCACCATTCCCAGCACTGAACCCGACCACGAACTATGAAGGGGGCAGAGGGACCAGGACTGACGTAGTAAGGCACATTCTGATCTGAAGTAGGGCACAGGGCGCAAAGAAAACAGCGTGAAATTGATGTTTAAGACAGTCTGTTGGTTCAAGTCAAGCTCCATCAAACCCAGTTTGTATTATCTAAATAAAAAGCAAGAAGTAGGGGGTTTTAATTAAAATTTCTTTGAAACCCTATCGATGTCCTTCGTATTATCTGTAACAGTATTTTCAAGACATCGATAAAATATGGATTTAAGAAAGATGTTGCACAGAACCTATGAAAACATCCACACATTTCCAACGTTACACCTTGCCCAGCTGAGCCTCTCCTATTCAATTCTCACTTGAGGCGGCAGGAGGGGATTCCCAAAAAGGATAAAACCGCTCAGGTTTTCCCACAAGTCTCCTGATTTAAGAAAGATGTTGCACAGAACCTATGAAAACATCCACACATTTCCAACGTTACACCTTGCCCAGCTGAGCCTCTCCTATTCAATTCTCACTTGAGGCGGCAGGAGGGGATTCCCAAAAAGGATAAAACCGCTCAGGTTTTCCCACAAGTCTCCTTGGAAAAGGTCAAAGGCTTCGGTGCTTGCAGAAGCCCCAACTCACACCACCAACG
>NW_008794603.1:1135185-1148551 GCF_000699145.1 Aptenodytes forsteri | reverse complement strand
TCCCCTCCCCTGCCCCAGCGACCGGCGGGGCTGGTATAGGTGACAGACGGCACAGGTCGGCAGGTCCCTCGGAAGGTAAAAGAAAGCGGGGTTACCCTCGGAGGAGGGTCCGGGGAGGTTTGGAGGAAACGTTGTTCCTCTACCCCGAGTTACTTGGGCAGCACCCGGGAGTCGGTAAGCAGGCGAGCTGTCACTGCGTGTCTCGGGAGAGCCGAGGATGTGGCGGGGGGTCAAGTGTTGCCTTCGGGCGTTTCAGACCTCTCCAGTTGTTTGTGACTTCTTTGTGTGAACCGCCCGCTCCCAGCTTCAGAGCGTGGTCGAATTCCCGTCTCCCGGTACCAAAAAAATCGTAGAAAAATTGCTTTTGAAAACATCAAAAAGAAGCGTTATTCATCTTTATTTTCTGCTCAGGGCCCTTCTGAAATGATGTTTTGCCTAAGAACGGTTTTCATATTCATAAACTAGAGCACTTACACGCACGCAGAAACGTGTTATGCACTTAAGTTATGTGTTCTTCAGAGAAAAATGATTTCCAGTGTTTATTCTAAGGTACTCTTAGAGCTGTTGATTCTGACTAGACTAGAAAACTCTTAATATGTTTTGGTAATTGAAAAAAATAGGAAAAAATGTCCGTATCCATTTTTGTACTAGCAGTGTGACTATACCAAATACTAGAACAGCAACAGGATTCAGGTTTTTAGGAGAATACAGAGATGGGAATGGTGGTCAGTGCAGAAGCTATTTCAGACGTGGACATGAGGAGCAGAAGATGTTTTGTTTCTCTGATTGACCCTTGTGCCACAGGGTTACTTGCGTTAATTGTAATTGTATGGAAGAGCATGCAGAAATAGTTGCATTCCTAAGGTTAGTATGTTTTTCTGTGACAAACTGTAAGATGAAAGATTGTGGAGGGGTTTTTTTTCATTCGGATGTTGGTTTTGAAATTTTAAATGGATTTGTTAATTATTATTAACTCTGGCTCTAGAGGACCTGGAAGAGTGAATGATCTTGCTTGCTGTTTTGCAGTATCAATCTAAAATTCCCCAAATCACTTTCAGTTCAGTGTTGAGCGTCTCTTTGTTGTTAAATGCTTTTGTGGGGTTTTGGGTTGTTGGCTTCATGCTGACTTTTCTCATTGGTTGCTGTCTTTCAGATGGGACACCCAGGCATGCCGCATTATCCTCCCATGGGAATGCACCCTATGGGTCAGAGACCACCAAACATGCCGCCAGTTCCACACGGTATGATGCCTCAGATGATGCCCCCCATGGGAGGACCACCAATGGGGCAGGTAATAATAACTACAAGATTTTCTTTTTTTTTCTTTCTTTCTTTCTTCCCATAATGATGTCAGGTAATCCCCGAGGTAGGTAAGTCTCATACAGTAGCTTGCAAATGGTAAGGTTAATAATTCGGGGTATTTTATGTCACAGTTCTTCTCCGTGCAGAAACTCTTTTCATTTGTAGCAGGTAATTGATGCACCTCATGTGTAACTTTAATTGTAAATAGCCGTAGGTATGAATCCATAATTTGTTTTTTATTAAAGCTTTTTGGTAGTTTTCTTTAGATTTTGAAGAAGTAAGGTTTTCTTACTAATACATACTAGAAACATAAAGTAGTGGCTCTTTTCAGAGGTGGTAATGGTAGAGAACTTCATGTTTCTTTAATTCTTGGCTAACTCTTATGTCTACAGAGCTGAAAATTATAGGGAGATGCAAGGGAAGAAGTAATTACATTTTGAATTTTTTGCAGAATTCCTTCCTGAATCCAGGGAGTGGTTTATAATTCTGTGTACATACAGTTGTTGTTAGTGTCATGCGATTGAAAAATGATCTTGGCCATTCAGATTGACAGGTGTGAACCTGGGTTGACGGGTAGTGTAGCCAGAATCATATCCGTGCTTTTTGCAAATTTAAAGCTTTTGTTTTCAGTAATCAGAGATCCCTTCCTGTGTGGTTTCTGATTGAATTCTGAACTTCTGAAAGAAGCAATTCTCTTTCTGGATATAATAAATGTTCTACTGATACTACTTGTGATGATGGCTTGCATAAGTAGAAACTGAGTGTCATCAACCAGACCAGAGTAGACAGAGGATGGCGAGAAAGGTTAACCCTTTGAGAAGAGCCCACAAGGTCATGCTGGCAACTGAATGTCTTCCTTTGCAGAACCTTTGATAGGGCGGGTGTGTGTCGTCATCCCCCTCAGCTGGTGTATAAAGGCTTGGTAGGAATCTCTTCAGCATGGTTTTGCAGCCTATTAGAGCTTCTGGTGTAAAAATAACGCAGTTTTAAAAGATGAGGAGGATTTGACCATTAGCATGATAGCTAATAGCGTGAGCTTTTGTGTGTGTTCATTGGAAACTTAAATAGCAATTCTATTTTATTCCTCTACTTAACAGTTCTTTTGTAGCTTCTGTTCCACGGTTCTCGCTCATATATTGAATATTTCAGTCTTTAATATTTTAGTGAGCAATATAGAGAACTCGGGACTTTTTGGTAGATGTAGAGTAAAAAAGTTGCCTATAAATGGCACGGCAGAGAGGAGATTAGAGGCTCAGTTACCTTATGGCCTTAAGGATGGGACAGGACGGTGATATTCTCACACCAGAACTATTGTGCTGGAAGTATCAGCTCATGTTGGCTTCTCTCCTTGAATGATAAGCTCTTTCTTCCAGCAGATATCGGAGGTTTATTGGTGAGGCTTTGCAGGATGGGACGTTCTGTAGCTTGTTTTCTCCTTTCTGAGGTGAACCCCTGTAGGACAGGTACTTTGCATAGACAATAGCAACGGCCTGCTGTCAGCATCATTCAGAGGAGGGTCTTTTGGAAAAGAATTCGCTCTCCTTCCCAATTTTTTTTTTTTTTCCTTTGCTGACTTTGGGTTAGTGTTATGCAGAAACCGAGCAGTGCGCAGGGTTTCTTCAGGACCTGAGCCAGGGCTTTTAAGAAATTTCACACACTCAGAGCCCCCTTAGTTGCAAGTAGCAGTGGGGCAAGAGTGCTTTCTTCTCCTGCTTCTACAGGATGGCGAGGAATAGGAGGGGCCGCCTTCCAGTCTTTCCTTCCTCCCTCACCCTCCCAAGAAAACCTTGTGGATTGAGGGTGGAGCAGTAGCCCTACCACATATCCCTCTCTCCGCACAAGATGCAAGATGAGGAGAGTGGTAACGTGATGCTCCCTGAAGATACAGGGGGATGGGGTCACTTGGCCAGCCTGCCAAGGACGATGAAGGTAAAGGGGCGTAACTGAAAGGATGAAGGGGGTTGACTTCTCAAGACCTGTTTGGGATGAGTGGCCAAAAGTTCATGTTTGTAATGACCTAAATTACATATTTTGTTCATTTTGCCAGTTTTTTATGGCTTGTTAGTTCTTAAAAGCCAGGATCAGCAAAAATAATGGGAAACATGCAAGGTATTAAACACTTTTTCAGTAGCATTTTTGACATCTTTTCAGTGTGACACTTCGCTGTTGCACAGCTTCTGCATAACTATCCCTTTGAGACTATAAACATAAATATTTGAACAAAAGCTAGCTTACCTGAGTAGCAGTTCTGTGGTTTTTTTGGTCTCATCAGACTGCCCAGCAAACTCAGATGCATGTCTAGACTTGAACTTTCCATTTCTGTAGTGTGGTATGTCCCCATTACCGAGTTCACACTCTTACGTGGTTTAATACTGTATGTCTATATTAAGGGTTTTTTCCCCAGACCTTTAAAAAAAGAGTTCGGAATTGTTTTAGAGCTTTGATGTTTAAATTTAATAGCTCTCTTCATCTTGAAGTTGTTTGCAGAAGTTCATTCTAGTGTCCCTGTAAAGTGTTTCTTCCTATTTCTGAGGTAAGAGGACAGGGAGACAGGTTGAAAGTTGTCAAAAAATGTGAGCAGATCTAATCTTGGACTCTGAGTTTACCTTTCCTTTGTTCAGTTTGTTCCGTGTGGCTTTGGAGATTTGCAGAAATCTTTCCTAACCTTTATTTTTCCTGCTTTAATTTAGGATTTCAGTGATAGCTTATTAACAGATGACACATCTTATCATTTGCTGTTGTTCTTCTGTAGATTAAATGGTTGTCTTTGTTAATATTTCATATCGGACTTTGGAATACTGTAGACACGTGATTCCTAATGTTGATTTTGTAGGAGCGTAATGAAGGGAATCGGAATTCTGTAAACCTATCTTACTTTTTGTTGCCAAGTGCTTAAAAGGGTTTTTTTGGATTAAAAACTGGTACCTGATAATTGCTTTTAAATAAAAATGAATGAATCCTCATATTTTATGTTTAAAATACCATAAAATATATCTGAAATACTGTTTAATTATAGATGCCTGGAATGATGCAGTCAGTAATGCCTGGAATGATGATGTCTCACATGTCTCAAGCTGCTATGCAGCCTACAGTTCCGGTGAGTTTAACTTAACTTTTCTGGCTTTTAAAAGGTCTTTGTGTCAGTTGCTGTCGTTACTTCAGTATGGGTATGCCTTTGTTTTCTTGAATTGGATTCTGAAAAAAGTATTGCTAATTGCAATGAAGCTTTATCTAGCTCTTGAATTATTGTAAAAAATAAGATTTCTGCAAGAGGTAGAGCTAGTGATACTTGGTGTCCTGTGGATTTTCATCAGTCTTTAAACTCTTCTCTGTATCTGCGTCTGCTCTTCCCTTCTTTTTTCTGTCTGGATTCTGCTTCCCATAATGCTTCCTGCACCCCTGGCCTCCTCCCTTGTCCCTCACCTGCTTGTAGCTTGGCAGGAGCCAGCGTGAGCTCTGGCTGTTTGGAGGGAGGGCTAGTTGGCCAGCTAGTATATTTCTGAAGTTTCTGAAATTCAGCGCGTTTGAGATCTTGAGTAAAGTTTGCTGAAATTGGTAAAGGTATGAAGAAGTTTTTTGGGTGGAAGTGGAGAGGGAAGAGTTAACAGACGTTACAGATGAAGTCTCTCTCTGAGGTGGAAAAGGCTAAATTTCTTTCCTATTAACATAATCTTTTCAGAGATTTAAAGTAACTGTAGGAGATCCACTTAAATACAGTTCTTTCCACTTAAATTTAGAAATAAGTTATTTTTTATTTTCTTACCATGCAGATACTACATCTCCAAGTCACATTTCATCCTTGCGGAACTCTGAATTTTTCCATAGTGCTAGGCACAAAACCTTTGCTACTGCTTTTGTGGATTATTTTAAAAAATAAGTTGGTTAATACTCCACTTTTTTTTTTTTTTCTCATTAAGGGTTTGCTGAAAAAGACCTTTAATTCATCTACTAAATATGCTATGTGTAACCAGATGTATTGTGTTAAGCAGTCCATCTGCCCTCTGGAGTAATGAGAGAAAGATCACAAAGATACTAAGTTTCTGCAAAATAAGTAGAGAAGGAACCGTTAGGAGAAGGATGTAATGTCACCTTGACATGTGCCAGACGACCGAGAATTCATACCAGAGGAGGGATGTTAATTATCTTAACACTGGAGAAAAACTTAAGTTTAGTGCTTGGGCTCTATCAGACACTAGAGAATCTGCCTGTTAGTTACGAGTTTGTTTCTCACTGCTGGTCTCTCTTTAATGAGATGTGAGCGTATGTTACAGCCTTAGTGTAATTTGCGTAAAAGTCAGTAACTCCTTAGGCAAATTCTTGGGAACTGTGCTTCATTAGTTCTTGTGCTCATGTAGCTACTTCCTAATGCACTAAATATTTTAGAAGCTGCCAAGTAGGAAGGATGTTAGTGATTTTCCTCCATTTCCCATATAGAAGTTGCTACGAATTTCAGACAAGTGATGCTCATGGAAAATGTTGAAAGAATTTTAGACCTTCAGAGAAAAACCTTGAAAGTGCTACAGCCAAAAGAGACTTAAAAGGGGAGGGAGGGATCAGTGCTAAAATCAGTCTAATTCTGAGTTTTACTGTATATTTTTATGTATTTTGGCAAGAAGGTGGATCACTTGGTTTTCTAATACGGGATTAGGAATAAATTTTGAATGAATTAAGTCTGTGGACGTATGGTATTTAGGAGGTAAAGTAGCATGGCAGAAGAGCTCCAGCTTTTAATTTTGCCCGTAACCCTCTTGGCAGTGATAGCAGGAGCTCACACCTTTGTGCATGTGTATGAGAAGGCATTTGTCTGTCATAGCAGCATTCCTGTACCTCTCTGCTATCGCATGCGTACCACAGCCTGGAAAATGTTTTAGAAATAAAAGAATGATTTTACCACTTTCTAATTTAAAATAATTTGTCGATGAGTAAAAAATCGTGACCACCTTTGCAGTCCCGTCGATTTGCTTGGTGAACTTCATGAGATTATTGACTTGTTATAGTTTTGGCTGTCTGATGGAAAATACTTTCTCCGAGTGTAAAACGTAATCTGAAGCTCGTTGAGGCCAACTGGATGATTTGTACTGTTGTCAGGGCTCTTTCGGTCTTGACTCTTTCATCCAAGCGTGGTGGTCTTTCAAACCACTCCTGTGCAGGTTCACTATCTTGTTTTGTGATCTATAGAAGCGTCCAGAAAGCTGATTAGAACCAGTGTAATTCCTAGAAATGATTATTTCAGTCAGATTAGTGCTCTTACAATGCACAGCAAATTAGAATGGAATTTGGAAAAGTAAACATAGGCACAAGAAAAGAAACATGTCAGAAGGGTTACTTATCGGAGACACAAATTTAACTATGGCCTTGCTTAACTGACAGTACTTAAGCTCATAGACATACGCATGCACACAGAGTAGCTGAGGGTTTTTTAGTATACAGAATGCACTTTAAAGGCCTACATTTCGTTGATGATTCACCTGGTTTAGTCCTATCGGATAATACCAAACATAATTGATCAAATAGGATTTCTTTTCTCTTTTTAACAAGTTTTACTTTTTTTACTTGAGGAGTTTTTTGTTAACAGAGTTTGTAGAAGAGAGCTGAAAGATAAACCCTAGCAAAAGTAGACCTGCAAGCTGTATTTTTGCCTACAGAAAAAGAAAGAAGTTGGGAAAACTCTATTTGAATTCTGTTAGCCTTTTTCCTTAGTTTCAAAGAATTTCAAAAAGGGTGTCTGTAAGAGCTTTGGTTATTTGCAAGCAGTTTTATGAATGCAACAAATTCAACACTAATGTTCAAAGGCTTATGCCACATAATTATAACAGAAGCCTACTAAGCTACCCCAGCAGAAATTCAGAATCTCATTTATTTTTTCCTCCCAAGCTACTCATTCGGGAGGTAAAGAAAGATGTGTATTGGAAAGATGGTGTAGTTTATTGTATGTATTGCCTTTCTGAAAAGTAGCTTGATGTTCCCAAGCGCTTATTTAAGAAGCAGTAATAATTAAGTGGGTGGTGGGAAGCTAGGAATCCATATTTAAGGCAGTAGAACATTTTGTTGCTGAAAGTGCTTGTTTGGATATGTACTGTATTTACTGATGATTTAATGACAATTGCACTCAGTACTTAAATGTCTGTTGATTGTTTCTACAGCCAGGGGTGAACAGCATGGACGCACAAGTAGGTAAGTATAAACAATTTGTTACCATTGCAAAATATTTCACCAAAAGTAGGTGAAGTATTTAAAAAAAAAAAAACAACCAAACTTTTCTGTAAAATGTGATTTAGCATTTCAGTAACTGACACCTTCATTGATTCCCAGAAAAACTTTTTTTTCTTTCAAACACTGACTAATTAGTCTTTTATAGAAAAATAAAGCAACCAGACCCTTTTTTAAATTAATTTTTTTAATTTTCTTTTTTAGGTGTAACACCTCCTGGAACTCAGGTAAGTGAAAGCCAAAATTCTAGAAGATTGTGAAAGCAGTGAGGTGCTGTGCATACATGGCTTTACAGGTTTAAAAGAAAACCTTGTATCTTATTTTTCTTCTTATATGGAGCTTCTTTGCTTATTTGACTGTCAGTCTGTAATTAATGCTAAAATTAATAGCTCCAAATGTGTTTCTTATTTGTCAGGTACATACTGTTTTTGTGATCTTTTTGTGTGAATGTAGTATTTTGTTATTTAAAGAAATTTAAGCTTGAACTAAAGTAGGTGTGCATTTCTGCTGTATTTCTAGTCCTTCTAGTATGCAGGACAGCAATATGAGATGTTTCTTGTGGTGTTTTTAGGTCTTTTTGCCCTCCCTGAGCAACAAGTGAATTGTAGCCTAGATACCTATGTTACTTTAAAGCTGACTGTTTTCTCATTTAAATCTTTGCAAGTGTTGGGCTAGATACAGTTACTCAGGGTAGAGCTGGGGTTTTATTTGTACTGAAGGAGATGGAAGGTAGTTCCTCTTCCTGTGTTTTTCCTCTTTTCTTTTTTTTTCCTTTTGTCCTTCCATGTCAGTGACCAGTTTATAAGCAGATTTTTATTTTACTTAGTTTAGGTAACTTTTTGCCTGTTACATATTAATGAATATTTTGCTTTGGCAGTTCTAATGCTTATAGCAGAATTCTGTAGGCAATGATTAAGTCTTCCTTGCTGTTCCTTAATGCAGCTGCGCTTAGCAGGAGAAGCCAGGTCAAGGTTCTGGTATTGTTCAGTCCCCGTGTGACTTATTGGAACCTTTATTAGCATTGTCAGCTTACTGAGAGTTTTGTTACCAAACACTTTAACAATAAAAAGAGAATAGCCTATATAGTTACCCATAATAGTTTTGAAAAATCACTGTGGTTTTTGAAGAATATAAAGTACTAACCTCAAAAGAATGGTTATCACCACTTCATCAACTTTGCTGCTCGTTGGTAATTTAGCTTAACTTCTCCACCCCCAAAATCTTGACATTATTTGAAATTTACTTTCAAATGCTTCTTCCACGTTTGTGGGAGCATAGCATAATTCAGTAGCTTAAGTAGGAGTAAATACTGGATAGGTTGCGTGGAAGGTGATTTAATGTAGGTTGAACTTGTAAACAGGAAGGTGGCTTGCAGGCCAAATTTACTTCATTAGGTGATTTTCAGTACTCTTCCACCTTTCCATCAGATGGGAAATCGCTGATGGAACAGAACTGGTGCTGTATATCTCAATATTGAAACTTCTGAATCGTGAATTAATGTAACTTTGTATTGAGGTATGCAGGTCATCTGGAAGTAATCTCAAATGTTAAATTTGTCTGTCGTGGCACCGTGAATGACCATGAATAACTTTCAGTCACTATCAGATTTCTATTTAAAATTTTGTAAGTATTAAATTACTTCTCTAGAAGATATCCCAGACATTCACCTTTAGTTTTTAAGATGATGAAGAAAATAGTTTGCCTAGATAATGAAGAGGTGGAATCTGTAGAAATAGTCATGTGGCCTCAAAGATACCCTATTGTAAGTTTTTGGTTGTTGCTTTGAAATTTGGGGACCTTGTACCTAGCTTAATTATTAAATATCGGTGAATAGCAGTTGTCCTTTTATTTCTATGAGACTTGCATTCTGTGTAATTGAGCAAGGCAATTGGATCTATAAGGAAGTTGTTTCTCCTCAGCCATATCCAGTAACTGAAACAGAGTAGGTGGCTAAAGCTGTGTTCCGCCAGTCCTAATTTCAGAGAGTTTATGTAAACTGTTGATGAAAAGCAGTAGGAAGGTACTCCCGAGTTCACAGTAAACTCTTGAAGACAGAATCTTCTTGAAGCAAATTTTTCTTAGTTTTGAAAACATGGTGTGCCTCTGGGCCTGTCACTTGAAGGTGTTAGGGTCCGATCACATTCACTTTTGTTTTCTTTTCTGATTGTAATTGGCTGTCTTGGATTGCTGAATGGGAGGGGCATGTGGGAGACTCTTAATAGCTCTTGTCACAAAGAAGTAGTTTCTTGAAAACAATACTGACTTAAAAGTGTTTAGATTTTGGCTTGCTGTCTTTTCTTTGCTGCTGAATTCCTTAGTATATTTAATACACACATTCAAATGACAAACAAATATTAACCAGAATGTCTTTTCAGAGCTCTGTTTTGTTTCGCCCTCAGACAACACATCCCGTAGTTTGTGCAGCCCAGCAAACTGCCACAACCAACAGTTCTGTTAATGAAGAGCACTCTAAACAGGTTTATCTGCTTTGCACTTGTATTTAACTTTTTAGTGGCTTTTGGTAGCATCTCGGTCAGCAATTATTGTTCATCATTACTGGTATCTTTTATTTTTCCTAGAAATCTACATGGACAGAACACAAATCACCTGATGGAAGAACATATTACTATAATACTGAAACAAAGCAGTCTACATGGGAGAAGCCAGATGATCTCAAAACACCTGCTGAGGTAAATTAAATTCAGATGAAGATTACTGTACTGTGTGAGTTCATGTGAGTGCAAGAATTTACTAGCATAACTATTGTGCAGGAGGATAGCTGTGCCAATAGATTATTTTTTTCCAATGGGAGCAAACGCTTCAAATAAGAAACGTTGCAAAAATGTTTATATCCCACTCCTTATGTTGGTAGAACTTGAGGCTGCAAAATGGACAAAACTCTCAGCCGTTTTCCTCAATTTTTAGATAAATTTTCCTTATCTAAATATGCCACCTTTTTAATAAGTAATGTGTTTGTTTATCACTAGGGAGGATTTTCCTTGGGAAGTATACAACTTGTATTCATTGATATTTAAGTTATTTCTTGGCGTAGTGTTTATGGCTCGCTTCTAGCTATCCTTTGAATTTTAAAACACCATTGTAAGTTTGATTCTATGTTTTTGTTCTCTGTCCATTAGCAATTGTTGTCTAAGTGTCCCTGGAAAGAGTATAAATCTGATTCTGGAAAGCCCTACTATTATAATTCCCAAACAAAGGAATCGCGCTGGGCAAAACCCAAAGAGCTTGAGGATCTTGAAGGTAATGTTAACAAAAATGAGTAGGGAGGGTGGCAGTGAGTTGCAAGCTGTGTATATGCATGACTTTTGGCAAAAATTTGGTATCGAAGCATAGCAGTCAGACTTCTGTTAGTAATGAAGTCTGCTGCAATAAGCCGTATGTGGTAGAGTTAATGCAGTCTGAGATTTCTGTGGAACAGTCTCGTCTCCTGTGTCCTCATCACCATCCCTTTTCCCATTATACCCTTAGTTCTTCTCTATTTATGCGGCAGCAGCATCTGCTCCCCCTCGTGTCGCTGAACAGGAACTGAATTAGGATGTAACGTGCTGTGGCTTGTTCAGGGCTATGTGCATGCTCTCTGTGTTAGCAGTAGGTAATGCTTCAAGTCTGTCTTCATTTTAAGGCTGTTGTAGGATTTGACTCTTACTTAGCCACCAATCCTTTGGAAACTTGTAGGAACTTAGTGGGATTTGTGAAGGGGTTTAGGTTGATGGGGGAAGACGAGAGGCAGAGGGGCAACTGTACTAATCCTCATTCACTCGGGAAACCAGGGTAAAAGGGTGCTGGACTTCTGTAATACCGTATAGCTTATAATTGAGTAAGAATTACATTTTGTTTCGGTGTCTTGGAAGAACTGTGAAAACAGTAATGTATTTTATACTCAAAGCAGTAGTGCTGGCTGGTGAAAGCCAAAATTGTGTGTAAGGATTTGCTTAGGTATCAATTTGCTTTTAATTTTTGACAAAAATTATTTTGATAAACTATGACGTGGCAAAAACATTAGTAATTTTTTTAATGCCCTTCTGTATTATAAAGGCAGTGTCCCCTTTTGTACAAACATCATATGATGCTGTGCTCCTGTTTTTCACTTTTAGCACGGTTTTGTTTGGTATTGTAAGGGAAATAAGATCTTGATGAAAAATCTACAAAATCAGCTGGGTAAGAAATGAGTATTTTAAAAAGTATTACGAAGAGTAAGCATCAGCGACTTAGAATAAAAAAGAAGGAACGATCTGTTTCAGTAAACCTGACTATCCGTTCTTTAAACTAGTCTTTTAAAATTGAAACAATTATTTTAAACCAAGAAGTCATTTTTTTATATACCCTAATCTTTATTTAATGGGATTTCTAAATTTTATTTTAGTCTGAATTGATGTCAGTCTTTAAAGGGCACAAATACTAAAATTATTGATAGTAACAAAAATATTTAAAGCTATGCTTTTATGAAATCATGTTAACAGTAACTTTTTACCATGTGTATGTAAACTATTTTTGAAGCTATATTTTAAGTGTTTTTTCCCCTTTCTCCTCTAGCAATGATTAAAGCTGAAGAAAACAGGTATGTTTTAATGGTATGCTAATGTTTTTTGTGTTAAGCTGCCTGTTATTTCTTAAAAATGGAATCTAGTCCTTGAATCTTAAAACATTCTCCTTGCAGCTTTTCATTCCAAATAGTGGCTTAATGTATAAAAACTCAAATAATATATTCTAGATTTCTTTTTAACTGAAATGATTGATCTACATAGATCCACAGTTGTAAAGCATTTCCTTTCTCTGAGCTAAGACTGTTTTGTGTTCTTCTGAGATACAGTCTTTGTAACTAGACCTAAACCTCTCATTTCGGACTTTATTAACTTACTGAAACTACAGGTTTTCCTACCATTAAGTTGTCCTATGCTTGTATGTGACTGTTCCTGGTTTTTGATACCTACAGCGCAAAGCCCGAAGAATCAACTCCAACAACATCTGCTCCAGCTGCTGCAGCAGAAGCAACAAACACAACCACCACAGCCACAACTGCTGCTGAAACTGCCGCAGCTGTTACTACCACCACTGCTACTTCTGCAGCAACAGCAGCTTCCGAAGCAGAATCTGCTGCAGCTTCTTCTGTGGTAGAAAATGAGAGTACTGGCACGGCTGCAGCTGAGGAGCAGGGACAAGCAACTTCTGCCCCTGCTGTGCAGGAACAGAGTGGAGAAACTGCAGCTAACGCAGCAGATGACTCTTCCAAGCAGGAGGCCTCAGCAGAGTAAGTGAAACTACAAAGCACGTGGCTTGCTGCAGTTTTGTATTTCTTCTAGGATCCGGTTTATCTTCAATTGTAGGTGGCCAGGCTGCTTTGACAGTTAGCCGTTTCTTCAGTGAAACGTGAGCGTGAATCAATGGCAGCAGAGAGGAATAATGAGTAAGAAAGAGAGGAAGAAGTATTAAATCTATTTTTAGAAAAATTAATGCCGTCCCCTTGCCAACCCTCTCCCAAAGCTCTTAAACCCTACAGGGAACATTAGTGGCTTGAACACTGCATGAATTTTTCGATAGCTGTAAGAGTTTCTGGGGTAATATTATATGCTTACCCTGTATGTTTCCTCTTCCATAGATCTGTGCAATTGGCTATCGTTAGAAGAAAAGGCCATGATAAATAGATCTTTATCTGTTCTACCAGAAATGAGATCCTTTGTTTTCTAATAATGGAGAACTGATTATGTGGAGAATTATAGCTTATGATTTTTATCATTCAAACAAAAAAGAAACACGCTGGGAGGGGTTATAGCCATCAGGAGATAATTAAGGGCAAGAGGCATATTTTTAGGCACTCCCCTTTATATTTTTGTATTTT
>NW_008794603.1:1127366-1134880 GCF_000699145.1 Aptenodytes forsteri | reverse complement strand
AACCAGTTAAAAAAACATAAACATGGAATACAAAGGAAGAAGCAAAGCAAGCATTTAAAGAACTCTTAAAAGAAAAGGTATTTCAGTCAACTATTCTTCATGCTTTATTGAACTACAAGAACTGCATTTGCCAAACCAGTTAAAAAAACATAAACATGGAATACAAAGGAAGAAGCAAAGCAAGCATTTAAAGAACTCTTAAAAGAAAAGGTATTTCAGTCAACTATTCTTCATGCTTTATTGAACTACAAGAACTGCATTTGCCAGGAATTGCTAGACTTTTTTTTTTTTTGCGAAGAATTTCTCACTGTTGCGGAAGAGGACTTTGTACTAGGCAAGAAATGAGGGAAAAGAACACTACAGTGAAAACAATACGCAGTTTAAACTTTTTTTTCAGCTCTTTGGGTGAGTGGGGAGGTGTTGAGTTTTCATCAGGGCTCTCAGTTCAGGTTTTTCTTATTTTCTTCCTTTTACATGATCCCCACACTGTAATGCAAACTTGTAATCTGGTCTTTGTCCAAAATTCAAACTGGAACAGTGAGGGATTTGACGGACAGCTTCACTAGATGCTTTGGAGACAGTGTAGAGGTCCATATGGAAGAAGGACAAACTGTTAGATTTAGTATGCAGTGTTTCCATAAGCTAGTATGATTTAAAGACACTTTTTTTTCCCCTATGAAGTAGTAATTCTAAAACTGTATTTAAGTGTTGTGGAAATTATGGTTGCCAATATTTTTGTCTTGACAGTGAGATACATTTCTAACAAAAGTACTGCCTGATCGTCTGGCCCCTCAATTTTTTATCTTTGTTTTAAAGATGGAGAAGAAGTGGGAGTAAAATGAGGCTGGCTTTGGTTTTCCCTCAGAGTATATGGGATCTGTTTGTGTTTTGTCTAGTGAGTCAACATAATTGTACAGTAGACAAACTTCCAGAAGAATTTATTGTAGAAATAGCAATAATCCCAAAAGTATCTTTTTTTGTTTTCCATGTTGACTGTTAGTAAAACTTAAAAAAAAAAAAAAGTGACAAAGAATGGTGTCTTAACCTTGAAAGTGTAGTGCTTTTTTTAATTATTATTTGTTTTGGAAGAGCTATTTTTTAAGGAATCTGTCATTGTTGGATGTTGGTTCCATATCTAATTAATTAATTATTTAATGTCTTCACAGCGAGTACCATCCAATGCTTCTTGGGAGCAAGCTATGAAAATGATCATTAATGATCCTAGATACAGGTACTGCTTGATTCTTTCCTCGTTACATTTCTACACAAATACTGTTTTAGGTAGTTTGACTTCACTGATGTAACTTTTGATTGTTTTAATAGATATTTGTGCCTTTGTGAATGTGTACCATTGTCAGGGAACTTTGTTCCTTTAGTACATAAAGAAATGGAAGTCCTAGGCTTAATTTTTCATTTGGAAAAGATGTGGCAGTTGTATTTCTTGCTCTTTAAATGATTTTCTTGGGAATAAAAGCACGCATTTACAATGACGGAGCTAAAGGCTTTCTAGATTACTTTTTTTAAATGGGTGGCTGCTATGACCATTGGCAGACAAGTGGTTGATACCCATGATAAAAATAGCATTGTAATGTGAAATGTGTAAATGCAACCTGAAAGCATGACAGTAGCTTGTGTTTTATTTTTAACTGCTTTTATTAGTAAGTGCTTGTTTTTATTACTTTTTTGAAATGACTTTCCATAATCCTGAGGGAGAGACAGTGTGGTGACTGGCCATTTAGATCAGATTTCATTTTTCTCAAAAATCTGGATTATTCAGATCTGTTATCTTTTGGCTCTTTGGTTTTGTTTTTCTAATTTAATTCCCTTTTGTATAATTGATGTTGTTTTCTTTTTCTTTGATATGAAGTGCTTTGGCAAAATTAAGTGAAAAAAAGCAAGCCTTTAATGCTTACAAAGTTCAAACGGAAAAAGAAGAGAAAGAAGAAGCAAGATCAAAATACAAAGAAGCTAAAGAATCCTTCCAGCGCTTTCTTGAAAACCATGAAAAGATGACATCCACAACAAGATACAAGTAAGACTGATCTTAAATGAAGTTCCAGCCTTCACTAGCTTGCCAAGTTAACAGTCAAATCTTGCTGGCTTGCTCTTGGTGAATGCTAACCTTTGTATGCGCTCAGCCTGGAAAAGCCTGGAACTAAAATTTTTATAGGAACGCAAATATTTTCATAGACCCAGGCAAAAAAACAACTCAAATGAGTGGTGTGCTGATGATAGTGGTTTGAGCTTCTAATAAGTAGAAGAATAACACTGAGAGGAGTTTTATATTACATCTGCCATTAAGAACAAAGTAGTTCTGATAGCTTGTTCATGGAAGTTCATGCCCAAAGGGAGGTATAGCTAATAAGCCCATCATGGAAAATTTCATATATCTGATTTCATATAATGTTTGCTAGAACAGTGGTGTGAACCTGTGCTAGCCTTTGATAAAAATTCTAATGTAATGCACTGCAGGTGGACTTGCCCTTCTCTGGAGAGGAGTGTATAGTGGCATCAGCTTTAGTTAACTGTTTCCTTTGTTTAGAAGAGATAGAAAGCTGTCACAGAAGAAGTTGCCCAAGACAGAAAATTCGGGAGATGTCGTACAAAAACATTACTACTTACAACAGAGTGCATTTAATGTTATTGTAAGCCAATGGGACAATTTAAGTCAGTGTTCACCAATAAATGATTGTATGCTTTTCTTTGTTTTGTACAGAAAAGCTGAACAAATGTTTGGGGAGATGGAAGTCTGGAATGCGATATCTGAGCGTGATCGTCTTGAAATTTATGAAGATGTCTTGTTTTTTCTGTCTAAGAAAGAGAAGGTAACTTTCAAACTTACCTTTCCACTTGTTATCTGTAAATTAGTTTATACCTCTTACTAAAGAAATCTTGCAAGCAGTGCAATTCTAAGTGTTGTTCAGGGACAGTCAAAATGCAAACAGAAGGGGAGGAATCTGTAGGAAAGGCGTGGAGAAGCAAATGAGAACATTGCTGTGAACCATATACTGCTTACAGGTCAAGTTACCCCCTCTCCAAAGGGGGAGAGGGAGAAAAGAATAGAAGGAGGCAAGGTTTATCAGCTGTGAGACACTGTAGAGAGGGGGGACTTCAGTTTAGAAAGCTGTGACGGGGGAGGGGGACAAAGAAAAAAGCATCGATGGAACTTTTCAAAGCTATGACTGGTTTTGTAGATGTGAATTTGGAGACAGTTGTTCCTTATTTCTCTTGTTATGTAGCACGTAAGGGGTATAATAACGTTAGCAGGCAGAAGGTGATGAATCTTTACCCGAACAAACTATCGGAAGTTCTGTTCCTGCACAGTACACAACTGAAGTTGTGGAACTAACTGCTGCAGGGTAACATTTTGGAGATCAAAACTTCCTGAAAAGCTATCTGTCTGAAACTGGGCAAGCACGCTAGGAGTAGATCACTCTTGTTACCTTTCCCTAGTGATGATGAACTCCTGATTTGACCCTGTATGGAAGATACCATAGCAGTTTCTCTGAAAGGTCTTTGTTCTTATTGAGATATGTTGCTGCTAATTTTGCAATGTGTTTAATTTTTAGTATGATTTTAATAAATTATATGATGGCTTTTATTCTGAACTGCTCCGAATCAGACTGTGAAACTATCGTGGGCTTGTTACAGAAAGCTGTGTTTCCTTTAACCTCAGTGGTACCATACCGACTGTTGGGATCTGGCCCTTAACTGTATCTGGTCAGTTCATCTTCACTGAAATGTGGTAGTGATGCTAGCACTCACCAGCATCCTTGGGTAGTCGGAAAACAGGCAATTACAAGCAAACTGTGTAGCAAGACTATTTCTGAAATTGATTTAAGTGAGACACGTGTTAAGGTCCACACTTGCTAGAAAAGCAAAACAAACAGAAAGAGGCCAGCCATCCAAACAGCACTGCTTAAGGAATAACCTACGATTAGCACGTCTGGTTTAGATCTGCTCTTCAGCAGCACAGTGGGCCATAGCACCTTGTTGCAGCACTGACTGTTTACTGAACGTACTGGCAGTTTCCTAGCAGTGTCTCTAAAAGATGAGCACCCTTTCTTGAGCTTTTCCTGTCTATCGGGAACAGTCAGAGATAATAGTACTGAAATGGTTTATCTGTGGATGCAAGCGATAATAGTATGTAAAAATTGTATGTAAGTCAAAATTGTATGTAAGTCCAAATTGTATTACGTTGCTGTGCATGTAAATGAAAGGTTAATTTTGTGTTTTCTTAGAGAACAAACTTTGAGGGGTCGTGTATTTCTGTCTATACAACCTCAAAAAAAAAAAAAATCATTTTTTCCTCAGGAACAAGCCAAACAGTTACGAAAGAGGAATTGGGAAGCTTTAAAGAACATACTAGATAACATGGCTAATGTCACTTACTGTACTACTTGGTCGGAGGCTCAGCAGTATCTGATGGACAATCCTACCTTTGCAGAAGATGAGGAGCTTCAGAGTACGTAAAAAGTCTATGCGTTTCTTTTGGAAGAGGGAATGGATTTGTCTTTAGCAGCGAGGATTCCTGACTAAGTATGGCTTGCTCTTGCCCAGTCCAGGGCCGCTATGACAGTTGCTGAGCAGCCTGTATAAAGGAACTTGTCTTGTTTTGTTCCTAGGAAACAGATGTCGGCTTCAAAAACCATTACTGATTAATCTTGATGATAAAGCAAAGGATGCCTTTTTCATGGGGATTGAATTGCCTTAGTAATTGTTAGTTAGCCTTTGAAATTTGAAGTATTATTTGACAACATAATCTGTGTTGCAAATACTTCTACTACCTTCTGCTAGACTGAGATCCTGCTGTGTTTGTTTTCCCAGAAAAAGTAATTGTTTTTACTCTTCCAGAGTAAGAAGGTAGTTTTTCCATTATGAGCACATTTTTCTTATAAACGAGTCGATCCTGTCTTTTAAGAGCAGCATATGCATTTACACAACTGCTAAAGCATTTGACAGATATTCTGTGTTCTTACTGCTGTCCTGTGGTTTTAAGATACCTGTGGTAATGCAGGGAGATGCACGAGTGCTCATCCACAATACTTTCCTCATAAAGGCTTCTGTGCTCTGTATTGGCAAGGATAATTTATCCAGGCTGGGGGAGGTTGGTTTTTGCTGCTGCGCACGTCTTCATGTATTTCAGTGCTCAGTGAAACTTCTGCTCACAGTAGCAATTGGCAACCGTTATCTCATAGCAAGAAACTTTCTACAGTTAGTGGGAAGAAATACCTGATTTTTACTCTTATCACTGTTGTTATCTGTTGCTAGACATGGATAAGGAGGATGCACTGATCTGTTTTGAGGAACATATCAGGGCATTGGAAAAAGAGGAGGAAGAAGAAAAACAGAAAAGTTTGCTTAGAGAAAGAAGGCGGCAGCGTAAAAATAGAGAATCTTTTCAGGTTGGTGGACTTCCTTTTTCTGTCCTAGACGTGTCATGTCATTAGATATTCCGTGCAGTTTTTTATTTCTTAGGGTAGGCTAACGGGTGCGTATAACCTGTCAATTATCAGCGTTGCAGCATTTTGTCTGCTGTATAATATATCTATTTGCCAGAAAGCTGCAAGAGTAGGGGAAAGTAAGGGGAAATAGATTTGAATGGAAAGGAAATGCAGTTGGAACATTGTAAATGGTGGAGGAAGGCAGAAGAAATGATGATGTAAAAAATGATTTTTCAATCACATTTGAACAAAAATGGAATTCCAATTATCAAGAGTATCCATTCCAGCTGTTAGCCAAGTGAAAGTATGATGAGTGACTACAACTTTCCGTTTCACTTGCAATTATCAAGAGTATCCATTCCAGCTGTTAGCCAAGTAAAAGTATGAGTGATTACAACTTTCCCTTTCACTTGTTATTTTGTAGCTATTTTTAGATGAACTGCACGAGCATGGACAATTACATTCAATGTCCTCTTGGATGGAGTTGTACCCAACCATAAGCTCTGACATCAGATTCACTAATATGCTTGGTCAACCTGGTAAGAATACTGTCTCTCCCAACCCTGTAGAAAGTAAGGTAAAGGTCTTGGATTTGGGGCAGAATAGCACAGGGTTATTTGTATATTTTCTAACTGTTTAAAAAAATGCAGCTCTTTTATTAGAGCTAGCTTTTGACTTATCTAGTTTTTTCATCAGGATCAACAGCACTTGATCTTTTCAAGTTTTATGTTGAAGACTTGAAAGCACGTTACCATGATGAAAAGAAGATAATAAAAGATATCTTAAAGGTGAGAGGGGAAAATGCTCCGTTACATGGTTTCTTCTTTTAATGCCAAATGTGTCATTCACGTGAACTCTTTGCTACTGGGAGGTGGGATTTCACATTGCATTAGTGTCACGTGCATTAGCACTGAAGTGAGAGTTCCTGACTTACCTGATGCCAAAGAAGCACTTTTCTTACAGGATAAAGGATTTGTGGTTGAAGTGAATACTTCTTTTGAAGATTTTGTTACGGTCATCAGCTCAACTAAAAGAGCTACTACTTTAGATGCAGGAAATATCAAGCTGGCTTTCAACAGTGTAAGTACTAATATATAGGAATGTTCAAAAAACTATAATATGGAATCTCTTGTAAAAACAAGAATTGGCACTTAGTTTCACTGTATTGCTATGACTACTTTCGTAATGTTTGAGGGATGCTGTGCTTTAGAGTTGCTTATCCTGATACCAGTTCCCAAAATAAAGATTGCAGAGGTACATCTTCATTCAAACCACAAACATTTCAACTTGAGAAATTCTGTGGTAGGAATTAAATAATGTGTTCTCATTTATACATAACTTTTCTCATGAGGGATTTTTTTTGTGTGTGTGTGTTTCTGTAATTCTGGCTTGATTGTGTATTAACTCTATTTTAGATTCTGTTTGAGAAACAGCAGTTGCATGCTTGAAGAATAAGTAATTGGTTAATTTTCCTGTACGCCCAAGTGACTGGTAGAAAACCCTAAAGGTGAACTGTCGTTGGGCTTTCCAAAAATTGCATTAAACTGAATTACTAGTCTTCCATTTTGATATCTTTCAAATGATCTTACAACTTCTGTTTGATACAGCTGCTAGAAAAGGCAGAAGCCCGTGAAAGAGAGAGGGAAAAAGAAGAAGCTCGCAAAATGAAGCGGAAAGAGTCTGCCTTCAAGAGTATGTTGAAGCAAGCTACTCCTCCAATTGAATTGGACGCTGTCTGGGAAGATGTATGTATCGTTGCTTAATTATGAAAGTCTTTCCAAATATATTTAACAGGCTGCTGCATGCTGGTGCTTTTAGAAGTAAATCTAGATTTCTCTAAACTCTTAGTGTTTCTGTTTATATAACTTAGACCCATAAAAATTGTCCTGTCGTCTCTTCAGTAAAATTTGAAGTTTGATGTGAATAACTTCATTCTATTGATACTTTTGTTTGAATACAATTTAAAAAAAAAACAGCAACAAAAAACCCCCTAAACCCAACCAACCAACCAAAACCAACCATGCACCCCCCACCCCCCCCCCAAAAAAAAACCACACACCCCCAAAACCA
>NW_008794603.1:1120386-1127255 GCF_000699145.1 Aptenodytes forsteri | reverse complement strand
CCCTAATCGCACAAAGCCCCCAGACTTAATTTAAATGTAGATAAAGCACTCTGCTTAGTTAAAAGTCTATAACTTTGTTCTGGTAAGATAACCTTTAAAAACCTTTCCTCTCAAAGTATACGTTGTATAAAAATGCATGCTTTAACAAGCTTGCGTGGCTTAAATGGCACATGCAGCAAAACCCAGTCTGATTCTGCATGCCCTCCATCTGTTACGGTTTTACTGAAGACCGTTTTGGTTGTGAAGCTGGCATAAAAAAAAGTTCAGCCTTGTGACAGTACAATGGCTTTTTCAGCTGCTCAAATCACGTCTTTTTTTATTATTTCTGAATGGCTGCATTTCATATTAGTATTTCATTGCTGTTTTTCTTACAGATCAGAGATAGATTTGTGAAGGAACCAGCGTTTGAAGACATCACTCTGGAGTCTGAAAGAAAAAGAATATTTAAAGATTTCATGCATGTACTAGAGGTAATTATTACTTTATTTTTTCCTGATTAGAGAATATACAAAAAAATTCTTAGTTGATAGGCTCTTAAATTGTGTGGGGAGGGAAAGGGATTTCACAGAATTCTACTGATTTCTGTTACAGTGGACATTGTGCGTTACGTGAAAGTAATGAATATTAAAACCTCATCTTGAAAGTAAGGAACTGAAGAACATGTTACAGTTATTTGATATTATTTGATGCATAGTTGTTCTTTTAATCTGCTTCCCTACAAGAATTTTGGGAAGTTAATGTAGCATCAAAATTTCCTGTTTTGTATTGGAAAAATTGTTTCTTGCTGTGATTTCATACAAACGTGATGAAACTTCTGCAGTATTTTGTTCACTACAAATCTGAAACTTCAAGAACATGCCAAGCTCTGCAGATGTACTTTTTCCCCCACTGTAGCCAATTTTTTGCCGATGTGCAAAAGGGATGTTGTAGTTTAGTTTCACTCTTAACTTTTGGATGGGCCGCAGTAAGAGTTAAGCTGCAGAAGTTTTGACAAGTCTTGTTAAATAAGGTGCCGGTTTTTCCTAGATAGCGTGAGATTTGATTTTGCCGCACATGTTCTTTGGGTGTTTTGTTTCATTTTCTGGGGTTTTAAAATGGAAGAGATTTTAAAATGGCTTAGCTTCAGAATTTCAGATTTGGCAAAGCGAGGTACGCAGTGTATTCTAGGCTGTCTTGAGCGGGGGCTTTAATGGGAAGCATTGAAACAGGGATCCAGGTAATAGAAGCTGTGTGCTTCCATGCCTAAAGTTGTATGCTTCCTTGCTTATTACAGCTTTAACATGGCAATGCTGGCAGCTGTTTATGGGTTTTGACACAAGAAATGCTTCATTTTATTGTTTGGGGGTTTTTTTAACCACTGCTAGATGCCTTGTGGATGATGAAACATCCTTACAGTTCCTTGCTGTGTCCTATAGACCGATTATAACACTTGTCTTCTCTTGTACTCCAGCACGAGTGTCAGCATCATCATTCGAAGAACAAGAAACATTCTAAAAAGTCTAAAAAACATCACAGGAAGCGGTCTCGGTCTCGTTCGGTAAGGTGTTCCGCGATGTCTTAAAACCGACTTCTGTAACTATTGGTAATGCTGTCGTCTTGCTAATTGCGTTGGGTTTGTGTCTCAAGGGCTCAGAGTCTGAGGATGATGATAGCCATTCAAAGAAGAAAAGGCAGCGTTCAGAATCTAGATCAGTTTCTGAGCGTTCTTCCAGTGCAGAATCCGGTACGAGACTTTTCTTGTTTGTTTTTGAAGTAGTGTTACTGTTTTACTGCTGGGTCCTTATCATTTTATTCATGTATTTTTGTTTCTCCGTATGTTTGTAGAGAGAAGTTACAAGAAGTCAAAAAAACACAAGAAAAAGAGCAAGAAGAGAAGACACAAGTCTGTAAGTGCGGTTAACATTTTTGAGTTGGCTAATGGGCGACTTGACAGGTTACGGTTTCAGTAATTCCTTTTTAGGTATCTGTAATCACCCAGCTGCCTTTGTGATAGGGACTGTGTGAGATCAGACTGGAGGGGAGGGTATTGGCGACGCAGTAACTTTCTGTTACATGTACCTTAATATTAAACCATTTAAGACTGCCAAATTTGGCGGGTTTAACTGCAACCATGCAAGCAGATGTAAAGGACTGTACTAGTAGCCTGGTATTTGCTGTTTATCACGGCAAATCTTGGTGTTCACTTTTACCGTGGAGTGCTGGGAAGAATCCCAGCCATCTTTGCATTTTGCCTTATGCTGAGCATCATTCCTTTTGTCTGCTTGAGTATCAGGGTTGCGTTAGAAGCTCTGATATCGACTGTACTGGAGCATCAAAAGGACCTAAAGAGCAGAAAGAGAGCTTTCACTCTAGATCACTTCAGGCAAAGAATATTCCCCCCCCCGGGTAAAGAAAGAAGTTCGAGTCTCTGAACTCGTGTTGGCTGCAAAGCTCTTCAAAACTGATGTGTTCTTCTGTTTCTGTAATTTTTTAGCAGTTAGCTGTGCCCTTCAGCGGACAGTGTTCACAAGGAGGGGGGATATTAATTGTTAGCCATTGAGCAAGGTACTAGTGCTAAAGGGTTGCAGCGCAAACAGGGTCACTTAAGCGTAGCAACACTGGGATGAAACGTGGAATAAAAACACAGTGGTGACGCCTAATCCCTCGCAGAGTATGGTTAATAGCCCAGTAAAAGCCCAGCGACGTTACAGCAACCACGTATGGCCAAGCAGCAGCGTAACAGAAAAATGTTTCCCAGACTTCACCCTTTCCAGAGATCTTACTGAATAAATGATGTGAGCGTACAGAAGGGATTTCATGTACGGCATCCAGCATACCGCGTCTGCATGCACGGAGAATGGTGGTGGTTCTTCTGTGTTGAACAACGCGCTCTCCTTTTCTTTTCAAATCACTTGAGTAATGTTTCTGCATTACTTACTTCTGCCGTGGTTAATAGGATCTGCTTAATTAGTAACCACTAAGCAGTTTTTCTAATATGGCCTATACTGAAATGAAGTCAGACTTTTCTGAGGTGTGGGTATTCTATAAATTAATACATTTAATATCAATAGTCAGTTATTTTCCCCTTTATTTACACAGGATTCACCAGAATCGGATACTGAACGAGAAAAAGACAAAAAGGAGAGAGAGAGAGAGAGCGAAAAGGACAGAGCTAGGCAAAGATCTGAATCAAAACATAAATCTCCTACTAAAAAACGACCTGGAAAAGATTCTGTAAGCTTTCTTGTTTCCTTTTTATCTGATGCTTTGGGCTTTATGTACCAGCAGGATGCTGTAGTACAGCATGCAAGCTTTATAGGTTTACTTCAGGTCAGGTGCTAAAGCTTTATTTGTGTTCCATTTCTAGATAAAAAGGACCAAATGTTCAAGCAGAGCTTAATCACACAGATCCTATTCCCTCATTTAGTGGGTTTTTTAATTGATGTCTGAAATTAGTTTGATTAAGTGCTATTTATTGTTGCTCGTTGACGTGAAGTGTGAATGAGGCACGGTATTTTATAGGCAGTACTGAAGTTTGGTCCGTACTGTGACAAAGTAGTGTTTGTGACTAAACTGCCCTTCTTTTTCCCATCCAGTTGGCCAAATTGATCTCAAAGGAGATGAGCGGCACAGCTGGTTAAACATTTGAGTGACCGTGTGGCACCTGCCTTCTAAAATCTTAGTAGTGGCAGTGCTGGGCTGGTGCTGGGCTGACACTGGAAGAAAATCGTAGTGGAACGAAGTTCCACAATTCTTGCGCTTTTCGAGCTGGGAAGTCCTGTGGGAGCGTGCTGTGACTGCAGTCCTGCTCTTCGCTGTGGTGCTTCTGTGTCTGGCCTGTTCTGGAAGGGGCTTAGAACAGTATTTTCAAAGACGCGTACAAGCGTTTGAATGAAAAACGTAAACTTCTTCTGGTTCAGCATCTTTTTGGGGTCTCTTCAGGGGGGGATTACAGGCCTCGCTCTGGTTATTTAGATTGCGGTGGTGGTGTCCTTCTGGGTAACGCCCCACACGTTCCACCTTCCGAGAGGAGATGGGAGGGCAGATGTCTGCTTTTCATATTCTCTTCTTAAAATAAGCTGCTTTGGCCCCCCGATGCCCTTGAAAACCCAGTTACGTGGCCCGACGCGGCATCTTCTGCTGAGAACGTGAACTCAGGTGTGATTAAGCAGACACAGCCTGCAGGGGGGCCTCAGCCTAGCTTGCGGCTTCCCCCTTGCCCTCCCCGCTGCTCGTGCCGCCTGCCGCTCTCGGGGCTCGCCCGCGTGACGCTGAGCAGCCCTCCACGCCGTGTGCTCCCCACCTTTCCGTCTGTATTCCCGCCGAGGGCTGCGAGGGCGACGGCGGGCAGAGGCCGTACCGCCAGTGAGCCAGCGCCGCGTGGAAAATCAATGGTTCTTACCGCTAACCTTGCTTCTCTCTGCAGGGGAACTGGGATACTTCTGGCAGCGAACTGAGTGAAGGGGAGTTGGAAAAACAGAGGAGGACTCTTTTGGAACAACTGGATGAAGATCAATGAGAACATTATTTATACCAAATACGTTTACATTGTGGCATAATAAAAGAAACCAATGTCTAATTCCGGACATGGGTTCCGATATCCCGAGTTCCATTGTTGAAATAACAGTGGGTTTTAATTTTACCACGTAAATACATTCAAGTACTATTGTTACCGGCCCGGCATCAAATCTAGAAAAGTGAATGAAATTCTGAGTGCGAAGTTGCGTGTCTGTCCTGGACCTGCTAGGCAGGACGGGTGCCCTGCTCACCGTGGAGGGAGCCCTCTGAAGGGAACACCGCGACGGAAGGCGTCTCAGTGCTCGCTGGATCTTGTCTGCAGGCCCAGGGGAGTGTTGGCACCTTTCTAGCAAAGCATCTCTTTAAGTACGGTCCTTCCTAGAAAGGTAGCGACGCCGGTTTTCCTGGCCGGTGTAGGCAGATAAAATTTCATTTTTAGAAAGAGATTCTTAATATAGTTTCTTGTGGTTTAATTTGCTTTATGGATTTGTTTTTATTTTGGAAAGGGGAAGGCAAGGGCAGGGGAGTAATGAATCCATTTCTTGATCTGTACTGAAAAAAACCAACAGATACTGGAATTGCTCTTTTGTGGACTGCGTCACTGGCCAAACCCACGTTGAGCTGTTGTATGGAACAGAAGACTTGATTTCCTGGCTGAGATTCCTGTCTAAGTACCGTCTCAGAGCGGGTTTTTACGGTAAATTTTCACAGCCCCGGGACCGCGGTTGATGGGAATGCCGGGGGCCCTTCGTTGCGGCCCAGCCGCGGGGGGCTGGCTGGTGCACGCGCCCCGCCGCCTCTCGTCTGCCCCTAAAACCCCGTCCCGAACGGCTACGGGTGTTACTTCAGCCTTTATCTTCCCGTTAAGAAAATTAAAAAATAAAAATCAAGTTGTAAATGAATTTCAATGTCTTGCCTTAAGAACCTGCTGAAGAATGTACCGCCGCGTTTCAACAGCAGCCGCGTAGCCCTGTCTAGAACATCCCTTAAAAAGGGAAAAGGAAGAAGCTTAAGCCCCGTCTCCTTTTTGATTGCCTCCCACCACTTTGCTTTTAGGAAGGTTTTGCCAGCCCTGCTCGGTGAGCAGCAGTGGCTGCTGTGGTGCACGTCCCGAGAGCTCCCCTTGGAATATTTTTGTACATTTTTATCCATTATTAAACCTTGTCTGCTAGTGTGTACTAGTATTTATTTCTAGCTTTAAATACTCTCTACAGCTCTGGTAAATGATTCCTGTCTTCCGATTGTTGGATTTAAGCAACGTGCGCGCTCGCAAAAACTATTTGAAGACTATTTAGAGTTCAGCTTCCTTTTCAGTGCATTTTTTCCTAATGTCTGCCAGCTGTTCCAGTGCATAAACCCCCAGAAGGTCCAATTCACGCAGCGTCTTTCCTTGCTGGGGCGGTTACGTGATTCAGGCTTGTTCGTAAGAATGCTCTTGGAGATGGGGATCGGTCACTTGAAATCTGAACTGCTGGCGACAGCTGATCCGCTGCGCCCGGCGGGACCCCCGTGGCCTTTTCTAGTGAGGTGATGCGGTGCTCGCGGGATGTTCGGTCCGGAGCTGGCGTTTTCCAGCAGAGTGGACTGTGGTTGCTCATCGCCCATCACTGAGGGGAAAAATACCCGAGTTTGGTCAAACGGGACCCGTGGTAATTCTTTGTAGCCAGTGGCGCGTTTAACGTCAAAATCTGGGAAGCTGCTGAAGCGTTGGCAGCGGCTTTGTTCCAGGTTTCTCTCCCGCGGCAAGTGGCTCTCCCAGGCGCGGCAGGATGGACGGGAGTCGGTGCTCCCAGGACTACTTGCAGTCAGCCGAGACCTTACATAGGTGTTTCGCTAACCCTGTAAACTCACGTTCCTGGATTTATAGTTCAACATGGAAGCGCGTAGATGGCGTAGCAGGTCGCAATGCCCAAGTGGGAACCAGACCAACCGGTGGTTTAGGGAACACGAGGTGCACCGTTCATCGTGGCTTACGCGGGTTTCACGTTGACGTAGAGCTGGGCCCTGGGAAGGCAGAGCGTGCTGAGCTGACTTGGAACGCGACAGGTCACAATGGTTTGCAACCGCATTAGAACGTATGTACGATACTCTGTTACTGCCTTGCTTTTGCTTAACTTGCATCAGGAAAAAAAGTGTTTCTAAGAAAATGCTACTTTTAAAAGGTTTGCCTTTATTTTTCCATTAAAAATAAAAAAACCTAAATGTAAATCATTCTGATGGGGTTTTTTTGTACGTCTTCATTAGATCTCGCAAAAGAAATGCATCGTAAAGGGAGTCTGCTTTCAGAACAGTCCTGGCAAGTATTAATTTAGTTTTTAGGGAAATGAGTTCAGGCTTTTTTGCAGGGTTGGTTTTTTTTTTTTTTGTCATCC